>NC_047055.1:34706564-35008181 GCF_011762595.2 Tursiops truncatus
CTCATGTTCTAACCAGAACTCCCTAGGTTATACAAGATGATCAAGTTGGCAGGGCAGATATTAAGCATTGCATCTGTTAAGTCTGGACAGTTCATTGCATTTTTGAAATAAGGCAGAACCAGGTTGGAAAGTGTTTAAATCCTTCTCTCAAGTCTTCTCTGTTTACATGATTCATAGGGAACAGATGGCCCAGCTGTCTGTATTTAAGAGAAGTGGGTGGTTCCTGGTTTGCAATCAATGAAGCAATAACGACAACAATTTTAAGCAAACTGGACCCCATAAAATGTTGTTTCAATTTGTGAGTGAGATGGAGGCACAAAGAGAAGGTAGGCTGATTGGAGTCTAATCTGCAACATATTCAGGAAAGGGTCTTGAACGCTGAAGCAGCTAAAAACCTCCCTAACCCTCCCTCTCCAATATGCTGGGGAAAGGAACTTTGTCCTTGAGTGCTCTCAGACACACGACCCAACCAATGTAACAGTGTGGCTGTCATTTTGTTCAAAATCCCCATATTCCTTTCTCATCAAGGCCCAGGTAACATTACTGCTGCTTAGAATTGGCTGACCTTGAGAGCTGGGGAGAAGAGAGATCTTTATTTCTACCTCCCCATACCCTTAGCATGCTGAAGTGTTATTATTTGAATACTCTTAACCCACTCCCTTCTGAGAATGCCTCTTCGTGCCTTCTCTCAAATTCCTGTTGAATAAATGTGGAAAAGGAAGGAGTTGCAAGGATTAAGAGCAATGATGAAAATACATCTTGCTCACTTTGGAACGTATAAATACATTCATACCATTCTTAAGGTGCCTTTTATTTATTGAGTATTTAAAATGTCTTATCAGCATGCCAATAGCATTTTAAAAGGGCAGGTTCTCGGTTGGTAATGTGTGCTTAATGGCCCATATTTCAGCTGTGTCTATATGATTGCAGCAGATTTGTTCACTTCAATTGACCACATCCTGGTAGGATGGTCAGCATTCAGCTGGATAGTGAATAGCAAGGGATGGAATTACGAAAGCCATCCACTTGTTCTGGGCTTTCCGCCTTAGACTGACCTTGGGATGTTGCAGAAAGACCTCCTTTAGAGGGGAGAGCAGCTCTTCCCAATCGCGAAGATCTTAGACCATGAACTATAGATGTGGAGGAGGCCTGACTGCTGGATAACATTTAAACTTCCTAGCCTGTCACTTCCTGCTGCTTCTTCCATATACCCTGTACTCAAGCCACATTGGACTATTAGTGGCTCTCAGTGAGCCTGTCACCACCTTCTTAGGGGGTATTTGGAAATGTGTTGTATTGATTTTGGTTGTCAGAGCATGGAGGACTCAACTGGCATTTATGGGTGGGAACTGGAGAGGTTAAACAACTTGTAAGGTACAGCATAGAATTGTCCCACTCAGTGGAGTGCTCCATTGAGACACACTGGACCAGTTCACAAGAAGGTAACTTTAAAAAAATAACTTTACTCACATGTGTAAAGTTATAATATACATAAATAATGTATATTAATGTTAAAAATATACATACAAAAATATACATACATTAATGTTAAAAATATACATACTCACAGTGTATGTATGTATAATTCATATACTATATATATAATTCACCCATTTGAAGTATATAATTCAGTGGATTTTAGTAAGGGCCTTGCTTTTTTATGCCTCCATATCTCTGCTCAACTTCTGCCTATGATCTTTCTGACTATAATCTCCTTTCCTCTCTTGTCCACCTGAATATGTAAGACTAATTCTAAAAATTCCAGCTTAAATGACATCTTCGATGCTTTTTCAGGTTACCCAAAAAGAATTTGCTTCTGTAAGGCAGGAACTGGCAAACTTTTTCTGTAAAGGGCTAGGTAGGAAATATTTTTGGCTTTGCAGATCATGGTCTCTATTGCAGCAAATCTGCCATTATAGCACTAAACTATTCATAAACAATAAGTAAATGAAAGGGTGTGACTATGTGCCAATAAAACTTTATTCACAAAAACTGGTGGCGAGCAGTTTGCAAACCTCTTCACCAAATCACTTTGTTCATACTTTGGTTATATCACTCAACACACTGTAATGTATTTAGTAGTATATATGTTTGCCTCCTCCGTGAGACATGAATACCTTTTTCACTGTGGTAGCTGCAATTATTAATACAGTGCCTGGAACATAGTAGGTGATCAATCCAAACTGGTTGATTGGATGAATGCTGTTGCAGAAAGGCCTGGGAGCAGTATTTCTAGCTTGCTACCAAAATAACCAAACCTTTTGGCTGTGTCTAATACAATTCACCTTGTATAAAAACTTATCCTTTGTAGCAAATCGTAGCTTTTGGCATCAAATCTTAAGTCCCTTGATTTGGCCAGTTCTGGAGAAATTTTATACTACTAGATCGTAGAAACAAATCACAATCAGCATACTTAACTGCCTGCCACATAGAAGCCACTGAATGTCTCTAAGCAGGGCTTGCACCTTTCAACTGACTACTGAACCCCCCACTCAAAATTGTCTTGATATTTTACAGTTTCACACTTCTGCATGACCTGCCTTACCACTAGTGGAGGTTAAATTTGTGATTCCCTACTTAGAATGGGGAACCACTGAGGTAGTGATGGCAAATAGGCACTTTTACAAAATATTTCTCATGGCACTGGGAAGAGTGAAGAGAAAGATGGAGGTAAGAACCTCAGTCAGAATGCTATTTCAGTGATTCAAACAAGAGACAATAAGGAGTCCATCAACTGATGAATGGATAAACAAAATGTGGTATATCCATACAATGGCATACTATTCAGTCATAAAAAAGAATGAAGCGCTAATTCATGCTACAACATGGATGAGCATTGAAAAAAGTATGCTGAGAAGTCAGTCATAAAAGACCACATATTATATGATGCCATTTATATGAAATGTCCAGAATGGGCAAATTCATAAAGACAGAAAGTAGATTAGTGGTAGCCAGGTCTTTGGGGAGGGGAGAATGGGGAGTGACTGCTAATGGGTATGGGGTTTCTTTTGGGGGTGATGAAAACATTCTAAAATTAAATTGTGAGGATGGTTGTAGAACTCTATGAATATACGAAAAACCATTGTATTGTGTACTATTTATTTAAAAAAAAACTTTTTTGGGGGCCTTACCGCATGGCATGTGAGATCTTAGTTCAAAAGACACTCAGAGACATGTAAATGAAGCAGATTTAATTCAGGTGAAGGCACTCTGAAACAGAGTATACCCGTAAGTAAAGCAGTAAGAGTTCTTGGCATATAGTAAGTACTCGAGATATATTAACTGTAAATATTTTTACTCTCTCCTATACGTGGGGTTTTCTCTAGAACTTTCTGGATTTGGTGCTCTTTTTCATCTTTATCATGTCAAGTGTGTTAGAGCATTAAAACTTTCTGGATTTGGTGCTCTTTTTCATCTTTATCATGTCAAGTGTGTTAGAGCATTAAACTTCAAATTAGGAAACTTGAATTTTAGATCTTGATTTACCACATGCTATGTGACTTTGGGCAAGTTGATTTACTTCCCTGGACCTTAATTTCCTCATCAGTAGATTCTGGGAGTTGACTAGAACTGTGTTTTTCAAATTGTGCTATGCAGCTGCTTCAAGGTCCAAAGATATGGAGGAGGTGTTTCTTTTTTCTTGCTCTACCGGGTTCTACTGATATTTGTTTTATATATTGGAATTCTGAACAAAAGCTTGCTTGGAGAAAGAGTTCTGTGGAGCAACTAGCTACTCTAAATAAGGTCAAGACATCTAGTTTACAAGAGGTCTATATCAGAGTCCTGAGAAAAATTATGCATAGCTCATTAATGTGATGAAGTGAACAGCATGTCCTTTGGAGTCATGGGCCTGGCTTTGAATCTTAGCTCCGCACATCTCTAGCTGTGTGAGCTTGGCCAATCACTGTACTTTTATGAGCTTCAGTTTCCTAATCTGTAAGATGGGGGTATAATACAAACCTCAATAGAGTTGTTGTAAAGATAGAATTAGTCCAGATGAGGCTAACGCAGTGGTCTGCAACCTTGGCTATGCCTCAAAAACCACCTGGAAACCTTTTTTTTTTAATGTGAATACTTATGCCACATTTCCAGAGACTCTTATTCAGTAGCTCTGGGGTGGGACTGGGCCATCTAGATTTTAAAAAAACATCCCTTTAGTAATTCTGATTCACAATCATGATTGAGAACCACTTGGGTAGGTATTCTGGGCAGGTTAAAGAACAGGATAGGTGTCAATAAAGAGATAAAGATAGCAATTATTAATCAACAATACACATAACTGCTCCTGTTAAAGATATTAAACAGCTAAATCCATCAGCATTAAAGACCTTTTCAATGTTTTCAGGCAGCCTGCTTTGGAAGTTTTGCAATCTTTCATCTCATTAACTTTCCCTTTCTCTTGGGTCTTGTTTGGCTGTTCTGTCCTTCAGAGTGATGGTGATACTTAACAGTAGGTATAGTTACCACCCCTGCAAACTGCATAGTGTGTCTTTGTGGAGGGGAGGGAGGAGAATGGTGCCAAGGATGTTGGGATGGAAACCCTAAGGGAAAAAGCTTAGAATAAGGAGTGTGTTTCCAAAAGCTCCAGCAGAGCCGTGCATCTGCAAATCAGTTACACGCCAGCCAGGTGGAACTTCACTGCAGAATCTGTCACTGCAGAATCTGTTGTCTGCAGTGGGTTTGCTTGTGGATCAAGGCATGTCCATGTCACAACTGTGTGTGTTGACCCAACGCTGAATTTCACCAACTGTGAAACTGACAGGGCAAGAAAGACACCGTCTACTCGGTTGGCTGAGGCTGACCTATATCAAGGGGCTCTCTTTCTCCATTAATTTGTTTAGAGCATCCCAAATTTTAAACTCCATCTTAATGCTTATCTTCTCATTAATCTCTTAACTACTGTCCTCTCGGCAAAGAAACACCAAGACAGAGCAATCATTAGTCTTGGTCAGAGTGCTCTGTAGCTGTAACACAGAGAGAGAAGAGGCTTCCTCAGAGGAGATATCAACTGGGAAGTTTTACAGAGGCTCAATAGACAACTTCCAAAGCTCTGATTCTCACTTTCATTTAAAATCTAATGCTTCAAGGCCTTATGCTTCCTTTTTTTAAAATTAATCTATTTATTTTTGACTGTGTTGGGTCTTCGTTGCTGCATGCGGGCTATCTCTAGTTGCGGTGAGCGGGGGCTACTCTTTGTTGCGGTGCGAGGGCTTCTCATTGCAGTGGCTTCTCGTGTTGTGGAGCACGGGTTCTAGGTGCGCTGGCTTCAGTAGTTGTGGCATGCGGGCTCAGTAGTTGTGGCTTGCGGGCTCTAGAGTGCAGGCTCAGTAGTTGTGACACACGGGCTCAGTTGCTCCATGGCATGTGGGATCTTCCCGGACCACGGCTTGAACCCGTGTCCCCTGCATTGGCAGGCGGATTCTTAACCACTGCGCCACCAGGGAAGTCCCAAGGCCTTATGCTTCTGAGTAGGTGGGCTTTTGAAGCTATGACAATATTCCCTGTCATGGATGACTTTACATTTAGTATGTAGCCAAAGCAGTAAGGGCAAAGTAGTGTATGATCTGAAGGGCACCAAGAAGCTCCCCTCTTTTCCCAAACCTTCCTTCCAAAAAAAATCATCACATCACTTAGTTTTAAATTTTTCCTGGATCAGAAATTAAATTAAATGAATCTGTTCTTCTTTTAAAATGCAGAGTCCTGAGATCATTCAAGAGCTTTCAGTCATCCCTACCTTAGCTTGAATTAATGCAGTCAGGTTGCTTTACACCAGTGTTGGATCTGCACTATAAAGACCAGGAATTTTAATGATAAGCAGGGAGAATGGGAGCCTAGTTTGTAAACATGGAGGATGGAAGAACTTCTTGGTGGAGAGGAATGAAACAGTGGCCAACCAGAGAAGAGAATTTGGGAGAGGAGAACAAGGGGGTTGAGTGTACAATCCTAGGTTTCAAAAGAAACGAATACACTTCTTTTCAGGTTCACATTAAACTCTCATCAGTACTTACTAGCCTTTGGCTCCATAAATTATTTTGAATTATTGTCAGCAGCAAACAGAGGAAATCATTTTCATCAGAATATCTCAAATATTCATAGAAGCATCAGAGCCTTCCTCTAAGTTTGGACTACAAGGCTTCTGCTAGTTTCCATTGCCTTTGACTTTTACCCACTCTTCTGCTTCCACATGGCTGTGCGTACATCCAATACCCAGGTTACTCTGCTTAGCAACACTTTGCTGACACAAGGCATCTGTTGCTGTTTGGCTTTTTCTCCCGTGGCCTTTTTTTAAAAAATTTATTTGTTTATTTATTTTTGGCTGTGTTGGGTCTTCGTTGCTGCGCACAGGCTTTCTCTAGTTGCGGTGAGCGGGGGCTACTCTTGGTTGCGGTGTGCGGGCTTCTCATTGTGGTGGCTTCTCTTGTTGCGGAGCACGGGTTCTAGGCACAGGGGCTTCAGTAGTTGTGGCACGTGCGCTCAGTAGTTGTGGCGTACGGGCTTAGTTGATCTGCGGCATGTGGGATCTCCCGGACCAGGGCTCGAACCCGTGTCCCCTGCATTGGCAGGTGGATTCCTAACCACTGCGTCACCAGGGAAGCCCTCTCCCGTGCCCTTTTGTTTCTTAGGTTTTCCATGCTGGGGAATGAGCGATTTGAGGAGGGAAGATTTCCCATTTAGGGCTTTAGCCCTTAAACTCCATTTAAATGCTCAAGTGTCCTAAAGTCCACATCCCCTGAGTTAAGAAATGGACTACGTAGCAGAGAGTGCAGGGGTGGGGGCTACACAGCAGTTTTTCCTAAATGGTTTCGCTAGACGTCTTCCTAGGGGCTAGGGAATGAACTAGGATGGCCTGTTGAGGGCCCCTACAAGGCTCCTGATCCTTTGGTTCCAAGAGAAATCGCTCTGTTTCTTTTTCAGGCTGTCATTATGAGGTTGGATGCCCTGATTCCCAGTCTGCTCCTAACTGCAGAAGTTTCAGTAATAACTTCCCTGAGCTCTAGCTTCTAGAAAACTGGCAGCAGGCAATACTTTACTAGCAATCAACCCAAAGCAATCTCCCTAGAACCAGAGGCCATCAGGAATCAGACTATGTCTGAGAGGACTGGAGACAGGCACAGCATGGATGTACATATACAGCTCTGCCTCTCTCCCCTAGTTGTTTCCCTCAATAATAAGCTAAACCTAGGAGCAGAGAGAAATAGACTCCTAAGGGAAAAAAAATGATGCAATGTCATTGCACTGTTTTCCCATGAAACCATTATCCCAAGCGATCTACATGTTTTCTGTTTAACTAAGAAGGGCCTTACTTTTCACAATGTCAATTTTAAAAGCAATGATTTATTCATATATCCACTCCAGATTATTATGTGAGAATTTCCATTCCAGTCTGGTTCATAGAGGATACTCACTCCAGCTCCAAGTAAATGCTTGACTTACTCAAATCATGCAAACCAAGGGTCTGAAGGCAATGTCATACGTATTTGATTATAAATGCCACTGGATGTAGGGCCCTAGAGTACTTCTATGTGATGCTGTAATGATGGTTGACATTTATTGAATGCTCTGTGTCAGGCACATTTCCAAGCACTTTATATGAATTAATTTATTCAGACTTTGCAAGAACTCTATGAACTAGGTAGTATTATTATCCTCATTTTACAAACGAGAAAACTGAATGACTGAGAGCAAGTAATTTACCTAAGGTCAAATGGGGTGGTAGAGCTGGGAACTGAAAACAGATAGTCTGGCTCTAGAGGCTACACTTTTTTTTTTTGTGGTATGCGGGCCTCTCACTGCTGTGGCCTCTCCCATTGTGGAGCACAGGCTCCGGACGCGCAGGCTCAGCGGCCATGGCTCACGGGCCCAGCCGCTCTGCGGCATGTGGGATGTTCCCAGACCGGGGCACGAACCCGTGTCTCCTGTATCGGCAGGTGGACTCTCAACCACTGCGCCACCAGGCAAGCCCGAGCCTGCACTTTTTAATACTGCACCATGGAGCCTACTGTGACACAAGCCACATAATAGGCACTTTAGAAAAAGAAAATGTGGCTGTAAAGAAATTAAACTGGTTTAATAAATAATGTTTAAACATCAGTTTAATAAACTGATGTTTTTAGTGTTCCTCACAGTTATCACGTCAAGAGGCCATAGTGATTCCTATAATGCTGTCATAAATAATTCCTTTAAGAAGAATTTTCTCGTGCAATCTTCACTACAACCCTGTGAGACAGATAGAAGGGCTATTATAACTCCCATTTGAGATATAAGGCAGATGAAGCTCAGGGAGGCTAAATGACCTGCCCCAACATCCCACATCCATGGATTAGAAAACTTAATATGGTTCAGATGGCAATACTCCCCAAATTGATCTACAGATTTAACATAAACCCTATCAAAATCCTAGCTGCCTTTCTTTTTTTCTTTTCTGTAGAAGTTAAGAAGCTGATCATAAAATTCTTAAGGAAATGCTAGGAAACCAGAATAGCCAAAATAGTCTTGAAAGAGAAGAACGAAGTTGGAGGACTCATACTTCATATTTCAAAACTAACTACAAAGTTGGACCCCTACCCCTCACCATATAAAAATTAACTCAAAATTGTTCACAGACCTAAATGTAAGGGCTAAAACTATAAAACTCTTAGAAGAAAACAGAGATGCTAACCTTCGTAACCTTGGATTAGAAAATTTTTAGATATGACACCAAAAGCACAAGAAACCAAAGAAAAAATAGCTAAGTTGGATGTCACTAAAATGAAAAAAAACATTTGTTCTTCAGAAGACCCCATGAAGAAAGTGAAAAGACAACCCACAGGATGGGAGAGAATATTTGCAAGTCATATATCTGATATGGGACTTGTATCCAGAATATATAAAGAATAATTACAATTTAACAATAAAAAGACAAATCATCTAATTTGTAAATGGGCAAAGAATCTGAATAGACATTTGACCAAAGAAGTTATACAAATAGTCAATAAGCACATGAAAAGGTGCTCAGCAATATTAGTCATTAGGGAAATGCAAACCAAAGCCACAGGATACCATTTCACACCGACTAGAGTAACTATAATTAAAAAACAAAAACAAAAATAGAAAATAACAAGTATTGGTGAGGACTTGGAGAAATTTGAACCCTTACACATTGCTGGTGGGAACTGTAAAGCAGTCCATCAGTTCCTCAAAAAGGTAAACATATGACCCAACAACTCCACTTCTTTTTTTTTTTCAGGAGATTTGAAAACATATGATCACAAAAATAATTGTACATGAATGTTCATAGCAGTATTATTCATACTAGTCCAAAAATGGGAAAAATCCAAATGTCCATCCACTGATGAATGGGTAAACGAGATGAGTATACCCACTTCATTCAATAGAATATTATTCAGCAATAAAAAAGTATGAAATACAGATAGATGCTACAACATGACAAACCTTGAAAACACTATGCTAAGTGAAAGAAGCCAGTCCCAAAGGAATGTGTATTATATGATTTCATTTATATGAAATGTCCAGAACAGGCAAATTCACAGACACAAAAAGTAGATTTGTGGTTCCCAAGGGCTGGCAGGTTTGTGGGAGAAGGGGGAGTGACTGCTAACGAGTATGGAGTTTCTTTTCAGGGTAATGAAACTCTGAAATTAGATAGTGGTGATGGTTGCATGACACTGTGAATATATTTTAAAACACTGAATTTTATACTTTAAAAGGGTGATTTTTGTGCTACATAAATTATACCTTAATAAAGCTGTTACTAAGGAAGTGACTTGTCCAAAGTCACAGAGCTAATGCATAACAGAGCTGAGACTTTAATTCAGCACAGTTCTCTTCTAACCTATACTTTGAATCTTTATTGGTTACTCAAAAAAGACAACTTTTGTTATGGCCGTCCTCTGATCAAAATCCTCTGGGGGCCTTCTCATCAAATAGAAACTCCTTATCATAACATTCAGCTTTGTTTTACCTTGCAATCTTCACCTCTACTAATAATTCATTCCTAAAACATTAACTGAATCCCTACTATGGACACCTTCACTTACTAGGACTGAGGATAGGAAGTTTGGGTACCTGTCCTCAAGGATTTAAAGTAGTAGTTGGGATGATAACCCCCACTCAGATAACTACAATACAGGCTACAATTAGTGTTGTGGTAACTCAGAAAATGGAGAGAACTTTTGGCTAGTGTTCAAGTGTGTTTGTAGGTGAAGCGGGTAGTAGAAGGGAAGACTTTTGTTGAGGAAGTAGCAGTTGAGTTGGGCCTTTACAAGGAAAAGACTCACCACCCAGCGTAGACAAAGGTAGTAGAATCCAGGGCAGGTTTGGGAAAAAGCAAGTAGTCTGGTTAGCTGGGAATAGAGTGGATAGAAAGAGAAGTGGTGTGAGAGAGGATGAGAAATAAAATGGAGCCAGATCATGGAAGACCTTGATTGCCAACATAAGGTAGTTGGGCTATGCTAGGATGTGGTGTGGAGTGAAAAGACCATGGTCTTTGGACACAAACCTGAGTTCAAATCTTGGCTGCATCACTGATCAGGCTGGTGACTTTGAGTAAATTATTTTTCCTAATTTTCAAAATTGGAATAAGGATATCTACCTCATCTTGGTTGTGAAAACTAAATGTAGTAAGTAGCTCTTAGGTGTTAGGAGAACCATTGGTAGATTTGGGCAGAAGGATAGAGGAGGTGATTAAAGCTATGCTTTAGGAAGGTTCATCCATCAGAAAAGGGAAGAGGGAGGAGGTAGGTAATGAAAGAAGCCAGGAGGCTGCCTCTGTACAGTTCAAGTGAGAGATCACATAATCTGATTCCAAAACTACAGCTGTCAACTACACTGATGAGATCTCAAACAAAGATGGTGATAACCAAAGACCTTCCAGAAGTGGAATCAACAAGATGTTTGACTGATGAGGAAAAAAGGTGTCAAAGAGGACTCTGTGCTTTTGAACTTAGCTGAATAGGAATTTTATTGCAATTGACAGAGCCCGGAAGGTCAGGTAGCAGAACAGGTTTGGCACAGTGCTGGATGAGCTAAATTTTGGACTTCTGTGAGGAAATAGTAATTTTATGGAGACTGAGGGAGAATAAGAGATTTGGAAGTCATGGAGGGGACTGGAGATGCTAAAGCAGTTTAGGGAGCTGTTGAGTTGGGGGCATAACAAAGCCTAAAAGGCACTGGAGCCCTGCCTGGGAAAGGTGCCAAAAAGAAGGTGGGTGTTTTTCAGAAACAATTTGGCATATTTCAAAATTTGCCTGAAGCAGGCCAGAACTATTCCCAAGAGAGGAGCAAGGGATGTAGAATTCTCTTCCTCTTTCTTGTCCTCTTTACTTCTATGTTACATGGCCCCAGCAACTAATATAGAATAAGAATATAGCGTTGTCAACAAACACATGAAAGAATGCTCAACATCATTAATCATTACAGAAATGCAAATCAAAACTACAATGAGATATCATCTCACACCGGTCAGAATGGCCATCATCAAAAAAAATCCAGAAACAATAAATGCTGGAGAGGGTGTGGAGAAAAGGGAACCCTCTTGCACTGTTGGTGGGAATGTAAATTGATACAGCCACTATGGAAAACAGTATGGAGGTTCCTTAAAAAACTACAAATAGAACTACCATATGACCCAGCAATCCCACTACTGGGCATATACCCTGAGAAAACCACAATTCGAAAAGAGTCATGTACCACCATGTTCATTGCAGCTCTATTTACAATAGCCAGGACATGGAAGCAACCTAAGTGTCCATCAACAGATGAATGGATAAAGAAGATGTGGCACATATATACAATGGAATATTACTCAGCCATAAAAAGAAACGAAATTGAGTTATTTGTAGTGAGGTGGATGGGTCTAGAGTCTGTCATACAGAGTGAAGTAAGTCAGAAAGAGAAAGACAAATACCGTATGCTAACACATATATATGGAATTTAAGAAAAAAAATGTCATGAAGAACCTAGGGGTAAGGCAGGAATAAAGACACAGACCTACTGGAGAACGGACTTGAGGATATGGGGAGGGGGAAGGGTAAGCTGTGACAAAGTGAGAGAGTGGCATGGACATATATACACTACGAAATGTAAAATAGATAGCTAGTGGGAAGCAGCCGCATAGCACAGGGAGATCAGCTCGGTGCTTTGTGACCACCTAGAGGGGCGGGATATGGAGGGTGGGAGGGAGGGAGACGTTAAAGGGAAGAGATATGGGGACATATGTATATGTATAACTGATTCACTTTGTTATAAAGCAGAACCTAACATGCCATTGTAAAGCAATTATACTCCAATAAAGATGTTAAAAAAAAAAGAATATAGCATTCCAACTACTACTATAGTATTATAATTCAGGTACACTGGAGGATTAATAGGTTTCTTAATGGGATGGATGAGAACCTGAGAATTAATGTATAACATTAATTAATGTATAACATTAATTCTATAGGAAAAAATGTGTTTTGAGTTCCAAGCCATTAAACCTGTGGAATACATTTCATTTGTATGCTGGGGACTGCCTGTATCAAAGTCATAGTTAAAATCCTGTTCCACTGCATTCAGCCCTTCTAGAAAGCTAGATGGTATTTAAAGCATATAGGAAAAAAATCTGTTCTCCATGTGGAGGCTCCAGTATCAGTTTAATCAGATGGTTGGCTGCTAGTCCATCTGCTCTTGATTAAGGGCCCTGGTCATCCACAGCTCTTGAAGGGATCATGCCAATTCACTTAAAACAGGAGGCCTGGACTTCCCTGGTGGCGCAGTGGTTGAGAGTCCGCCTGCCGATGCAGGGGACACGGGTTCGTGCCCCGGTCCGGGAAGATCCCACATGCCGGGAAGCGGCTGGGCCCGTGAGCCATGGCCGCTGGGCCTGCGCGTCCGGAGCCTGTGCTCCGCAATGGGAGAGGCCACAGCACTGAGAGGCCCGCGTACCGCAAAACAACAACAACAACAACAACAAAAAGAACAGGAGGCCTGTGGGTCAATGATTGCCTCTCTTACCCTGGGCCTCTAGCTACTGCCTTCTCCTAGGAGAAGTCAGTTGATAGAAGGCTGCGTTGGTTTAGCTGCCGTTCTGCAGGCCTGGGAACATACTGGGCATTTAGTGCCCATTCAGGACTCCTCTGTACCCTGATGAAGGAAATGCCTTTGTAGTGTCCTCTTACTGGCAACCCACAGTTTTCTGTAGTCCTGCCTTGTCAGTTAGCCACGTGGCAAGTGCCTCTGGTCTCTCCATGCCCTTCCTCCTGAACATTAGGTTTTGTGCACCTGAGGAGCTAACTGACAATTAACTGGCGATGGGAATCACACTAATGCTGGAGAAGGAAGCGACATTAGTCCCCGTGCGGCTGAACCAGGGCCTTACTCTTGTACAGCAGCCATTCTCCTTCTGATGGAGGTGAGTCAGAAGAGAAATACAGGATGTATAGTATTTCTCAGAAACATTAAAGTGACTCATTCTGTCCAGAGGTACCTGTATCTGGTTTGCATTTTCTTCTGCTAGTTCCACATTCCAAAAGACATTTCTGGGGAGGCAAAATAGTGCCAGACTGGGTTGACTATAGGTATGGAAGTTTCAAGGGCAACAGTAGAAATCACACTAAACTTATAATGCTATCGTATTTAAGAAGAAGACAGATACCAACTGATAAGAATCATTGGGACTTTTTGAGATTCCTGTGTTTTAGAGGCAGTAAACAAGAAATGTATGGACCAGACCAAAGCCCAGCTCCAAGCAGAATCCATTGCTCTTTCCTCCATCAATCCAGAGTAATTTGCAGCATTGAATTATAGTTATTATGTACCTACATATTCTGTAACCAATCTCTTCTAGATTATGATTTTGATACTTCATTCAATAATTCTTCCTGAATTACCAGCATCAATTACAGGTATGAGCACAAAAAGGTACTCAGTTCTGTTCAACAGTATACCTACCATATGTTACCTACTCTACTGCACATTGAGGGATGAACTAAACATTATCCCTGTCCTCAGGATGCTTAATGTGTAGTGGCAGATGTAGAAATAAAACCAGATTTTAATATAATATGTTACAAACACACATTAGGTGACACAGGTACAC
Organism: Tursiops truncatus; assembly: GCF_011762595.2. NCBI lineage: Eukaryota > Metazoa > Chordata > Mammalia > Artiodactyla > Delphinidae > Tursiops > Tursiops truncatus. Next base: position 34,720,642 of record NC_047055.1, read on the forward strand.
ATTGGAGGTGCACTTAGCCCAACCTGGGGATTCAAGAAAGATTGCCTGAAGGAGCTGACACATGAACTAACCTTGAAGGCATGCTTAGGATTAGGGCGGGGGGGAAAGATGAGAGAAGACTTATAGGCAGAGCGAACAATGTAGTCAATGGTATTAAGCATCATGACGTGTGCAAGTAACTAGAAGCAGTCTGAATTACTAAAGTATACAGTTCCAGGCATGGAGTCGAAAGATGGGGCTTAGAAGGTCTGTTAAAGAATTAGAGCTTTATCCTATAGTTGTGGGGAAGATATTTAAGAATTGAAAGCCATGGATTACTCATTTGTTATTCAGAGTCTACATATGAATTTGATAGAAAATTATCCAGAGATCTCATCTGAAAGACAGATTATAGGTATCAGGAAATCAAATATATTTAGACACACACACACACACACACACACACACACACACACACTCACACACAATACTGCTTTTTAAAAAGATCAGGAATGTGGTCAGAGATTTATGTATAAGGACATTGATATAGCATTATGTATAAATGGTGAGAAATTAGAAACCATTTAAATGCCCAGTGGTCGGGGAATCATTAAGTGAGCCAAGGTACATCCATAAGGTGGAGAATTATGCTGCTATTAAAAAGTCATATTTTGGAAGAGTGGATAATGATATGGAAAATGCCCATGAAATACAACCTTAACAAAGCAACAAATATAGCATGATCCCAATTTCAGGAAACACACACACAAAGGAAATCTTAACTCTTGGGGCTAGGTGGTAAGATTACAAGAGATCATTTTTCCTTATTTTTAATTCTTCTACGTTGCTTTTAAGTTTTCTACTGTGGACATGTATTCTATAAAAATAGCACTAAATGTCATTTGAACATCAGTGATATAAATAACAGAAATGGGGAGAAGTGCCCTTTAGACTCACCTTTTCTCATCTTTTCTGAATTTTCTTTTTTTGTTGTTGTTGGTCATATTCACTCAATCCATGAGAGACAAAGATGATTTGGAGAGGCTTTTATGAAGATTATCAGAGTAAATTAAAGGGCTGGAGCATAGAGCTTGTTAGGGATGTTTAAATGAACAAGCACCATGGGGGAGAAAATCCACAGTGATGGAATATGACCAGTTAGCAACTGGAAGATACTCAATGGGAAGACTGAAGACTAAAGAACAGAAGATTAAATTGCAACTGGAGGGATTTAAGATAGAGATATTGCAAACACTACTGGTAGTACAAATTGTTAAACCCTGAAGCAAGAAATGATTAGATACTCAGCTATGTGGGGGGTGATTTTAGTTCTAGATTTATTTAAAGGTAAGGGGATAGATGAAATGGCCTCATGCAATCTTTTTCAGCCAACAAAATCCTATCATTTCATGTTTGAACAGGATATAAAGAACAATGGCAGCATCTTTTTAAAGGGAGAATGGACAATTAGAAGTGAATGGGAGCTGGGAGCCATTTATATTTTCATCCCTATCTTCTGCCATGTCCACTGGTAGGAGGCTTGGATATAATCAGGGCACAATCAAGTATTATCTGTTATCAGCATGTAATGATGACAAATGGAGATTTTTTTGCCATAGTGCGGTGAATAATTTTCCAGTTTCTTTTCAGAGTAGTGCTTTACTAGCTCTTAAAATATACCATCTCCAAGGACTTCTAAGTGACAGATCCTTCAAACGTGAATCTTGGAGCTGGAGCCCTGGGAGGTTGGCTCAGGCCCAGGGACCCATTTAGCTGATGCTGTGTTCTGAAATCACCCTGATTGTGATGCGGAGCTTCTGAGTGCCAAGTCTTATGCACTCAATGACTTGACTCTGAAAAGTTAACAGGAACCCAGGAAGCCTGTTGCAGCACTGTGAACTATTGCTGTTGTTCAGCTAGGGAATTGTTACTGTGAGTTACGGGTCTCTATGCCCCAGACAAAAACACTGAGCCCAAAGGGAGTGCTGATCTTTGAGCAGGGGAAAAGGGCAAGTACCCCAAAAGCACTTGAGGATAAGAGCCCTCCTAGGTGTAACGTCAGGAGAAGTGAGAAAGTCCCCCTTACTTCTGAGGGATTTCTGGTAAAGACTAATAGATACCTGAAATCCCTGTAACATGAAAAAGGGCATTCTTTAATTCTTCAATCAGAGCTAAGATTGCTCCATAAACACTCTTGGGAGAAGGAATAGGGTGATGGCCTAACTCAGCCACAGAGGTGAATGTGCAGGCAGGGGGCTCTACTGAGTAAGTACCTGAGATAGAGGCTATACTCTCTCTTCAGTGATGGGGGCTCAACTTAGAAGCAGGGAGAGGCACTGGAGGGTCTGATGGACCTATCCCCCTTCCAACCTTGGCCCCAGGGCAGCATATCAGAATCTGAGTGCACGTGTTTATGTACATGGGGGCACCTGTATGAATGCACATGGGTACAGGCTCATTATATTTAAAGACTGTGAAGAAATATTAACAAACACTTGCTGAGCTCCCAAGTATGCCAGACCCTGTACACATATTCTTTCAGCCAGTCCTTACAAAGTAGTTAGTATTCCCATAGTCAAAAAACCAAGTCAGAGAGAGGAAATTGCTTGTTCAAAGTTTTCAAAAGTAGTGGAGTCTGGAAATAAAACCAGGTTGTGGCCTAGGTTTCCAACTTAGATTTACAACATCTCCAAATGAGATAATAGAATTGCAATCCAGTTTGTGTGTGTGTGTGTGTGTTAAAAGTGTTAATTTATGTAACATAATCATTTAGAATAGTAGACACTTTTGGTGACTTCTGTCATATCTGTTGTCTTTATTATACCAAGAGCCTCAGTAAAATGGAACTGGACTGAAGCTCCCTGGACCTCTGAGAGACCCTGTCTCTGCTGCTTTAGAGTAATCACCACCTGGTCAATAAATGATCTCTCTAGAGCATATACCCGATCTTGTCATTCACTTATTTAAGCTTCTTCAGTGGTTTCCAGTTTTGTTCCATTTAAGGGCTAAATTCTTCGCTTTGTCTTTAATAACCTGTCCCCACCTGAGCTGCCTGATCACATCTGCTACTTCCCGCTGAAGAGCCCTGCCGAACTTCTGATTGGCTGTTTACCGAACGTGTCATGTTCTTTAGTAGCTCCATGATCTGACACTTTGGTCCCTCTGTCTGGAATCACTCTTCCTACTTTTCCATCTGGATAACTGCAACTCCTCTTCTAGAATAGTTGTTTAAAGTGCCAGGATAGAGTAGGCATAGGGATGTGGGATTCAGTTTAAGAGCAGCAATATAAGGTTTAACTACGTATAGTGAAAACTACACTTGAAAATGTACTAAACCACCCCAAAGTATATTATACGAGGTTTTGTTTATACAACCTTGTACATAAATATGTATGTGAAAAGTATGTGTCATTAAACACTAGAATCACATTCAGAGCAATACGATAAAATGTGAAAGCTCTGAGAAGTGGGGAACTCAGATCCCATGAGGGAATCACAAATGCATGTCTGTCTTCTCACGATCACCCAAATCTGGGACTCACTGAGTCTTCCTGGTAGCCTGAATTATTAAAATTGTTCCTTTGTTTCCTCTCCCTCTCTCCCCACTGTACATACATCCTGTAATGCTCTCTCACTATAGCCAAATATTCTGTGAATCTTTTCCTGACTCCCCTAGGCAGTATCAGCCTCAGAGAATTCTATTCATGACTCTACTATAGCACCTATCAGGTCTTGTCATAATTATTTAAGTATCTGTTCTCCCAAGTAGACTGTGAACACCTCCAGAGTATGACCCAGATCGTCTTTGTTACTGTATCCGTAGCACCTAGGACAGTTCTTACCAAAGATAGGACCAGTGCTTCTCAATGTATATTCCATGGATCAGCATCTGAATTACCTAGAGCACCCTTAAAATGCAAATTCATGAAAGAGAGATAACAATTTTAATTTAATTTTTATTTAAGGTTCTGATTCAGCACTTCTTGGGTTGGATCCAGGAATCCCTAATCTTGAGGCACTGCCCAGGTGATAATGATACAAATGTAGATGTGGCCTCTTTTCTGATGCCTTCCCCATCTACTTCCCTGTCCCCCATAGACATGACCTCTCCTGTCGCTGTAGGGATGGGAAAGCATTAGAACTGAGATGCAGGGGAGTGTTGCTGGCACTGGAAGGGGATAACTGGGAAGGAGTTGCAAAGATGGCTTGAAGTTTGCCGAGAGGTTTTGCACCCAAGTCTGTGCACTTGCATTGAGGTTGTTACAAAAGTTGTAAAGCAGCAAGAGTAATCATTTTGGTTGACTCCTCATGACTCATTCTATCCCTTTTCCATTGAATTGCAGCCAGGCAAGTTGGGAAATGGACCTCAGCTCAAGGGGTAAGTCTGATTGGTCTGAGGATAAATCCATCCCTTTTGCCAGTTATGGTTCAGACACACAAGCTGCCTAAAATTCAGGTAAAGGTTTATTGGAGTCTTTTGGAAAACTTGCTTTTATCCTTGCTTTTAAGAGATAGACTCTTCCCTTAGTTGTGAACAAAAACGAACATGTGGCTCTGATTGCTGTTGATAAATTTCTCATGACTGCGAGGAGAATCTAGCCTTAGATTGTGGCTGACCTCTGGGTAACAGAGTACAGTGATGGAAAGAATCTGGCTCTTTGGTGACATCTTTTTAAAAAATTGTGGTAAAATACTCAAAACATAAAATTTACCATCTTAACCATTTTGAAGTGTACAGTTCAGTGGCATTAAGTACATTCACAGTATTGTACAATCATCACCACCATCCATCTCCACAACTTTCGCATCTTCCTCAACTGAAAATCTGTACCCATTAAAAACTGACTCCCCAGTTTTCCCTCCCTCCAGCCCCTGGCAGCCACCGTTCTACTCTCTGTCTCTGTGAATTTGACTACTCTAGAAACATCATATAAGAGGAATCATAACACTTAGCATAATGTCCTCAAGCTTCATCCATGTTGTAGCATGTGTAAAAATTTCCTTTTTCTTTTAATGCAGAATATTCCATTGTATGTAGGTACCACATTTTGTTTATCCATTCATCTGTCTATGGACAGTTGGGTTGTTTCCACTTTCTGGCTATTGTGAATAATGTACTTATGAACACAAGCGTACAAATATCTGTTTAAGTCCTTGCTTTCAATTCTTTTGGGTATACACCCAAAAGTGGAATTACTGGATCATTCTATGTTTAATTTTTTGAGGTGTTGCTATACTGTTTTCCACAGCAACTGCACCATTTTACGTTCCCACCAGCAATGCACGATGTTTCCAGTTTCTCCACATCCTTGCCAATGCTGGTCATTTTGTGTTTTGTTACTGTTGCTGTTTTTTCTTTTTAACAATAGTCATCCTAATGGATGTGGAATGGTATCTCACTGTGGTTTTGATTTATATTTCCCTAATGACGCGTGATGTTGAGCACTTTTTCATGTGCTTATTGGCCATTTATATATCTTCTTTGGATAAATGTCTATTCGAGTCCTTTGCCTTAATCAGGTATTTGGGTTTTTATTATTGAGTTGTACTTGATGACACTTTTAAACTGCTGAATCAACGAAGTCTGAAGCCTGCTCTGACTTTGTACTCCCAGTTATGTAATCTAGTAAACTACCTGTGGTAGACCGAATAATGGCCCATCAAAGATATCCACGCTCCAATCCCTGAAATCTGTGAATATGTTCCCTTACATGGCAAACGGTACTTTGCAGATGTGATTAAGTTAAGGATCTTAAAATGGGAAGAGTATCCTGGATTATCAGGGTGAGCCCAATGTAATCACAAGGGTCCTTATGAGAGGGAGGCAGCAAGGTCAGAGCCAGAGAAGGAGATGTAACAACGGAAACAAAGGTAGAGTGATGTGGGACCATGAGCATCTAGAAGCTGAAAAAAAGGAATGCATTTTGCCCTAGATCCTCCACAAGAAATGCAGCTCTGCTAACACCTTGATTTTAGTTTTGTAAGACCCATTTCAGACTTCTGATCTCCAGAACTGTAAGATACTAAATTTGTGTTGTTTTAAGCCTCTAAGTTTGTGGTAATTAGTTACAGCAGCAATGGGAAACCGATACACTACCTTACTGTTTAAGTCAGAGCAGGCTTCAGGGTTGGTTGATTTGGCAGTTTAAAAGTGTCACTAAATATATCTCAACAATAAGAAAACAAACCACCTGATCAGAAAAGAGGCAAAGTTGTTCTGTTATTTACAACCAAGAGCATCTTAGTTGATACACCAAATAAACATACAGTAAAATAGCCAAGTCCAGACTCAGTGAATTCTAACTACCTAGCAACCATGTTTAGGGAATTTGATAATGGGCCGTCATTGCATGGCAGGGGACTGATTAGGAAAAGAAATTCTGATGTACATTATGGTTAGAGAAAACTGAACTCGCACTCAAATGTTTGATTAATGAATGAATAAGGTTATTTTTGTTTAATTTGATTACTGGTGTTTATAATTTCCTCCCTGGTTTAATGATTCCGTGGTACTGACCTGTAGGGCTGTGTATTCCTCACAGACGCTGGCTTGGCATGTGGGTTTGCTGGTGAATATGCATAGGAGTTGATTGTTGCCCCAGAGGCTTGTCTTATAAACTCAGACTCTTGAAAAGTCTATCTTGCCTCCCTCCGGGACCTTTTCCTTCCCTGTTGTTTGTTGTTAAATCACTGGGCTGAGCTAAGTACCCAGACAACAGATCTTTCTCATCAGGTCCCAGAGGAAAGAGACCTAGTCCCCTCGCCTTGGACCCCAAGTCCCCAAATCACTAATGAAGCATACAGTGTGTAAGTTCCCTAGGCCCAGGTCCTGCTTCCAACTTGAATGGGCAGAAGTTATTGCCTTAAAGCAAATAAACCAAAACCAAAACCAAAAAAACAAATAGGCTTGTTTCCCTTCCTTTCCTGATGTCTAGAGTTCATGTTAATACTGGGTTTCCTGTCTTCGCTCTCAGATGAGAGTATGGGGAATTACAGAGCAGTGCTGAATAGATCATTAAAGACCCTGCAGATTACTGTTAAGGGAGAAGACCACTTTCTGGAAAACATGTAAGCGATCCTTGTGCCTAGAAGTGAAGCTGTTTCCTGTAATAAAATTTTCCATTAATCAGGTATCTGTCTCCCTATGGTGAGCTCCAAACAACTGAAGATATAATCATTTTTCTTCCTAGGCTAGCTAATGATCTAAGTTGGGGATTTTCAGACACTTGGCTTTTCCCCAGTCTCCTCATGTTGCTGGATTTGGGGACTTTTCATAGCACGTCAGCAGCCCCACTAGAACTAAAATATCATCTTTGAAAACTGTCATTCACATTTCAAGAATCATAAGAAATTGTGTATTTCCGTGAAAACAGGTCTCCACTGAACTGCTTGACTCCAAGCTTCAAGGCTCAAGAGGTAGACTAGCTTGTGCAGGTAGAGATCTGCCACATCTCATGTCCTTCACAAATTAACTTCAGGTGCAGAACTTAACTTTCAGCTTGTGCTTTAGAGGCAGATAGGCTTGGGTCCAAGTCTTGGCTCTCTCCCAGTACTAGCTGGACATCATTTTGAGGTTTGTTTAACCACTCCAAACCTCAGTTGCATTATGCGTGAGATGGGGATAATAGTATTTACCTCACAGGGCTGTTGTGAGCGTTAAAGGGGATCACATGTGTACAAATGCTTAGTAAATGTTAAGGGAACTGGAAAATGTTTGTTGAGGCCATTTGGGGGCTAAGTTCCTGCCCTATGATTCTCTAGACTTAGCTGATAAAATCATAATTCCTGACTGGAACCTTACAATAAACTCTTGATAAACATCTCTGAAATTGCAGCTTAAATTCTACAAAGAGAGAGCACAAATCTTGCTCTATGGTATTTCACCATCTCATTTTTTTTGTTGTTCTGCTAATTGTGACTTAAGATAGAATATTTTAAGGAGCAAGCAGCTTCTCTGCAGCAAAGTAAATATTACATCTAACAGGTATCAGGTTGCTGTTTAATGTAGGGAATCACTAATCCCACTGGCCAATTTAGTCAAACAGACATTCCATTCCAATTGTGTCACCTCTCACCCAGTGATCCCCAAGGGCCAACTCGACCTGGCTGGCTGAACAGGTCGCCCTTTCTTCTCCCACCACTTCATGTGTTGTGTCATATCACCTTCTTCTCATGGGAATATTAAGTCTCGAGGGGAATATGAATCTGTCCATGCTTGAACTATAGACTATAGAAAGTAAGGTCAAAGTCTGTTCCATTCCACTTCCAGGGTGGTACATTAGTATCAGTTTCCTAATCTAAAAGAGGTATGTGGGGTCATCTAAATGATCAACACAACCTCTAAGGGTACCTAATGTACACCTCAGAAATGACATTGAGTGGAAAAGGAATTGGCCTTATCATCACCCAATAGGAGGGTACAATGGACCTTAAATCAGTATTAGATCTCAGCACCTGTGCCTTTCTAGCATCACTTCTCAACTCGGTAGTTAGAAAGGAATACATATACATATATGTGGTTCAGGTGAATCAAAAGAATAGCAAAGAGGACTTCCCTGGTGGCGCAGTGGTTAAGAATCCCCCTGCCAATGCAGGGGACCTGGGTTCGAGCCCTGGTCCGGGAAGATCCCATATGTCGCAGAGCAACTAAGCCCATGTGCCACAACTACTGAGCCTGCGCTCTAGAGCCCACTAGCCACAACTACTGAGCCCACGTGCCACAACTACTGAAGCCCCCGTGCGCCTAGAGCCCGGGCTCCGCAACAAGAGAAGCCACCGCAACGAGAAGCCCATGCACTGCAACGAAGAGTAGCCGCCACTCGCCACAACTTAGAGAAAGCCCGCGCACAGCAACGAAGACCCAACGCAGCCAAATAAATAAATAAATAAACTTTTAAAAAGGAATAGCAAAGAGAGAAACCCATAAAACCCTCCTATTTGGGATATTGTTTTGGCTGTGTGTAACAGAAACCCAAGTTGACAATGGCTTAAACAAATAAAAGTGTATTTCTCACATTACAGTCTGGAGGTAGGCAGTGCAGGCTGCACGTCTGCATGGCAGTTCTGCTGCGTGAGGTTTCCAGGTATCTAGACTCCTACCATCCTGTGGCTCACCAATCCTAGGGTATTTCCCTTGTCCACCTGGCTCAAAATGGCTCTCCACGATGTCCAAGAACCAAGTAGAAGAAGGAGGAGATGCCCTCTTCCTTTAAGAGTTTGAACAGAAGGTTCTTCATATCTCTTCTAGCTGCATCCCATCAGCAGTAGCTTAATCACATGACCACGACTAGCAGCAGGTAAGCCTGGGGAATGTACTCTTAAGCTTAGTGGCCACATGCCCAACTAATAATCCTTTACCTTTGGAAGAAAGGGAGAATGGACATAATGGAACAATGAACAGTCTAAAAACTGTTCATGTCGTTTTTAGGAGAAAAGTATCAACCTGCTTGCCTTCTGACCATAAACACACCTAGATAACATTTATAACCACTGAGGCAGGTCTTCATGAGACTCTTCCAGGTGTGAAAGCCTTGAAATCCTTTCATATTGTTTGGTAAGTAGCTACTGCTCTAGAACCTCCACTCACCTCCCTGGCTGGCCCATCCCCTCCTGCCCTGCACTGTACTCCCCGTGATCCAGCAACTAAAGGGTTAAAGCCTAGCTCAGCAAGGGGCTCCAGGGCTAAGCCATTATTCATGCTAATTGGTTACGGAAGACTAATACAAGTGGTAACCTATTTTGACTCTCAACCCTGCACTAAAGACCAAGGGATGCTCCAGCAGGAAGTTAACTCAGGATTTTTCAGTTGCTTGATCATGCACAACAGAGACCTGGTACTAGCAAACATCCCACAAACCTGGTTTGGGCTCACACTGTGTCTTGGTTTCTCTATTTCTAAAATGTGAGAGGCTCCCTCTGTAATTAAGTCAGGAAGTTGGCAAGGAAAGGAAACAGTGATGTCATTAATCAGATGCAAAGATATAACAATTAGAACTGACATTCTGACCCTAGTTAAAGGAAAATTTAGGAGAGACCATTCCATAAAGGGGACCGGAGGAGCCTTTGAATGAGGTTTAAAAAGACAAGGTCTGGGCTAGTGCTGGCAAAACGAAGAGACAGTCTCCTGTGTGAAAATATAATGAGAAAGAGAGTAAGGCTAGATGGCGTCTCTAAGCAGCAATACTGGTATCTTAAAAGACAGAATTATAAATGAGCATATTCCCCTCATCCAGGCAGAGAGAGGCTGCTGATTGGCCTCCTCTCGGTTATTTCCCAGAGGAACACCAAACACGCGGTATGTGTGGAGACTCAAAATAATGTCATAAAGCTAATCACCCCCAATGCGCACTTTGCCCCATCAATATTCCGTCTGCCTTCACATTCCCAAGGGAACAACAAGAATCCCAGGCTCAGGCAAGTTCCTTCGCCTCCCTGAGCCTTCACTTTCATCTGTAAAACAAGGATAATTCTCTGTACCTTTCATGGTTGTTGTGAGGTTTAAGTGAAAAAATGCCCCTATGTATCCTGTGGCCCTGGTAAATGGTAGGTGCTCAGAAATTTTCAGTCTCCTCTTCCTCAGTTCCTGGGCATTTCTAGGTCACTGGTTATTACTAAGAAGAAGAATTTAAGCCCAGCACATACCTCCTAACTGACTTTTCATTCCTAGTCTTTCTAAAAGGCAGCATTGAAATTAGCAGTGTCTGTCCTATAAATCCCAAACCTGGATCTGCCATCTCTGCTCCTTCCCGAGGACTGCAGAGCTCTGTAGACAACCACACCAGCAGGCCCATTGGTGCCGCATGATCTTCAAGTTACCTGAATCCCCAACATGGAACCACTCTTGGATCTGTCCCTCCTTCTCAGCAGTCTTTCATTCTCCATACACTTTCAGCCTTTATTAGTCTCTGCCTCACTGCCAGCCTCTCTTCATCACGGACCTGTTTTCTGTTTTCTGAGTCACTAAGAAAGCAGATACTGCCTACAAGTTTATCCATATCTACACTCCTCCTTTATCTCTTTCCATTCTGATTTTGCAGAAGAGGAGTCCTGCCTCCTGCCCAAAATTAATCATCCCACCTCTGCATGGATTCCGTCCTTTCTACACTCTGAAGACAATGCCCTATCTGTTATTCCTTCCCTCTCTTGTATTTTCAGCCACTCCCTCTCTACTAGTTCCTTCTCATCAGCATTTTAAACATATTCAAATATCTACTATCTTTTAAAAATTGAGATACAGTTGTCAAATAACATTATATTAGTTTCAGGTATACAACATAATGATTTGATATTTGGATATATTGTGAAATGATCACCACAATAAGTCTAGTTGACACCCATCACAATACACACAGAATTTTTTTTCTTGTAATGAGAACTTTTAAGATCTACTCTCTTAGTAACTTTCAAATAATATGACTATTATTTAACTATAGTCACCATGCTGTACGTTACACCCCCAGGACTTATAACTGGAAGTTTGTACCTTTTGATTCCTTTCACCCATTTGACCCACCCCTGACTCTGGCAACCACCAATCTGTTCTCTGTATCCATGAGCTCAACTTGTGTTTTTTTTGTTTGTTTGGTTGGTTTTTTTTAGATTCCACATAGTGAGATCATATAGTATTTGTCTTTCTCTGACTTATTTCACTTAGCATAATGGACCTTGAGTCATCACAAATGACAAGATTTCCTTTTTTTCTACTTTTTTTTTTTTTTTTTGCGGTACGCAGGCCTCTCACTGTTGTGGCCTCTCCCGTTGCGGAGCACAGGCTCCGGACGCACAGGCTCAGCGGCCATGGCTCACGGGCCCAGCCGCTCCGCGGCATGTGGGATCTTCCCAGACCGGGGCACGAACCTGTGTCCCCTGCATCGGCAGGCGGACTCTCAACCACTGCGCCACCAGGGAAGCCCCTACTATATTTTTTAAAAACTTCACAATTGACATTTTGCTCTGCTCTAGCCCTGGCCTTTTCTTTTCTTTACAGATACAACATCCCTCAGTCACTTTCTCCTGTGCTCCCAGTATTCCACTTTCCAAAGTCACCAATGGCTTCCTTGTGCTTGATCCAAAGGACAATTTTATTTTTTCATTTATTTATTAATTCATTCTTTCTCTGCCGTGTGATAAAGAAAACGAATAGAAAAGTAGATGCTATTATTATCCTCATTTTATTTTTATTTTTTTAACATCTTTATTGGAGTATAATTGCTTTACAATGGTGTGTTAGTTTCAGCTGTATAACAAAGTGAATCAGCTGTACATATACATATATCCCCATATCTCCTCCCTCTTGTGTCTCCCTCCCTCCTATAGTATAATTGCGTTACAGTGGTGTGTTAGTTTCTGCTTTCTAACAAAGTGAATCAGTTATACATATACATATGTCCCCATATCTCTTCCCTCTTGCATCTCCCTCCCTCCCACCCTCCCTATCCCACCCCTCTAGGTGGTCACAAAGCACCGAGCTGATCTCCTTGTGCTCTGCGGCTGCTTCCCACTAGCTATCTATTTTACGTTTGGTAGTGTATATATGTCCATGCCACCATGGATGAAGATATTAAGGCTTAGGAAGGTTAAGAAACTTACCTAGGATCTAGTGGGTATCCAAGGTAACACCAGGATTTGAACCTAGGTCTATCTCCGGGTTTTCCTATACCTCACATAATACTGTTTCTCAGTCTTTATTGCAGGTTCCTCTTCATCAATAGAGTGTCCTAGACTCCAATCCTCATACCTTGGTATCTATCTGTACCCACTGTCTTAGTGATCTATTTCAGTCTCATGACTGTAAATACTGTGGTGCATTATCTACAAAGATAGCCCATAATTCCTTCCATTATTGTATGTGCACATTTTTCCTCCTATGAGAAAGTGAAATCGATCTCTCCTCCTCCTGGAATCTGGGCTGGCCTTGTAACTTGATCCGACCCATACAAAGGGTGAAATTAGAATGTGACAATTCTTGGCCTATACGAGAACTAGAAGCTTCTGCCAGCTCCCATGTATGAAGCTTATGCTCCTTGAGTAAACGATGAGGTACCACGTGGGGAGAGAAAGGCCACATGGAGGAGAACTAAGGATGCCCCAGATGACAGCAGCAAGGCCCCAGCTGCAGCTGAGCTCCCAGATAATTGCAGCCATGTGAGTCATGAGAAACCCATAGAATCATGAGAAATAATAATTCATCATTGCTTTAAGCTACTAAATTTTGGGATGTCTTTAAACATGGCAATAGATAACAGAACGAATGCCATCACCCTGCTGATGACTCCTAAATTTGTATCTCCAGCTCTAACCTCTTTCCCTTGAACTTTAGATTCATGTATCTAAGTGTTCTCTGGATGGCTAAGAGACATCTTACAGGTCTAACGCAGACTTCTTCTTTTCTTTTCTTTTTTTTTTGGTAATAGCTTTAATGAGATATAATTCATCTACCATACAATTCACCCATTTAAAGTGTACAATTCAATCGTTTTTAGAATATTCATGGTGATATTGCACAGACCTTTGATTCCAGCCTTAACACCCCAAACACCCTACCTTCTTTCTTATTGATCTCAATGAGTGTTTTTAATCCCCAAGCCTAGGAATCATCATGGGCTCCTCTGTTTACCTCTTACTTCTCATGAGATCCATCAGCAAGTTCTGACAGCTTTATCTTTAATACATATCACAAATCTAACTGCCTCTTTTCACTTCCGCCGCTTCCATCCTAGTCAAGCCACCTCTTCTTGCCAGCTCTATTGTAATAGCCTCCTAACTGGTCTCCCTAACTCCCCTCCCAACTGGTCATCCACTCATGTGACCCTCAGTCATCTAAAATAGGAGTTCCTCTTCTCCTTCCCGGCAAAAGTCACCTGTTATGGCCTTACTCTGATTTTTATTTTCTGTCTGGCGCCTATTACTACTTGATATTATATTCTACATTTAGTTGTCTATGCATGTGTTGTTCGTTTCCCCTACAGTGGCAGCTATGTCAATGCTCTTCTCAAATTTTCTTCAAGAGAACCTCTTGTAGGAAGTATAATTGGCAGCCCCAGCTTACATCCCTCTGGATACAACATTGCATTGGCACCAAATCCATGCTTCTCCCAGGCTGCTTCTAGCCAGTGATTGAGTATGACAGGTATCCTAGAGCTGGCCCGGTCCTGAGGGAGGCAGGGCTCCTCTATTGTGTAACTTTGGCTTCGAGATTCTCCATTGACCTGGCTGAAACTTTCTCAGAATGGTGCTACAGTCTGAGAGTCTTTCTACCCAAGCCTCCTTTCCCTCTCTCTTTCTACAAAGGTAAAACCTGCATTAAGGTCTCAAGACTCTCCCTGATTACTCCTGCTCCCTCCTTTTAGCCCTCATAGGCATTTCCACCAGTAAATATCTTATACATCTAAACCCACCTTGACATCTGCTCCTTGAAAGACCCAAACTGACCCACCTATCATGTGCCTCAGTGAAGGATCATGGAGATACTGATAGGACCACTGGACCAACAGAGGCCTGGAAGTTGGACAAGGCTACTGAAGGAAGGGACCTTAATGTCTAGAGGCAATGGTGTAATAAGGCAGTAGCAGTGGATGCTATTTCATGTCAAAAAGGTAAATGGAACCACTTGCATGCCATACATACCAGGCCAGAAACCAGACCAGACCAGCCATCCTGCAGCAAACACCAGCAGAGGCAAGCAGAGAGGGATGGCACTGAGAATTGGCTATCCATCTTCCAGTTTCTAAGAGGCTACGTAAACTTTCTTCTATACCACCTATATTCCACCGGGGTGGGAGCTCCTGAACAAGATTAGACCAGTTACAGTAATAAAGAAGCCATATTTTTAGTACACCTATGTGCAGTATATAAATCATTCACCACACAGAAGAGAAGATTAACATCTTTAGTTTTTTGGGGTTTTTTTTTGCGGTACGCGGGCCTCTCACTGCTGTGGCCTCTCCCGCTGCGGAGCACAGGCTCCGGACGCGCAGGCTCAGCGGCCATGGCTCACGGGCCCAGCCGCTCCGCAGCATGTGGGATCCCCCCAGACCGGGGCATCGGCAGGCGGACTCTCAACCACTGCACCACCAGGGAAGCCCACATCTTTAGTTTTAACTAAACCATTCCAACCCTCTTTATGGTCTTTGGGTCAACTATCAAGACAGTGAATTGAAACAGAAGAGTTGAAAGATCTGACTTTAGTTCCCTCTTTGCTTTTTACTAGCTTTATGGGCCAGGAAAACTTACTAGCCTCTCAAAGCTTGTTTCCTCATCCGTAAAATAGGATAATCTATTTCCAGCGCAGATCACATGATTATGGTGAGGACAAATCACATATTTAAAAACCCATATGTGAACTTATTTTGTTAGTTTTGTAAAATATTATACAAATATAAGGTCGTTTACAAAGATCCATTACCACCTGAAAACGCTGAGCCAGTCTTCAGACTGCTTTTTTTGTTCTGTGTACGTTTTATATAATGATGCCCTCTGCTGTTCTCTTGTATATCTTTACTTCAGATCATACAAGAGACATGGTGTAAATCATCATTCTATCCAAGACTATTATAGTGGGAATGATACATGAAGATCAGTTAGTTTCATTTTAAAGAAGAGAGCAAAGCAAGGACATAATGGTGAAGTGGCTACAATTAGTCAAACCAGAACCAGAACCCAGGCTTCTAGACTCCAAGTTCAGTGCTCTTTAGTCGGAATGGCAATATAGAAGTATAAAAACACTATAGAGTTTGAATTGAATGTCCAAATAGACTTTATTATTTTGCCCCAACAATTTTTCTTCCTCCTAAATTCATTAGCAACATCAAAAGAATTATTGGTGGCATCTACCCAGTCATCCAAGACAGAAACCTCAAAGTCAGTTTTTAATTCTGTCCTCTCCTTTACCTACCACATAAAATATGTTATGTAGTTTCATTAATTCTACCTTCTAAAGGTATTTCAACCCTATTCTCTGTTTGGACTGCCTTCATTTAAGCCTTGATCTTTTTACCCTGTGTTATTTCAATAGCTTCCCAAGTGTTTTAGCAGTCTACAGTTTTGCTTACCTTTCATTCATTCGTTACAACTCTTGCTTAAATCCTTACAATATTCCAGGAAGTATACTAGATGTGGAGCATCAAAAGAGAAGCAAACATAGTCTATGGTCTCAAGGAATTCAAAGTCTAGTAGAGAGAGAGAAATATGTAAACAAGTGTGGAATTCTGATTCCTTCAAAATATCAACAAAACAACCCATTGATGAGACAAAGCTGAGTTTATTCTCTCCATGTAAGGGGGAGCACTAGCTCAGCAGAGACTTATAGCATCTATAAATGGTGAGGGTGAAGTCAGGATATTTATGAGATTATGAAGTCTTGTTTAATGTGCGTCTTTCAATGGGAAGGGGACTTGGTTATGATTAGGTAAGGATCACAATGCAATAGTTTAAGGTTGGTGGACCTAGCAGTTGAAGATTTTGAGGAGACGGGTTAAGAGAGTTTTGGGGTGTAAACTGTTGGTTGATGATTTCTGTTGAGGAGTTGATGATTTTCTCAGTAAGTTCCTGGCATGTACAATAAAGTTTTATTTGCAACTTTCACCTTTCCAGGCAACAATTTCCTGGAATAGTAAAGTTATGCTGATAAAGACAGTAGAATAGTAAAGGCAAGTGATGTAGACAATAAACTGTGTGGTGGTAGATGGTTTCACTTCTAAAGAAGTATGACAAAGCATTATAGATACATGTATGGAATACTAAGGGAGCATGGAGAAGGGAATGCTCAATGAACCCTGGAGTCAGAGTGGGGAAGAATCAGGAAAGGTTTTACAGACTTTAACTATCTCTTAAAAGGTGAATAATATTCTATTTATGGATATACCACAATTTGTAAATCTATTCATCAGTTGATAGACATTTGGGTGGTTTCCACTTTTTGGCTACTATGAATAACGCCGCTAGAAACATTCATGTACACATTGTTTTGGTGAACATGTATTTACATTTATCTTGGGTATATACCTAGGAGTGGGATTGCTGGGTCATGTGATAACTTTATGTTTAGCTTTTTGAGGAACTACCAAACTGTTTTTCAAAGGGGCTGCACCATTTTTAATTTCTACGAGCAACGTATGAGTGTTCAAATTTCTCCTCATCCTTGCCAACATTAGGTATTTTCCATGGTTTTTTTAAATTCTAGCCATCCTAGTGGTATAAATTGGTATCTCAGTGTAGTTTTGTATTTCTCAACTAGCTAGTGATGTTACTGGGAAACATCTTTTCATGTGCTTCTTGGCCATTTTTATATCTTCTTTGGAGAAATATCTTTTCAAATCCTTTGGCCGTTGTGTTTTTAATTGTATTACCTGTCTTTTAATTGTTGTGTTGTAAAAGTTGGTTACTCTGGATGTTTGCCTGGTTTGAAAATATTTTTTCCCATATTGTGGGTTGTCTTTTCACTTACTTAATGGTATCTTTTGAAACACAAAAGTTTAAATTTTTTTATTGAGACGAAAGTCACATAACATAAAATGTAACCATTTTAAAGTGAACATAATTCAATGACATTTAGTGCGTTTAAAATGTGCAACCACCACCTTTATCTAGTTCCAAAACATTTTCATTATCACCCTTTGTTGTAAGCCTCTGCCTTACAACAAAGTGAATCAGTTATACATATACATATGTTCCCATATCTCTTCCCTCTTTTGGATGTTATTGTAAATAGAATTGTTTTTCCTAGCTTCCTTTTTAGATTTTTCATTGCTGGTGTGTAGAAATTCAACTAATTTTTTTTTGCTGTTTTTGTACCCTGTATCTTTGGTGAATGTGTTTATTGCCTCTAGTAGGTTGTGTGTGTGTATGTGTGTATTCTTTTGAATGTTATAGATATATAAAACATAATATATATTAATGTCATCCGCAATAGAGATACTTTTACTTTTTTCTTTCCAATTCGGATGCCTTTTATTGCCTAATTGATCCAACTAAAACACCTAGTATATTCAACATTTTAAATAGCAGTAGTGAAAGCAGTTATCCTTGTATTGTTTCTGAACATAGGGAAATATTTTCAGTCTTTCATCATTGAGTATGGTCCTTACTGTGGGTTTTTCATAAATGGTCATTATCATGCTAAGGAAGTTCCCTTCTATTCTTATTTTGTTGAAAATTTTTATCAAGAGAAGGTGGTTGGATTCCATCAATTACTTTTTCTGCCTTAATTAAAATCATGTGGACGAGGGGAAGATGGTGGAAGAGTAAGACGCGGAGATCACCTTCCTCCCCACAGATACACCAGAAATACATCTACATGTGGAACTACTCCTACAGAACACCTACTGAATGCTGGCAGAAGACCTCAGACCTCCCAAAAGGAGAGGGGATTAACATAGGCAGAACACTTTATGACATAAATCACAGCAAGATCCTTTTTGACCCACCTCCTAGAGAAATGGAAATAAAAACAAAAATAAACAAATGGGACCTAATGAAACTTCAAAGCTTTTGCACAGCAAGGGAAACCATAAACAAGATGAAAAGACAACCCTCAGAATGGGAGAAAATATTTGCAAATGAAGCAACTGACAAAGGATTCATCTCCAAAATTTACAAGCAGCTCATGCAGCTCAATAACAAAAAAACAAACAACCCAATCCAAAAATGGGCAGAAGACCTAAATAGACATTTCTCCAAAGAAGAGATACAGACTGCCAACAAACACATGAAAGAATGCTCAACATCATTAATCATTAGAGAAATGCAAATCAAAACTACAATAAGATATCATCTCATACCAGTCAGAATGGCCATCATCAAAAAACCTAGAAACAATAAATGCTGGGGAGGGTGTGGAGAAAAGGGAACACTCTTGCACTGCTAGTGGGAATGTGAATTGGTACAGCCACTATGGAGAACAGTATGGAGGTTCCTTAAAAAACTACAAATAGAACTACCATATGACCCAGCAATCCCACTACTGGGCATATACCCTGAGAAAACCACAATTCAAAAAGAGTCATGTACCACCATGTTCATTGCAGCTCTATTTACAATAGCCTGGAGATGGAAGCAACCTAAGTGTCCATCATCGGATGAATGGATAAAGAAGATGTGGCACATATATACAATGGAATATTACTCAGCCATAAAAAGAATCGAAATTGAGGTATTCGTAATGAGGTGGATAGACCTAGAGTCTGTCATACAGAGTGAAGTAAGTCAGAAAGAGAAAGACAAATACCGTATGCTAACACATATATATGGAATTTAAGAAAAAAAATGTCATGAAGAACCTAGGGGTAAGGCAGGAATAAAGACACAGACCTACTAGAGAACGGACTTGAGGATATAGGGCGGGGGAAGGGTAAGCTGTGACAAAGCGAGAGAGAGGCATGGACATATATACACTACCAAACGTAAGGTAGATAGCTAGTGGGAAGCAGCTGCATAGCACAGGGAGATGAGCTCGGTGCTTTGTGACCACCTAGAGGGGTGGGATAGGGAGGGTGGGAGGGAGGGAGACGCAAGAGGGAAGAGATATGGGAACATATGTTTATGTATAACTGGTTCACTTTGTTATACAGCAGAAACTAACACACCATTGTAAAGCAATTATACTCCAATAAAGATGTAAAAAAAAAATCATGTGATTTTATTTCTCTCTTCTGTTAATGCGATGTATTACACTGATTAATTTTCTTATGTAAAGCACCCTTGCATTCCTGGGATAAATCTCAATTATTCTGGTCCTTTTAATATGCTGATAGATTTGGTTTGCAAGTATATTGTTGAGAATGCTTGAATGTGTATTCATACGGCATATTTGTCTGTAGTTCTCTTGTGATACCTTTGCCTGGATTGGATATCATCAGGGGAAAACTGTCCTCAAAGAATGAATTTAGAAGTGTTCCCACTTCCTCTGTTTTTTGGAAGAGTTTGAGAAGGATTGGTGTTCATTCTATTTTAACTGTTTGGTAGAATTCACCAGTGAAGCCATCTCGTCCTTTTCTTTGTTGAGACATTTTTTTAAAAATTACTGATTCAATCTTTCTAATTGTTATAGGTCTGTACAGATTTTCCATTTATTCTTGAGTCAGTTTGGTAATTTGATTCTAAGAATTTGTCCATTTTATCTAGGTTATCTAATTTGTTGGCATATAAAAGTTTTACATTTTGATTAAGTCCAATTTTTCATTTTCTTTTGTCACTTATGCTTTTATCATATCTACAAAACCATTGCCTAACTCAAGGTAATGAAGATTTATTCCTATGTTTTCTTCTAAGACTTTTATAATTT
Source organism: Tursiops truncatus (assembly GCF_011762595.2). Taxonomy (NCBI): domain Eukaryota; kingdom Metazoa; phylum Chordata; class Mammalia; order Artiodactyla; family Delphinidae; genus Tursiops; species Tursiops truncatus. The sequence goes on from NC_047055.1 coordinate 34,740,899, forward strand.
TAGCTCCTACATTTAGGTCTATGATCCATTTTGAGTTAATGTTCGTTTATGGTGTGAGATAAGGGTTGAAGTTCATTTACTTCTGCATATGGATATCCAATTGCTCCTGTACCAGATTTGAAACCAATCAGATTTTTTTTTTTTCGATACGCGGGCCTCTCACTGTTGTGGCCTCTCCCGTTGCGGAGCACAGGCGCCGGACGCGCAGGCTCAGCGGCCATGGCTCACGGGCCCAGCCGCTCTGCGGCATGTGGGATCCTCCCAGACCGGGGCACGAACCCGTGTCCCCTGAATCGGCAGGCGGACTCTCAACCACTGCGCCACCAGGGAAGCCCCGAAACCAATAAGATTTTGACATCCATCAGCCTTGTGTCCGTCAGTCCCCCAAACTTCGTGTAGACTTTAGCATTAGGATGAGGGCATTGCAGGGAGTTTTATTTTGGTGTCAGTTTGAAGGAGCAGGAAGTACAGCATTCTTAGAAGGCCTTGCTTTTTGGGCAATTCAGAACAAGGCAGGACATATTGACATCTCCCTCAGACCTCGGCCCTAAATGAGAGTGAAGAAGGCTGACACTTGTCTTCATGGCAGACATTCGGGTTGAAGCTTTGGCTGCTCGTGGCCCCAAGCACAAATCTTTGTTTTCTTTCCCTTTTCATTCTCTCAGGACTCTCCTCTCTGTTTCCCAGAGTGGCTGCAAGTAACCTCGGAGGTCAACTAAGATTCTACTGGTGGTGGTGGTAGTAGTAGTAGCAGCAGCAGCAGAGAATAAGAAGAGATGGGGAGAAATAAAGAAGATGGACTTGGCAGGAGGTGAAGAGGAGGGAGGAATAGGGAAACTAGAAAGTAGCTAAGAATGAACAAGAAGGGCATCCAGAAATCCAGCAGTGAGGCCTTAGCATTTGCAGAGCGGAGGGACAGAAGAACTTCAGTAGTGCAACAGCTGGCTACGACAAGACAATATTCAAGTTAGAGAAAAGTCACGGGGGCGGGGCAAAGAAGAGAGAACACTCAGATACTTTAATAGAGAGGAAACAAACAAGGAAACTCCCATTTCCCTCTAGAGGAAATTTAAGAAGGATGAACATAGGTGAGAAACATTGCTCACGCTCTCTTGGTCCCTAATCTCTATCTCTTAGGCCAGCTAGAAGGCCATAGCCACTCTGATACCTCGGTTCAGTGTGAAGGCTGAAATGTGTGTAATTTTCCCCTGTCCAGAGAACATGTGCAGGTTATTAGGAATTGTGACAGGCCTGTGGAGAAGATAACTGGAAAAAGAGGATGCATTTCAATTGCATTATTGAAATTGCACTCTGGGGGTCAGTGTGGTAGAGTTTGAAGATCACAAGCTTTGTAGGAGACAGACATGAGTCCAAATCTTGCTTCTGCCGCTTTACTCGCTGTGTGCCTTTGAACAAGTTACTTTACCTCTTTGAGCCTTGAATTTTCTCTCTCCAGAATACAGACTACAGGTACCTCTTAGAGTTCTTGTGAGAACTAAATGAGAGAACGTCAGCAAAGCACGTAGCACAATATCTGGGTTAGGTACTACTCGGTGCTCAGTATGAGCCAGGTCCTTCCCCAGTCTCTTATCACTGCATTCTAGGCACAAACTGGAATGGTCTCCTGTTGCTAAAAGCTTTGACCAAATAGTCCTATTTCTGATATTTCATTACAAGGCAACTCCCCTGAAGAACAGAAAACATTTTGTGGTCAAGGATGTTCATTGTGTTTGTTAATAGTAAAAAATAAAACAAACAGAAAACAAAGCAAAACAAAATAAACAAATAAAACATCCCAAATGTCTAACAGTAAGAGAATGCTATTTATTAAAAATGATATCCATGAAGACTTTTAACAGCATAGTGAAGTGTTTACATTATAGTATTAATGTAATAAAAATATATATGATCCTATATACAGCTATATTAAATATGTTGAAAAATATGTATAGAAACAATACTGGAATGAAATACAGCAAAATATTAATAATGGTTGCCTTTAGGTGGAGAGTTATGAGTAGCTTTAAAAAATTTTCTATCATGCCCATAATTACATTTTTACTAAAAAAAAGTTTAATTTGATGACAGAATAATTTTTTAAAAGGCTCTTGAGGACTACTATACAGCAATGAGAATGATCTACAGCTACACGCAACAACATGGATGAATTTCACGAGCATAATGTCAAGCAAAGGGAGCGAGATGCAAAAGAGTACATAGTGCATAATTCAATTTATATAAAGTACAAAATCAAGCAAAACGAATCTATGCTATTAGTAATCAGGATAGTGGTAACCCTTGGAAGGAGAGCAGGTAGTAACTTGTGCATCTGGTTCCTTCTGCTCAACATTACATTTGTGAAATTCATTATGTCTGTGTGTACGTGTGTGTAGTGTGGGGGGTAGTGACTGAAAAGGGACACAAGGGAGCTTCTGGGATCTGGCAATGTTCTCTTTCATGATCTCAGTTTGTCAAAATTTATCACCCTTGTGAATGTTATGCTTTAAAAGAAAATAAAAAATATAGTGGATGGATGGGTAGATAGGTAGGTAGATAGATAGATAGATAGATAGATAGATAGAAAATGTACTGAGCGAAGGCAAATCATCATTTGTGCCCTATCTGAAGGAGAAATTTATCTTTATAACAAAAAGAAAGCTTTCTTTTGGCCACAAGATGGCGGCATTAGTTGCTTGGAAATCAAATTCCAAGGTACTCTTCAGCAAATTTTAAGAACCAAATTTTTGGGGTATTGTCTTAGAAGAAGAGAACTTAGAGATTTTATAGTCCAACTTTCTGTAATTTTCCAGATGAAAGAAACAAGGCCATAGAAAGATGATTTGTCCAAGATCACACTGCTGACTAGAAAAAGACGTAGGCCGAAAACCCAGGTTCCTGAGCTGTCAGCTTGCTTTGCCACACTGATAATGCGTGGTTTCAGCTCTGGTTCCTTCCTACCATGCTCTGGAATAAGATGTTTATCTAGAAGTGCCTCTCCTTTTATAACTCCAGTAAACAGAAGTCTCAAATGGAATGGACAATTCATGACTAGAATCGGCAGTACTGACAGGCTGCAGTGTGAAATTTCCTTATGTGAATATTTTAAAACATCCTATGGCCAAGTCTGCCTGAGCTGGCTTCGGTTTCTTCTTCCTTAGATGTGAAGGATAGACCAGACACCCTCTCTGTTTTGTTTTGTTTTTTCTCTCTCTCTTTGGTTCTTTATTTTCCCTCCCTCCCTCCCTCCCTTCCTTCCTTCCTGTCTCTTATCTCTGTTTGAAACACAGGAGCCACCAATGCCTCTCAGAACCAAAAACTCAAAATCAGATGCAATGGTTTTCTTGAACAGACCAGACCTCAGCTCTGTGTCAAGGTTTATTTGTCATTGTTGCAAAGGACTTGCAGGGGAGAGCCCACGCGGCAGATGAAAGTGTCAAGCTAAGATGAAAGATTTTTGTCCATCTAACCTGGTTCTTTGGAGAGGCTCCTTGATGGGTGAGGACATCAACAAGCAGAGGAGGAAGACCATCAGCAGATTCCACGTTAGGCACAGAAATCTTCTTTGATAACCTCTAATTGAAAGGTGGGCTTCTTGTATAGGGGCCAGATGGACTGAAACAAGGAGGCGTGGATTTGTCCCCCAGGGAACCTTTGGCTGTGTCTGGAGACATTTTTGGTTGTCACACCGGGAGGAAGGTGCTACTGGCATATAGTGGTTGGAGGCCAGGGATGCCGCTAAACGTCCTGCAATGCACGGGACAGTCCCCACAGCAAAGAATTACCAAGCCCCACACGTCAATAATGCCGAGGCTGAGAAACCCTGCTCTCCGTAAAATTAGATCCCAGTGAAATAATGTGGCGACTTAGAATGTCTTTCTGATTTATTACAGAAGCCGGATACAAAAAACAAAAACAAAAAACCACCAGAGAAGCACAAATAAATCAGGTAGTGTCTAACTCCAGGGTGAGGACCTATAGGGAAGTGAGGACCTATAGAGAAACGATGCAGTTCCGTTTGGGCTAATCCATATTTTATAATATAATATTGCTTTTTAATTTCTTCTGAGGCCAGAAGCATTCAAGTCAGTTCTTAAAACATTGAGGGCTTGTGTGCACTAGGCAGTCACAGAGCTGCTTCACCAAGGGGACTCCCCAAGGTCTAAGTTACAAGGTAAGGGAGTAGCTTGACATTTCCTTCTCTGCTGTCTTTCCAAACTGGTGGCAAAGGCATTTGAATATGAATCTCCTTTGAAAGAACTGCTAAACATTTCCTGGCATTTCATGTAGGACCAAGATCGTTCCTGACACCTCTTAAGAAAACATGAGTGTCACCAACAAGCTTAAAGGACACAAGCAGAAAAATCTCATCAGAGGGAAGCCGGGAAGCCTCAGGTTACCAGAACTCCTCTTTCGTTTTTTTGTTTTTTTGGATGTCTGAGAGAAGTGTTCTGGCTTATTTATTTTTCTGGGTAACTAAGGTATAAACAGAAAAGGCATTGTTTCAATTCTTGTGGCTGAAAATCTTTCTAGTGTGTGTGTCTCTTTTCTAGGAAGTTAGGAAGAGAACCTGGAGGACAAGCTTGAAGCAGATGTTTTCATGGCCTTAATCATTGTCTCGCTGGTCAGTGACCACTATCCACACCTGAAGACAGTAATTGGACTATTAGAACTTTAGAAGTAGTCCCATCCCTCATTTGTAAAATGGGGGAACTGAGTTCCAGAGAGGTAGGTGAACTGTTTAAGTTCACAGGGGTCACAGAGCTGAAAAGACTTAGAGCCAGCTTCAATGTGAGCGTATATTTTCTAAATTTGGGAAGGGAAATAATCTTGCTTAAGTTGAAGGTCATCACTAGCATAAATAGAAGGCATAAGTTTCTGTTCTTTGTCTACGTCTTCTGTAAGTACCAGCCAAAGCTCTACTGACAAAGTAAAGGATTGAAGCAATTTTCTGAATCGTTTGGACAGAAACCCCATTGCATAGCTATAGCCTTTAAATATATGTGGTACGGCTGTAAAGCAATGTTACCAGTTTCCACAAACCACACAAGAAAACTGGGCACACTATTATATATTCATACTGCATGCTCTGGATTTTCCATGAATACAGGGGACAGGAAATCCAGAAATAACCCCCAAACTTGTTTTGGAGCCAATTTCTACCTCTACCTTCAGCAAACCTTTTGCAGAAAGCCACTAAGGAGAAGCAAAATGAACTTAGCCGTGCCATCACATCTCTTCTTATCTTTTCTCTTGTACATGTTTATTTCATCATCTCCTGGTGCTAATACCAAGGCAAGTGGCAAAGTGTTCAAAAGGAATGGGGAATATAAGGAGATGGCCAATGAAAAATAATCATGGGGTAAAAGACACAAATGACAGAACATTGATTGTGATGCTTACGCTTCAAGAGAAAGGATTTCTTGGCTTCTCCCACTAATTATGCCCAACAGCCTTGCTATTCAAGGTGTGGTCCAAGGACCAGCAGCACTGGCATCAATTGAGAGCTTGTTATAAATGAAGAATCTCATACCCCCATGGCATATCTCAAGTTAAACAAGATCCCCAAGCGATTTGTGTGCACATGAAAGTTTGTGAGGCATAACTCTGGATTAGGACTTGGAAAACCAGATTTTTCTTTCTGCTTCTGCCACTTTCTGGTTTAAAACATTTATCCAAATCACTTCCCCTTTCAGAGCTTCAGTTTTCTCATGGGTACAATGAGGGAATTGAACTAGAAGACCTTTGAGGGTCTTTATGCCTCTAAATTCTAGGATTCTAATTAACAGTGGACACCTGACCTTGGATGCTTCTTCGAAAACACCTCGACTTCCTTCAGATCAGCCAAATTTACAATCAGAAACCCAAGTGGTAAGACATTGGCTACCTTGGCCATTTCCAGCTCCTCCTTTTGGTTTGCGCCAACCTCACTGGCCCTTCCAAGGGTTCTGGAATGGGATGGTCATGATTATCACCATCCGCAGCTTTTCAGAATGAGTCCACGTGAAGCAACAGGAGAGGGCAGTTGTGCTGATGGTGGGAGGAGCCAACGTTTGTGGCTGTCCCCCTGGAGCCAGAGCAGGCAGAGGTAAATTCTCAGGATAAAGCTAGCTAGGGACAGATTCAGAAGTTGATCCCGGTCGACCTGACACTTCCTTCTCACAAAATTACCTAGGAAATACTGATTTTACCCCCAGTATTTATTTTTCTTTTTCTGCTTGCCCATCTCTTGGACCAGGTCAAGTTGCTTCTATCACCACTTAGTGTTTGGCCATGGCCTTATTTTTTTAAATGAGCTAAAATGAGGTGGAAGAGAAGCATCATCACAAAGCCAGGGTCATATTCTACAGGAAGAGAGAGATTTGGGTGGGGGTGTCGTGGGTCCCTCAAACCTCAGCTAACCATCTGCTGACCCTAAGTACTTGTTTCAGTAACAGGTGCTGCATCATAAACCATTCTAAGCTTAGTGGCACACCAACAATTCCATTATGCTCATGGCCTATTCCCATTAGGCTCAGGAACTGGGGCATTCGCTGGGAGCCTTGCTTCTTGTGGTGTCAGTTGAGGGCACTCAAGGTACTTGGGTGATGGATGGGATGGCCTTACTTCCATGTCTGGTGCCTTGGTGGGAATGGCTGGAAGACTGGATAAACAGAGATTGTTGCCTGTAGTGCCTACATGTGGCTTCTCCAGCACGGCAATCTCAAGGTTATTGAACTTCTTAAGGGGCAATTGACTTCCCTCAGAGAGATTATCCTGCAAGAACCAGGTAAAAGCTGCGTGGCTTTTTAGTGACCTAATGTCAGAAGTAATATAGCGTCACTTCTGCTGTATTGTATTGGTTGAAGCAGTTACGGGGCCACCTTGACTCAAGGAGGAGTTTCAATGAATTTGTGGCCATTTTAGAAAACCTCTACGGTACTCAGGAGATAGATATCACCGACGGAACACTCTTTATTCAGTCCTGAATTGGACCGTGTATGCCGCCAAGGACTTCCTTTTCCCATCCTGCATGGGGCTCATACAAGAGGGCAAGCTAAGCAGGATGCTGAGGACGCTCTTTGGTCCTTCTCTCCATGGCCCACACCATATCTTCCATCACTGGATCTTAGAACCTGGCCTAAAAGGAGGAAGTAAATGAGGCCATAGGGAAAGTGTTCTGCCAATCCCTCTCTCTCTCATCACCCCTCTCTTTTTTATAAGACCTAGATGGGCTAAGCCACCTACTCTCTGTCTCCACACCCTGGTCCTGCTCAAATTTCCAAGAGCTAGGGAATGATGCCATACTGCACCAGCCCTCTGGGATCAGAGGGAATAAAAAGTGCAAGCTATGCAGAATAGAAGGGCTCCAAGAGAGCCAAAAGAAAGCAAGGGTTTGTTTGCCTTAAGCCGGTTCTATTTATATTTTCTATACTCCACCCTAGCAGGGTGGTCTAATTGTGTGGCTCTGATCCACACCAGAGCTCTTACTCTGGGTGGGAGGAGGGAGTTTCAGTCCCTGACTTCTCTCCCTCCCAAGAGTTACAGTGTATGCCACTTAGCTATTGTTGATCACTTACTCTGTGCCGGCCACTGGCCACTTTACACTCATCCAGTTTAGGCCTCACAACAGCCCTATGAGGTGTATAATATTATCCTTGAGTCATAGGTGAGAAAACCGAAGGCTCAGTTGAGCTGAAATACCTTGTTTCGGCTCGCACTGTTAGTATAAAGCAGACCTTAGACTGGAACCAAGGCAATCTGACCCCAAAGCCTGCAAATAGCAATCTCTCAGTGTTTCTCTTAACTGAGCAACAGGGACAGTAGCAGTTATCATAAAGCTATAAGAACAATATATTTATAGTCAATAAGACTGTTGCTCAGGGACTATGTGCAGTTAACGTATAAATAACCAATATCAATAAATAACCAATGGTTTCAGAAGGGCTAAGTAACAATAGTAATGGTAACTTTTTAACAAAAGCATACAATGTGCCTGGAACTAGTAAAACATTTTACCTACATTAATTTGTGAATTACAACGTCCTGGGGGGTAGATACTATGTATTATCATATTTTATAATTGAGTAAAAGTAGGCACAGAGAAGGTAAGTAACTTGACCAAAGTCAAACTATAAGTAATTGACATAGCAAAGGTTTAAACACAGGCAGCCTGACCCAAGAGTCTGTGCTCTTAACCATTAGGCAATACTGCCTCTCTTGATCGTATTTGTCCAAGAAAGTTGAAATCATAGGTGTTATTAATCTTTCTAGGAAGATGAAGTTATGTAGCCTATCCTAGAGGTACACAGTATTAGACATTTAACAGCTATTTTGGTTAAGGTCTCGCATCACCCCTGAACAAAGATTTCTTTCTGACTAGCTCAATAGCAGTGCTTTGCACATAGTAGATGCTCAATAACCATTTTCATGATGGACTTATTTTATTCAGTCATCCTACTCTAGGAGCTTTAAGATTGTACAAACCAGCAAGCCAAATAGAAACAAATCTTTTTATTTATGCTCAAATTTGTTGAACATCATCAGTGCATGAGGCTGTGTGCTAAGCATTTTGGGGAACATGAGCTATGAAATCAGACATCAATAGCTTCCCCAAAGTTTCTGGTTTTGGGTGGATCATTATATATAAAATAGACCTCATCTTACTATTTCTTATATCTTTGCATCACTACCCTTTTCCTCTAGAGAGATTATTTTTCTAAATCTGATTCCTTAATCCTGGAGCTCTTAGGTTGTCCTCAGTCTTGTTTCAGACTCCTATCCCCACTACTTCTCTAGGTATGGACCCTCATTTAGAGATGTCTCTCTACTTCACCATATTTCACCCACCATGCCTGGAGAGTCGCAGCTGCCAACCAGCTTATTAGAGGGGTGAGGGCAAAAACCCAATATGGCTGCATCTTGGCTTTTCTTTTATGTGGTCCCTTCAACAAGTGGTGACCCATCAATTTACCACCGCAAGTACAAATACTTCTCTCTGATTTTCCTAGTCTACTCTATATCTGGCTCCACCCTAATCCACTGAACTGTCTCTCCCTGCTCCTATGTAAAGATCTTCTGTCAGGCAGACAGGCCCCAGTTCCCAGGAATCATACTACACTCATTATCACCTCCTTGTGTTGATTCACTGAATCCTCCTTTCCTCCTGCCACCACCAGTGCTTGTATCAGCCGAGCTAACACTTAATGGAATTCTTGTAACAGACACCCATTATCTCACGTATCAGTTTCGACTTCTCAACTATATAGTGCTACTTTTGGTTTATAATAAGAAATATATATTTGGTCTTTATCCCTGCTTCTGACACAGAGCTCCTAAGTGAGGAAAATGATAAAGGTGTCTTTTATCATGTTAATGGGGTGACTTTTAGACCCCACCTAAGGATGGGGCTGGTTGCCAGGAGAAAGGGATTAGAGGGTTGGGACTTTCAGCCCCACTCCCCTGACCTCTAGGGAGGGGAGAGGGGCTGGAGATTAAATCAGTCACCGGTGGCCAATGGTTAAATCAATCATGAGTATGTAATAAAACCTCCATAAAAGTCCAAAATGATGCAGTTCGGAGAGCTTTTGGGTTGGTGAGCAGATAGAGATTTGAGGAAGTGGTGCACGTGGAGAGAGCTCAGAAACTCTGTGCCCTTTCCCCATACCTTGCACTAGGCATCTCTTTTATCTGGACATTCCTGAGCTATATCCTTTTATAATAAACTGGTGATCCAGTAAGTCAAATGTTTCTCTGAGTTCTGTGAGCTGCTTTAGCAAATTAATTGAACCTAAGGAGGAGGTCCTCGAGACCTCTGATCTAGAGCTGGCTGGTCAAAAGTACAGGTGACTGGGGTGAAGGGATAGTTAGGGAGTTTGGGACTGACATGTACACACTGCTATATTTACAATGGATAACCAACAAGGACCTACTGTATAGCACAGGGAACTCTGCTCAATATTATGTAACAACCTAAGTGGGAAAAGAATTTGAAAAAGCATAGATGCATGTATATGTATAATTGAATCACGTTGCTGTACACCTGAAACTATCACAACATTGTTCATCAACTAGACTCCAATATAAAATTAAAAGTTTTTTAAAAAAAAGTGCAGGTGACAACCTGGACTTGCTGTTGGCATCTGAAGAGGGGGATGGGGACAGTCTTGCAAGACTGGACCCTTAACCTATGGGATCTGATGCTGTCTCTGGGTAGATAGGTCAGAATTGAGTTGAATTGTAGGGCATCCTGCTGGTGTCCAAGAATTGCTTGGTGGTGTGGGAGAACCCTTCCCCCCCACACACACTTTGGAATCGGTGACCAAAACACCCTATTAATTTTCAATATCTCTAAAGTTCATGCCATCCCTCTGTAGTATCCTATATTCCTTTATTTTGTTGACATCTTCCACTCTCTTCCTAATCCTAGCTTTCCATTAAAATAACATGGTGTTTTGAGAATCTCTGGGGGAGGGGGTCCAGCTGGCTTCACAATTCTCATTTTTAGCAAGTGCTACGGACTAAGTTGTGTCCCCTCAACATTCATACAATAATACCCTAACCCATAATGTGACTGTATTTGGAGATAGAGCTTTTAGAAGGAAATTGAGGTTAATAGAAGTCATAAAGTCGTAAGAGAGTGATTCTAATCCAGTAGTATTGGTGGCTTTTTAAGAAGAGGAAGGAAGAGATAACTCTTTCTGCATGCATGCACTAAGGAAAGGTCATGTGAGCCCACAGCAAGAAGGCACCCGTTTACAAGCCAGGAAGACAGTTCTCATCAGAAACCTATCATGTTGATCTTGGGCTACCAGCCTCCAGAATTGTGAAAAAACAAAGTTCCGTTATTTAAACCACCCAGTCTATGGTATTTTTTTATGGCAACCCAAGCAGACTAAGAAAGCAAGGTTCTCAGAGGATTCTCATGCAGCCAGTTAGGACCTGGCTCCTTTCACCCTTTTATCCAGAAAACTCCCATTCATCTTTAAAGATTTAGCTTAGGTGTAATCTTCTATGGTATGCCCATCCCTGACAACTCAGACAGCTCCTGGACCAATGAAACCTCCTTGGATTAGTGCTGCATTTACCATAGGCCTGTGCTCACAATCTTTCTGTATCTGCTTGCTCTGGACTATGCCCTGGACCAGTGTAAGTTCCAGAATAGCTTATAATTAGCCTTAGGAGCAGCAATCTGAGTGGAAGGGACAGCGCCTATCAGGGGACTTGTCTGTGCTGTACTCTGTAAAAAGATTGAGAAAAAGTAAATTCTCCTCATTGAAGGGGGCTACCTTTGGCATTCCCACTTAAATGTCACTGCTCTTTTCCTGTCTTTGTATCCATCTTGATTCTTCCCTGTCCCTTCTAAACAAATTCATTCTGTGTCCCATCCCCACAGAGCTTGATCAATTTGAGGGCAGTGATGATGAGAGTGACTACTCTTGGATTGGTTCTGTCTATAACAACACACAGATGCAAATAGATCAAGCTGTGTTTCTTTCCTTCCTTGGTTTACAATCAAGGATATTCTTTCTTTCTTTTTTTTCTTTTCTTTTTCTTTTTTTTTTTTTTTTTTGCGGTACGCGGGCCTCTCACTGTTGTGGCCTCTCCCGTTGCGGAGCACAGGCTCTGGACGCGCAGGCTCAGCGGCCATGGCTCACGGGCCCAGCCGCTCCACGGCATGTGGGATCCTCCCGGACGGGGCACGAACCCTTGTCCCCTGCATCGGCAGGCGGACTCTCCACCACTGCGCCACCAGGGAAGCCCAAGGATATTCTTGATTATGATCTATTACTTCTTCAGTCCTGTGGTCCTTGTGTGAAATAACACTGGCTGTTACACTGGATGACTGAAAGAGTCTAGGGCAATGTAAACACGAATCAGGTCCAGAAGGATGGAGTAGACATATTTTTTTCCCATTAATCCCACTAAGTACTGTTAAAAACCCTGGGCATTGTATATAAAACAAGCATGCAAAATTCTAAAAGGTTGAAAAAAGAATGCAGACTGGTTAGGCACCTCAGGGCCTGAAGAGCGTTACACTGGTGAATTCCCTGAGTTTTCTTTTTATCTCATATTTCTCAGACTTGAAGCTGAAGAAGCCAGCAACCCAGAAACACCAATGCATATAGAAAAAAAGAGCCCAACAAAAGCTTGCTCTCTCTAGACAAAGGAACAGGAAAGGAACAGCTTAACAAGATGGAAAACATTCATAAAATAATTGTTCTACTCCAGTCAAACACCACTGAAAAAAACATGGCTTCATCCCCACTCCCACTAGCAAAGGCCAAGTAGGGAGTACAGACTTTCACCTTGCAAAGCTGTAACGAACATCCCCTACAGAATAGGTCAAATTAGAGAGCTCAGACTTTCATTCCCACCAGGCAGTAATGAGCCCTCCTTCCACTGTGGTATCAGAGAGACCACCCGGAGGACCTGGACTTCCATGCCCACAAGCAGTAGCAAGGTCTCCCTCACATTCTCTACTGGGGTGGTGTCAGAGGAGGCCTAGTGGAGAGTAATGAAACCATGCCTAACATTATGTCAGTTGAAGCTGCATGGAGAACAAGAACTCCCAGCCCCACACAGCAAAAATGAGGAGTGCTTCCCTAACTTGGATGTCAACAGAGGCCAAGTGGGAAATTTGGATTTCTATATCCACTAATGAGGTGGCACTCTCTCCTTCCCCCACTGGAATGGTGTCAAATAAAGTCAACTTAAACAGAAGGTTTAAGTAAGATCCAGAGACTCAGAACATAATATGAAAATGTCCAGGTTTCAACTGAAAATCGCTCATCATGACAAGAACCAGGAATATGTCAAACTGAGTGAAAAAAGACAATCAATAGATGGCAACACTGAGAAGATAGAGATGTTAGGATTATTTGACAAAGATTTTAAAGCAGCTGTTATAGAATCACTCCAGAACATAATTATGAACACTCTCGAATCAAACAATTTTATTTTATTAATTTTTATTGGAGTATAGTTGCTTTACATTGTTGTGTTAGCCTCCACTGCACAACAAAGTGAATCAGCCATACGCATACAGATATCCCCTCCCTTTAGGACTTGCCTCTCATTTAGGTTACCACAGTGCATTAGGTAGAGTTTCCTGTGCTATACAGTATGTTCCCATCAGTTGTCTATTTTACACATGGTATCAATAATGTATATGTGTCAATCCCAGTCTCCGTCTCTATTTCTGCTTTGCAAATAAGATCGTCTATACCATTTATCTAGATTCCACATATATGCGTTATTATACGATATTTGCTTTTCTCTTTCTGACTTACTTCACTCTGTATGACACTCTCTAAGTCCATCCACGCCTCAAATGACCCAATTTCATTCCTTTTTATGGCCGAGTAATATTTCATCGTATATATGTACCACATCTTCTTCATCCATTCCTCTGTTGATGGACATTTAGGTTGCTTCCATGTCCTGGCTATTGTAAATAGTGCTGCTATGAACATTGGGGTGCATGTGTGTTTTTGAATTATGGTTTTCTCTGGGTATATGCCCAGTAGTGGGATTGCTGGGTCATATGGTAGCTCTATTTTTAGTTTTTTAAGGAACCTCCCATACTGTTTTCCATAGTGGCTGTATCAATTTACATTTCCACCAACAGTGTATGAGGGTTCCCTTTTCCGCACACCCTCTCCAGCATTTATTGTTTGTAGATTTTTTTTTTAATTATTTTGCAGTACGCGGGCCTCTCACTGTTGTGGCCTGTCCCGTTGCGGAGCACAGGCTCTGGACGTGCAGGCTCAGCGGCCATGGCTCATGGGCCTAGCCGCTCTGCGGCATGTGGGGTCTTCCCGGACCTGGGCACGAACCCGTGTCCCCTGCATCGGCAGGCGGACTCTCAACCACTGCACCACCAGGGAAGCCCCTGTTTGTAGATTTTTTTTTTACATCTTTATTGGAGTATAATTGCTTTACAATGGTGTGTTAGTTTCTGCTTTATAACAAAGTGAATCAGTTATACATATACATATGTTCCCATATCTCTTCCCTCTTGCATCTCCCCCCTCCTCCCCTCCCTATCCCACCCCTCCAGGCGGTCACAAAGCACCGAGCTGATCTCCCTGTGCTATGTGGCTGCTTCCCACTAGCTATCTACCTTACGTTTGGTAGTGTATATATGTCCATGCTTCTCTCGCTTTGTCACAGCTCACCCTTCCCCCTCCCGATATCCTCAAGTCCATTCTCTAGTAGGTCTGTGTCTTTATTCCTGTCTTACCCCTAGGTTCTTCATGACATTTTTTCCCTTAAATTCCATATATATGTGTTAGCATACGGTATTTGTCTTTCTCTTTCTGACTTACTTCACTCTGTATGAGAGACTCTAGGTCTATCCACCTCACTACAAATAGCTCAATTTCGTTTCTTTTTATGGCTGAGTAATATTCCATTGTATATATGTGCCACATCTTCTTTATCCATTCATCCGATGATGGACACTTAGCAAGTTTGCTTTGGGCAAGGGTGTGTGGGAAAGATGAAAGAACCAACAAAAGAGACTAACCCCCTGCAGGCTGTGTTCACGCCGCCAACCCCAGTCTGTGCAGGAATCTCTCCGCTTTGCCCTCCGCACCCCTGTTGCTGTGCTCTCCACTGCGGCTCCGAAGCTTTCCGCCTCTGATACCCGCAGTCTCTGCCCGCGAAGGGGCTTCCTAGTGTGTGGAAACCTTTCCTCCTTCACAGCTCCCTCCCACTGGTGCAGGTCCCGTCCCTATCCTTTTGTCTCTGTTTTTTTCTTTTTTCTTTTTCCCTACCCAGGTACGTGGGGGGTTTCTTGCCTTTTGGGAGGTCTGAGGTCTTCTGCCAGCGTTCAGTAGGTGTTCTGTAGGAGTTGTTCCACGTGTAGATGTATTTCTGGTGTATTTGTGAGGAGGAAGGTGATCTCCGTGTCCTACTCTTCCGCCATCTTCCCGGAAGCCCTCCTGTAGATTTTTTGATGATGGCCATTCTGACCAGTGTGAGGTGATACCTCATTGTAATTTTGTTGAATCAAATAATTTTAAAAAGGAAAGCCTCAGCCAAGAAACAGAAAATCTCAGCAAATAAATAGAAGATATAAAGAAGAACCAAATGGATATTTTGGAATCGAAAAATACAGTAACTGAAATAAAAATCTCCATTGGATAGGCTCAACAGCAGAATGTAGTGGATAGAGGAATGATTCAGTGAACTAGGAAATAGCACAGTAAAAATTACCATCTGAGCAACAAAGAGAAAAAAGACTGAAAAAAAAGAGCCTCAGGGGCATGTGGGACTATAACAAAAGGTCTTACATTTGCTTCAGAGTCCCAGAAGCAAAGGAGAAGGAGATCAAGGCTGGAAAGTTACTTTAAAAAATAATGGCTCAAACCTTCCTAAATGTAGCAAGGAACATAAACTTACTGATTCAAGAAGTGAACTCCAAACAGGACAAACCCAAAGTAATCTATGCCAAGATACATCATAATTAAACTAATGGAAACTATAGAAAGAAAAATCCTTGAGAACAGCCAGAGAAAAAGAGAAGAAATCATACAAAGTGTGTTCTCTGACCACAAAGGAGTCAAACTAGAAATTAATAACATAAAGGTAATAGGAAAATCAACAAATACTTGGAAACTAAACAACATAATTCTAAATAATCCATGGGACAAAAAGAAAGAAAAAATATATAGAAATGAGTAAAAATGAAAAGACAGCATATCAAAATTTGCAGAAAATAGCTAAAGCAGTGCTGAGAGGGAAAGTTATAGCAGTAAATAAAGAGGGAAGGAAGGGAGGGAAGGAGGGAGGAAGGAAGGAAGGAAGGAAAGGAAAGGAAGAAAGAAAACTACAGACCAATATTCCTCATGAACATAGATGGAAAAATCCTTGAAATGTTAAGAAATAGAACTCAGCAATATATCAATATAAAAGAAATTATACACCATAAACTATGGAATTTATTCAAGGATGAAGGTAGCTACGTAGGTAAATATAAAATCCAATAGTATTGCATTTTTTTTCTTTGAAACTCCTATTTTTTCATTTGAAACTCCTATTTTTTCCTCTGTATGATTTAAAAGGTATCTAATACAATAATTATAAATCTATATTACTGGGCATACAAAGAGCAAAGATATAAGATGTAACAATAACAACATAAAGAAAGCATGGAACTGTAAAGGAGTAGTTTTTTACACTATTGAAACTAAGTTGTTATTAATTCAAACCCGATTGTTATAAAGTTAAGATGGTGATTGTAATCCCCAAGGTAACCACTAAAGAAACAACTTCAAAATATACATTAAAACAAACAAGAAAGGAATCAAAACAGTACACTAGAAAGAAAATGAATCACAAAAAGGCAGTAAAGGAGGCAATGAGGAACAAAAGGTATGGTATATAAATGGCAGAAGCCTTTCCTTATCAGCAAGTACTTCAAACGTGAAGGGATTAAACTCTACAATTAAAAGATTAAATTGTCAGAATGGATAACAGAAACCATGATCCAACTATGTACTTCCACAAGAGACTCACTTTAGATACAAAGACTATTGAAACAAACAACCTGGATGAATCTCCAGAGAATTATGCTAAGCAAAAAACGCCAATCCCAAAGGTTACATACTATATGCTTTATTTATATAACGTTCCTGAAATAACAAAATTGTAGAAATGGAGAACAGATTAATGATTGCCAGAGGTTGAGTGGGTGGATATATGAGGGAAGTGAATGAGGTTATAAATGAGCACCATGAGGGATTTTTGCAGTGATGGAACTGTTCTGTATCCTGACTGTATCAATGCCAATATCCTGGTGTTGATATTGTACTATAGTTTTGCAAGATGTTAGCTTTGGGGAAAAAGTGGGAAATCGTTACATGAGACCTCTTAGTATTTTTTCTTACTACTGCATATGAATCTACAGTTATCTCAAAATAAAATTTAAAAACTCAGAATGCATAAAAAGAAAAAAATTCTGGATGGAAATATACTAGCTCTGGGTGATTGTATTATTGCTGGATTTATTTTTTCCTTTGGGCTTTAAACAACTTTTGAATTTGTCTAATATGAACTGCATTATTTGTGTATTTATTTGGGTTATTTGTGCAGATGTGTGGGGATCATCAAAGTGGTTTTTCCTTCCTCCCTCTTCTTCTAGCCCTTCCCTCAAGACTCGTGGGTTACTTAAGCAGCCTCCCTACTAGACTCTCATTCACCCCACCACAGCACATCCCTGTATCTGCCTTTAGATCTTGCGTTTACGCTAGTCTT
This sequence comes from Tursiops truncatus, assembly GCF_011762595.2. Classification (NCBI taxonomy): domain Eukaryota; kingdom Metazoa; phylum Chordata; class Mammalia; order Artiodactyla; family Delphinidae; genus Tursiops; species Tursiops truncatus. The sequence continues at coordinate 34,758,137 of NC_047055.1, forward strand.
TCCTGCACCTGGGTGGGATCAAAGCCTTATCTTAAGGCTAGAATCTGTGAATGGATTTCAGGTTTCAATCTAGGGAAAAGGACAGGGATAGAATTTGGAAGATTCAGAGAGGGAGCATGAAGCCCTTTGCTACATCCCTGATAAAATAGAGCTAGTGGCAGGGCTTACCTGGTGGCGCAGTGGTTGGGAGTCCGCCTGCCGATGCAGGAGACACGGGTTCGTGCCCGGGTCCGGGAAGATCCCACATGCCGAGGAGCAGCTAGGCCCGTGAGCCATGGCCACTGAGCCTGAGCGTCCGGAGCCTGCGTTCCACAACGGGAGAGGCCACGACAGTGAGAGGCCCACATACCGCAAAAAAAAAAAAAAAAAAAAAAAAAATATATATATATATATATATATATATATATATATATATATATATATATAGCTAGTGGGAAGCAGCCGCATAGCACAGGGAGATCAGCTAGGTCGTTTGTAACCAGGGGTGGGATAAGGAGGGGGGGTGGAATAAGGAGGGTGGGAGGGTGGGAGACCCAAGAGGGAAGAGATATGGGAACATATGTATATGTATAACTGATTCACTTTGTTATAAAGCAGAAACTAACACACCATTGTAAAGCAATTATACTCCAATAAAGATGTTTAAAAAAATACACTGTACATAACCTAGGGAATGAGAGAAAGGCCCCCGGGGTATGGTTGCGCTTGTTTTTCTCTGTTCTTTTTTTTTTTTTACATTCACCCACACAGCTTTACAAATGAATCCAGAAATAGGCACCTGGCTCCCTATTATCTTCTACAAATGCTGATTCTTCTCTTCTGAGGAAGTAGTGCCTACCTCCTTCCTAAACAATAAATCAAAGCCCTGAAATTCATTTGAAAGACACCAGGTTTTGCCCTTGGTTAATTTCTTATTTCACCTTGTTGTTACTTAAGGCTGAAAGCATGTGGTGTGTTCCAGTTTTAAATGAGTGCTGCTGGGTTGGATTCTTGGATTCTTTCTTGTTGCTTTTGTTTTTTTGGAGGGAGGAGGGGAAGATTCCAGTTAAATTTTTTCCAGCATTTTATTATGAAACTTTCAAGGACGCAGAAAAGCTGAAAGAATTTTTCAGTGAACGCTTGCATACCCATCATATAGATTCTACAATTTACATTTTGTCGAACTTGCTTTATAACATACGTTCCCATCTAGCCACCCTGTTTATACATTCATTGATCTGTTGCATTTATCGTTTTGAAGCCAAAGTAAGTTTAAGACTTTGGTACACTTCTCCCTAAACACTTCAGTATGCATGTCATTAACTAGAGTTCAGTAATTTTCTAAGGTTCTTTTTTTCTCTTAATGTAAAATTTACATACAACAAAAAGTATGAATCTTGTGGTACATTGGCTGAGTTTTGACATATACATACAAGTGTGTAATCCAAACTTCTGTCCAGATACAGAAAAGGAGCATCAGAAATCTCCCTTATGCCCCTTCCCAGTCATTCCCTGCCCTCAGTGCCCTTCAGAGGTAACCAGTGTTCTGATATTTTTGTGCCATCACTTAGATCTGCCTCTCCTAGACTGTCATATAATGGAATCACAAAGTATGTACTCTTTATAGAAGGCTTCTTTCACTCCGTATAATGCATTTGAGAGTCATTCTTGTTGTTATGTATCAGTAGTTAATTCCTTTTTATTGCTGAGTAGTATTTCATTGAGTACAACACAGTGTATCCATTCTTCTATTGATGGACACCCACCCTATTTCTAGTTTTTTGTTATTATGTATAAAGCTGCTATCATTGCTTTTGTGTGTGTTAATAAATGTTTCTCATTTGAGGAAGTACCCTAGGATATTTCAGTTGCAGGAATGGGTGTGGGGAAAGTGATGGTCTCTCACATGGTGGCCTGGTGAACTGGACCTTAGCTTAGTGGTCAGTCCCCTGAGATGGCACTGGACCCTAGCATTCCCTCAACCCAGAAAAAAGGAATATTCATGTCCCTGGGATGCACTTCCTTTCAACTCATAAATTCCTCTGTTTGAGCAGGCCTGACTGTATTAAAAATTACTTTCAATGTGTGATTTAACCCTCACAAACTCAAATCAGTTTTTCTCAATGTCCACAGGCTCCTTCCTAACACTGGCTTCCACTGTGTTTGATGTAGACAACTGTGACAGGCTCCTATTGGGTGTTCCATTTCTGTTCTGGTCATCTACTATCACGAAGTCACTGTGTAATAATTCTAATTAAAACAATTTTTCAATTAGCATAAAGTAAAATTGACTTGGGAAGCATACAGTTCTATGAGCTATAACACACTGTAGAAAAAAGCTTGTCCTTTAATGGAAAACCATGCATTATCTATAGGACACTCTTCCAGGCTCTCTGATTCAGGCCTGTTCATTGTCTTTGAGCAATTTTGCAAAGAGGGAAATTATTTTGTAAATTGTAGGTAGCTGATAGATATTCCAACTCTGTCTTATCCAGGAGAGTTTTGATTGGCTTCCCTCCTGCCTGTGGAAAAACCAGTTTTGCCTTTATTTGCAATTCAATTCCTTCATATGAATTTGTGCTTTTTTCACTTTTCCTTTGAACTGGTTATAACATCTGCCTATGTTCCTTATATTTGTTTGAGAGCCATGATTTAACTTTTTCTAAAAATTACGTTTCTCCCATTTTTTAGTTGAAATATAATTCACATACCATAAAATTCATCCTTTTAAAGTATACAATACAGTGGGGTTTTGGTATATTTTAGTATATTTATAAAATGTAGCAATCATCACTAATTCCAGCACATTTAACATACCTTTGAGATTCATCAAAGTTGTTGCATGTATCAATAGTTCATTCCTTTCTATTGATGAGTAATATTCCACTGTATAGATGTACCCCAGTTCATTTACCCATCACTTATTGAAGGACATTTGTGTTGTTTCCAGTTTTTGGAGATTATGAATAGAGCTGCTATAAACATTCATGCATAGGCTTTTTCATGTATTGTTATTTAATATTTTATTTCCATTTTATTTTTAACATCCCCAATTATTTGTTATTATTATTGTTGGATTTTATAATCAATGGCTATTTAGACTCGTACATAGATTAATTTCTTTGTTCACTATGGCACGTTATACTCTTCAAAGGTAGAGACAACAGTATCTCCTATCCTACATGCTCTTTTGCAGTGTGGCCTTGCCACTCCCCCATTAATAGGTCGAGTCAAATATTTCTCCCCTTGAATCTGGGATTAGCCTTAGTGACTTGTAGTAATCAATAGAATGTGGATGAGGTAACACTGTATGACTTCTGAGGCTAGGTCAGAGAAGGCCACACAGCTTCCACCTGGATCTCTTGGAATACTCCCTCTCTGGACCCTCCCATGGAGAAGCCGTTGTAGGTGCTATAGTTAACTATAATCTCCACTAAGCAGTCTTTGAGTTATCCCAGTTCACATGCTAGGCATGTGGGTGAAGAAGCCCCTAGATGCTTCCAGTCCTCAGCCCTCCGAGTCATCGCTAGCCATTCAAGACTTTCCAACTGGGGTCCCAGACATCATAAAGCAGAAACAAACCACTCTTGGTGCATACACAGATTTTTGTGTGAAGAGAAGTTCTCATGTCTCTAGGATGAATACCTAAGAGTGGGATTCCTCAGTCCTATGGTAAGTGAATGTTTAAGTTTATAAGAAACTACCAAACTATTTTCTAGAGTGGCTGTACAGTTTTGCATTCCCACCAGTAATATACAAGAGCTCCAGTTGCTTGCAATCTTCACCAGCACTTGGGGTTGTCATCATTTTTAATTTTAGCCTTTCTAATAAGAGTGCAATGATATCCCATTGTGGCTTTAATTTGCATTTTTCTAATGGAAAATGATGCGGAACATCTTTTCATGTGCTTATTTGCATATCCTTTAGTAAATGTCTGTTCAAGATTTTTGCCATTTTTAATCGGTTGTTTCAGACTGACATTTAAAAAAATTAAATCTGATAATATCCCACATCTCCCCTTCCCTTCAACACGGCACTTATGTCTCATTTTATTTTCCATTCAGTTTTTCTTTCTGATGTGCATTCACTGGGTCTTGAGAAATGCATGCACCTCTGGAAACTAAATCCCTATGAAGTGATACATCATAGTCATCACCTTAAAAAGTTCCCTCGTGTCCCTTCCAGTTATTCCCTGTCCCCAATTCCCCTCAAAGTGATCAGTGTTCTGATTTTTTTGCCTGATATAAATGGAATCTTACTCTTTTGTGTAAGACTTTTTAATTTAAGGTATTTTTGAAATTCATCCATCTTGCATGTATCAGTAGTTCCTTCCTTTTTATTGCTAAGTAGTATTTCATTTTGCCAATAGATCACAGTTAGCTAATCCATTCTTATCTTGATGAACACCTGGTCTGTTTCCACTTTGGGCTATTATGAATAAAGCTTCTGTGAACAATCATATGAAAGATTTTTTCTCTGGATATACGTTTTTATTTATCTTGAATACCTAATAGTTGAACCGCTGGATCATAAGATATGTATATAGAAGTTTATAAGAAACTCCCATATCTTTTTTCAAATGTGAAGAAAGACTTCCTTCGTCCAATATGCCTTAGGCATCTCTGGCTCATGGGTTTCCCAGGAATAGAAGTGCCCTTTGTTGTGGAAATTGTGGAGGTGGAATGATTCCCACCCCCTTCCTGGATCAGAATTGATTCAAGAATATAAGTGCCTCTCCTAGCAGCTCTGCTCTCACAGCTGTCAGCCTTGGTCAGGGGGAGGCAGGGAAGTTTAATTATAATGCTTCTGACAGTGTCTGAGCACAGAGCCCAGTGCCTGCTGCACCAACAGCTGAGCTCAGCCTGAAGCTGCTGTGCTGAAAACTCACCTCTCAGTATCTGGCTGTTCTTCAGTAGGCCTGCTTAATGGTCCAAGAATTTCACATTTCCACATGCTCATTGCTGGTCAGGTGCAGGTTGCAGGCACATTCCAGCTCCAGAGGCTTGCATCACTTTCCTCACGTTACCACTAGGTTAGCTGCAGCTCGTGATACAGTCCAGCAGAGCCCAAACCGCCAGAGAATGGAATCTTTAACACAATCCATGTTCTCAAAGTTTATCACATTTGCACATACATCTACTGACAGGCTCTGCTCATGTCCCTCTGGGATCCATTTTTATGACGTCTGACTTCTTTCTCTCATGGCTGATAGGAAGAGCAGGGGCACCAAGATGCTTTGGGAGGGAAGGCACTCTTGTTTTCCCCCTTTACTTTAAAGAGTAAAATGCTCTTTACTTCCTCCCATAGCACTCTTTTATGACACTGAACACATTCTTCCCTGTATCTCCACTGTTTGAGGTCATTTGTTTACTTAATACCCCACCTTGTTCCGGAAAGGATTTGAAGTGTTTTGTAAGAATAAATCGAATACAAATAGATATTGTAAATTAAAAGTGGAATGAAAGGAAAATGAGGATGGGAACATAAAATGGAGTCAGGAATGCTATTTTTGTGCACTTTTTAGCTCCCCTTATCAATGTGAGTGCCATAACGCAAGAACTGTTTTATTCATCTTTGTATTTCTAACAGGGCTGGGTCCATTTTCTTTTTTAAAAAATAGTTTTATTGAGATATTCACATACCATAAAATTCACCCATTTAATTGTAAAATTCAGTGTTTTTTAGTATGTTCACAGAATTGTGCAGTCATCATCATAATCCATTTTGGAACATTTTCATCACCCCATAAAGAAACCCCATACCCGTTAGCAGTAAATCCTATTTCCCCCTACTCCCACCCCTGGCCACCATTAATCTGTTTTCTGTCTCTTTGGATTTGCCTATTCTGGATATTTCGTGTAAATGGACACATACAATATATGGCCTTTTGTGTCTGCTTTTCTTCACTTATAATATTTTCATATTTCATCCAAGTTGTTACATGTATCAGTATTTGTCTTTTTTTTATGGCTGCATAATGTTACATTACATGGATGTAACACATTTTGTTTAGCCATTCATCTGTTGATGGGCATTTATGTTATTTCCACATTTTAGCTATTATGAATAATGCTGCTGTGAACATTTGTGTACAACTTTTTCTGTGTACGTATGTTTTCATTTCTCCTGGGTATATACCTAAGAGTTGAATTGGATCATATTGAGTTGAGTTGGATCATATGGTAACTCTACTTTTAGTCACTTGAGGAACTGCCAGACTTTTCCACATTGGCTACACCATTTTACATTCCCATCAGCACTGCATAATGGTTCCAATTTCTCAACATTCTTTTCTTTAAATTTTTATTGAAGTACAGTTGATTTACAATGTGTTAGTTTCAGGTGTCCAATATTTTTTATCATCTGCCTTTATGATTCTTCCATCCTAGTGGCTCCTTTGGTTTTGATTTTCATTTCCCTATAACTAATGATGTTAAGCATCTTTTCATGTGATTATTGGCCTTTTGTGTATCTTATTTGAAGCTATGTCTCTAATATCCTTTGCTAATTTTTTATTGGGTTATTTATTTTTGAGTTGCAAGAGTTCTTTATGTATCCTACATGCAAATTCCTTGTCAGCTATATGATTTGCCAAATATTTTCTCCTATTCTGTGGGTTGTCTTTTCACTTTCTTGATGGTATCATTTGAAGCACAAATGTTTTTAATTTTTTTTTGGTCATTTCTGCTTTTGATGTTGTATGTAAGAAGGTTTGACTTAACCCAAGGTCAGGGAGATTTCCCAGCCTTTTCTTGCACAGATATGCACATGTTTATTTACAAGAGCTACCATTTGTTGAGCACTTGCCTTGAGCTTGACATTATGCCATCCACTGTCAAGAGGGTATTGATGTCAGTAACAACAATAGTAGCTAACTTTATTGAGTTCTTACATGAATGATCTCATTTCGTCCTCACAATGAATCATTGAGGTAAATATGAATATATCTGTTTTACAGATTGAGAAACTGAAGATCAGAAACATTATCTGCATGAGATGCCTAGAATTTCTGTAGCCATCTTCTGGCCATGAAATGAGGCATTGATGTCAAACTGTGGGGGACATAAGGGAAAAATGGAAAGAACCAGCTATTGATGAGATAACGAATTAAAAGCCAAATAACAACATCAACCACAACATTAATAGCTGACATTTACTGAACACAACAAGAGTTATCTAATTTAACAGTCACAATAGTTCTTTGAGGAAAAATACATGGTGAGGACCCCACTACGAGGTTCAGAAATGTTAAATACTGTAGCAAACCTTGTTGGTACCTTCTACTTCTTCCTCACTAACAGAACTCCAATTTTTTCGCCTTCCTCTGTGTAGCCATAATGGGGAGGGGGGCTGAACTCTTTCTTATGCAGAGGAAGTGAATCATGATTAATTGAAGCCAATCAGTAGTCTCATTCCCCTTGTCAGTAATAAGTTTCTGCATGGAAGTGGGACTAATCCTAGCCAATATGACCTGAAGGAAAGTCTGCTGAGGGGCTTCTAAGAAAGATTTTCATTGAGAATAAAAAGAGCAGGATCTTCCACTTCCACTTTGTCTTTTTATCATTGCACCCCTCAGCACCTAGCACTGAGCCTGGTGCATAGAAGAAAACTCAGGAAATATTTTGTGGAATGAAATCTCTTGAGTATACTGCTGTAGGTCAGTTTTTTTTCTTCTTTCACTTTGATCCATACAAGAATATATTAATCCAGGAATGATCCCTGGGACTGGCTATAGATGAGAAAGTACTTTCTAGAAGTTGTTTCCTGAGACTTAAATTAGGCCAGTGACCACAGGCACCACTCATGCTCTTCTAAACTTGTGGAAAAACTACATTAAGGATTCACATTCCCTTTGTTGATGTAGTGAGAACACAATATTTTGCTCAGTTCAAGCAAAATTTATAGGTAACACCTTTCACTGATCTTACACTTGCCAAACTTTCTCCCAGATGGAGATAGGTTACATCTTATAGTTTAAAATTAATTTTAATTATATAAATAATACATAAGATTAAGCTTTATTTCCTTAACATCATTGCTTTATACAAATTATTTTTCTTTTTGCCGACATATATTCTCTACTAATTCTTTCCGAGAGTTTTTTGGGGTGGTAAGTTTTCTGGGTTCTTATATGTCCAGGACACCTTTATTTCTCCCTCTCTCTCATATAATAGTTTGGCTTTGTATTAAATCCAAGGTTCAACATTATTTTCACTCAACAGTTTGAAGATATTGCTCCATTGCTGTCCTGCGTCTGATTTTGCTAATGGAAAGTAAAACTTATTCTTGTTCATTGTAGGTGGTCTTTATTTTCTCTTTGAAAGATTTTAGTATTTTCACGTTATCCTCGATGCTCTAAAATTTCACTGTGGTGTGTCCAGGTTTAGAGGTTTTTTTTTTAAATTACTATTCTTTTTTTAAAATAGGTTATCCTCCTTGGCATTTATAAGGCCCTCTCAATCTGAGGATTCATGACTTCAATTCTAGGGAGTTTTTTCTTTGTTTGTTTGTTTTGCCATTTATTCCTCAAATATTGATTCCTTCCATTCTCTCCATTTTTATTCAATGGAACTCCCTTTAGACAAATGTGGAAATTTCTTGATTTGTTTATATTTCATGCCTCTCACATTTTCTTTACTACTTCCCATCCCCTTATCCTTTATACTATGCTCTGGGTGAATGCCTCAGCCCAATTTTCCAGCTCTATGATTTCATCTCTGTTTCTATCCATCACAAATCTTAGTTCAGTCCATTTATTAACTTCACCTATGTTATTTATTTTTAAAAATCTCTTATTTTTCATATTTACCTATTATTGTTCTATAATTACTTGTTCTTTCATAGATGTAATATCCTTCCTTATCATTCTGAGGTTATTATTTTATATTCATGTTCTGAGGACTCTACTTATCTAATGAAAGTCCTTTCATTTGTTGAGTATATTGTCTCTATTTCATGGCATTGCTTTGTTTAAATGTTTGGTGATTCTCTTATTATATGCTTCTCTCTGTAGTTGAGATTGTTTTAGACTGTCTGCTCCTTCTGTTTATGCAACTTGTTTCAGAGAATAGAGGGAAAATATGTATCTGCTGTTTTCAATCAGAGTGGGTGAGGTGGAGAACATGCCATAATAAGGGTACCTTGATGAATCTGTGTACCTCTCTATTTCTCATTAATACTCCCATTTATTTTGCCGTTGCCCATCACCCATGTTACTAGACTATCTCACTGTCTTAAGCTCCCTTATTCATTGCTTTCACTTGAAGACAAATCCCTCTGTTATTGCTTGCTGGTCCATGCAGTGGGAAAAAGGATAGAGAGGAGTTGACTTTTCTGGCTTTTCTTCCCGCTATACTGAGTAGTTGCCTCTAAGACCACTCCTTTGTCATAGTTTTTACCTTTTGGCATGGAGAACTCCTGGGGTACTTTTATTACCTATAAGAATACTCTCCAATGCTCTCCCATGCATGTCCTGAGCTGTGGTTTCCTTCTTTAATCAAAACAGATCTACTTCTCATCTTCTAAAGAGTCCTCTCAGTTTTGGGGCCACCAAGAGTGATTTCAAGCATGACTATGTATTGAGTCATTTTTCTGTTGTGTCAGGTAGGATACAGCAAGTGAAGAAACTGTAAATAGCAGTGGCTCAAGGAGGATATGAGCTTATTTCTCTATCCCCATTTTATAAATAGACTCCACTAACTTGCTCAGTGTCATGTAACTAATAAGCTGTGGAACTGGGATTTGAAATCAGATCTGACTCCAAAGTCTACCTTATTAGTTTCTTTCCACTATGCCAGTGGTTCTCAACCTTGGCTGTACATTAGAATCACCAGGGTAGCTTTAAAAAATACTAATGCTTCAAAACCATACCAGATCAATTAAATCACAGTCAAGAGTATTTTTTAAAAGCTTCCCATTTGATTCAATTATAAAGCCAGAGTTGAGTACTACTGCACTTTCTAACTTGTTCCCTTTTTGCCTATATATGCTATATGCTCCTCCGCCAAATACTTTCCTGATTACCTGATTGCTAACACGCTGCTTAAGTTACTTGTCTGAGTAATTTTAAGAATTATTTTGAAGAAATATGGAAAATTACCTTAGTTCATGTTTGACTCCAAATTTTTAAAATCATTAAGAAATATGCCAACACATGCAAAATTGTACACATTCTGAAAATCAATCTATGTAATCAATTGTATTAACAGACTACAGAAGAAAATCGCACAATCAAATCATTGACGTAGAAAAATGATTTGATAAAATTCAACACCCATTCATGATTTAAAAAAAAAAAAACACCTCGGAAAACTCTAGGAATACAGGAACTTGCTCAACTTGATACAGTACCTCTACCAGAAAACAAACAGAAAAACCTCACAGTTAATGTCACACTTAACAATGAAAGGCTAAATGCTTTCCAGCTAAGAACAGGAACAAGTCAAGAATGTCCATTCTCACCACTGCTATTCAATATAGAACAGAAATAGATTTACAAAGATATAGTCAGTTGACTTTTGACAAAGGTGAAAAAGCAATTCAATGGAGGATCTTCTCAACAAATGTTGCTGGAGCAATTATATATCCATAGACAAAAAATATGAACTATAATCTATATCGCACACCTGATACAAAAATCAACTCAATGTGCATCATAGATTTAAATATAAAATATACATCTGTAAAACTTTTAGAATATAACATAGGAGAGAACTTCAGGATCTGGGCTTCATGAAGAGACATGACACCAAAAGCACAAACCATAAAAAAATGAATATATTAAAAACTTTTACTCTATGAAAGACCATGTTAAGGGAATGAAAAGACAAGCTATAGACTGAGAGAACGTATTTGCAAGCCCACATATCTGACAAAAGACACAGATCTAGAATATATAATGAACTCTCAAAACTCAACATTAAAAAAGCAAACAATCCAATTAGAAAATAGGCAAAAGGCACAAAGAGTCTTATCACTGAAGAAGCTCTACAGTTATAGTAAATGAGCACATGAAAAGATGTTCAACACCATTACACATTAGGGAAATGCAAATTTAAACCACAAAGGGATATCATTACACATCTATTAGAATGGTTAAAATAAAAATACCAAATGCTGATGAGAATGCAGTGAAACTGGATCTCTCATACATTGCTGGTGGGTATATAAAATATTAAGCCACTCTGGAAAACAGTTTGGTGGTTTCTTATAAAATGAAACACACAATTATCACATGACGCAGCAATTACATTTACAGGCATTTAGTTTTCAGAGAAATGAAAACTTATGGCTGCAGAGAAACCTGTGCACCACCACTTACACTTAGCACTCATCTATTCTATTTCACTGTATGTAACATCCCTTGTATGAATAACCACTAATCAAATTAGTATGCTGATGATAGGCATTTGGGTTGTTTTCACTTTTCAGCATTTCAGTAATGCTTTTATGAATATCCTTGTAGCTGTCTCCTTGAACACATGTGGGAGAATTTCCGTGGGATGTATATCTAGAAATGGAATTTCTGGATCATAGGTTGATATACATTTTCAACTATACTAGCTACTACCAAAAACTGCTCTCCAAAATTGTACTAATTTATGTTTCCTCCAACAGCGTATGAAAGTTCCAGGTGCTTTTTCTCTTTGCCTATACTTGGGATGCCATACTTTAAAAATTTCCACCAATCTAACGCTTGTAAAAGATGCAATTTCTGTTTCAACTTGGATTTCCCTAGTTATGTGTGAGGTTGAGCATATTTTTACCTGTTTATTGGCCATTAGGGTTTCCTCTTTTATGAACAACCTGAGCATATCCTTTGTTCATTTTTTTTCTATTGGAGTTTTGCCTTTTTCTTATTGTTATTATATATATAGGTTATATATATATAATTAATATTAATTAATTAATCCTATGTCAGTTATATAAGATTCAAATATCTTTTTCTTAGTCTGTTACGTATCTTTTCATGTTTTAATGCTATCTTTTGCCTTCAGAAGCTTTAAACTTTCATGTAATCAAGTTTACCAATATTTTCCTATAAGATTTCTGCTTTTTGCATATTGGTTAAGAAAGTCTTTTTGTCACAAGGAATTAAAGAGAATCTCCTACCATTTATTCTAATAATTTCAAGTCCTGTTCTTTATATGCAGGTCTTTAAAACATCTGGAGTTTATGTATGGTGTGAACTGGGGATCTAATTTAATTTTTTCCATACGAAAGTTAATTGTCCCAATATCATCTCCTGAAGAGTCCATGTTTTCTTTACTTTATCCAATTAAACAAATACCCAAACCTACTTTGTGCTAGGCATTGTTCTAAGCACTTTGCGTATAGTATTAAAAGCAAATGAAATATTACCATTGGCATTATGAATTATATTTCATTAAAGCTATTAGAATTTTCCTGCCCTTGTGGAGCTTATATTCTACTTTGGGTAGGTTTATAATAAACATAATAAATAGGCATATTATATAATATGCTGGAAGATGATAAGTGTTATAGAAAAAATAGAGCAGGGAAAAGAAAATTGGAGGGCTGGGTTGGGAGGAAGGTTGTGACTTTAAATAGAATAGTCTGGGTTGGTTTTGTTGAGAAGCTGATACGTGGGCAAAGCGGAAAGAAGTGAGGGAGGTGGCATGTGACTATTTGGGGCATAATAAAAGGTAATACTTACCTGATATTTGTGAATTTCACAAAAACTCCTATTGGAGGTTTTTGTTTTTTGTTTTTTGTTTTTTTTTTTTGCGGTACGCGGGCCTCTCACTGTTGTGGTGTCTCCCGTTGCGGAGCACAGGATCCGGACGCGCAGGCTCAGCGGCCATGGCTCACGGGCCCAGCCGCTCCGCGGCATGTGGGATCCTCCCGGACCGGGGCATGAACCCGTGTCCCCTGCATCGGCAGGCGGACTCTCAACCACTGCGCCACCAGGGAAGCCCTCCTGTTGGAGTTTTTAACTGGAGTTTTTTCGTATCTATATAGATTACTTTGGGGAGGACTGATACCCTTACAACGTTGCATCTTGCCATTCATGAACATGGTCTGGCTCTACGTTTATTCACTGCTTCTGTTGTGCACTTTATAGTTTTCTGGCCCCCATAAACCGTTTGTATATATTTCCAACCTCACTTCCTGTTCGCTTATCCCACTCTACTCTAGATGCTACTCACTGTGTTTCTGATAGGTAATGTAAACTAATGATTGTGTGTGTTTGTGTGTGTGTGTATGATGGATGATGGGCTTGTTTCCTGACCCTGATCCTAAACCTGAGTTTGATTAACCCAGACCACAGCCCTTCTCCTTCATGATTTTTGCAAGATACATATTCTTGTCCTGTCTCCTCAGTGAATCTTCAAGTCCTTCAGGGGCAGTGACTGATGTTATCTACTCTGCATCTTTCCTGTGGTACTGAGCACATTGTAATTACTCAAAAGATCTTACTGGTACATTTCCCACAATGGGGTTGCTGCACTTATCCTTCAATCCCTTCATGCCATTGAACCCTCAATCGTGACTCTCCCTTGATCTTCAAAGTTGACTTCCATACAGAAAGATGTACTTTCCCCTGGACTTGTGCCTGAGCCTTTCACTTCTGCCAGTGATCCTTCTCCTCTGAGGAAGTGAGAGAAAAAGTTTTGGTTAGTAGCTGAGAATTCTTTGAGAAGAATTACGTTGGTGAGATAACCTAGTCCAGTTTTTGAAAAAGGTTTTCCCACAGAACATAAGTCTATGAGATGTTCTGGGGAAAAAAAAGATCCTGAGTTAAAAAAAAAAAAAAAGCAGGAAGCCCTTTATACTAAATAGGCTTCTCCGAGACTGGTACCATGTTTTAAGTATATTAAAGACCCTCAAAAGTTTATGATAAAGAAGACAAATTTTGTTTAGCCCATCACTTTTCTTTTTTTTTTTTTTTTTTTTTTTCAAGGTTCAAACAGAAGTTTTATTTATTTAAAGAAGAGTTTTTTTTTTTTTTTTTTTTTTTTTTTTTTTATTAACATCTTTATTGGGGTATAATTACTTTACAATGGTGTGTTAGTTTCTGCTTTATAACAAAGTGAATCAGTTATACATATACATATGTTCCCGTATCTCTTCCCTCTTGCGTCTCCCTCCCTCCCACCCTCCCTATCCCACCCCTCCAGGCTGTCACAGAGCACCGAGCCAATATCCCCGTGCCATGCGGCTGCTTCCCTCTAGCTATCTACCTTACTACGTTTGTTAGTGTGTATATGTCCATGACTCTCTCTCGCCCCGTCACAGCTCACCCTTCCCCCTCCCCATAACCTCAAGTCCGTTCTCTAGGAGGTCTGCGTCTTTATTCCTGCCTTACCCCTAGGTTCTTCATGACATTTTTTTTTTTTTTCTTAAATTCCATATATATGTGTTAGCATACTGTATTTGTCTTTTTCGTTCTGACTTACTTCACTGTGTATGACAGACTCTAGGTCTATCCACCTCATTACAAATAGCTCAATTTCGTTTCTTTTTATGGCTGAGTAATATTCCATTGTATATATGTGCCACATCTTCTTTATCCATTCATCCGATGATGTAGCCCATCACTTTTCAAACATATTTAACCATAGAATTTTTTTCTCTTTTTAAAGAATACCTATTAACACCCACATACCTCACACTGGGAAACATTGATCTTGTTCACCCTCTGCTCTCTGGCATATATAAGGCAAACAAAGCCATCTATCCTAGACTGTCTTCTAAAGACATTTTGCTTCCACAGTAGTGTTAAAAAGCCTAGATCATGAGGAAATTTTCTCTAAGATCGATTCCAAATCCTTCATGTTTAAGTTTTATCATCCCATCCATTCTTATATCTTCACCAGAAATAAAATGATTTTGAGTTCTGATGCAAAATCAATTGCTGTGTATTTACAGAAAGCTTACTATGTGAAAGAAAAAAAATTTAAGACATTGGCTTTGCTGGACAAAAATGTTGCAGCCATTGGTTGGAATTTCCATATTTCTCTGCTTCTATTTCTTGATATTTTTCTGCCCTTGACTTGAATAACCCTGAGTTTTCAAGAGGTGGCCACAATGTAAGGCAGAAACAAATGGAAGAAAACAGGGCAGACACATGTTGTCCCCTGAGGTACTTATTTAGGAAAGAGGAGAGCAGCAGAAAAGTGTAGGGAGGACTTGACTGGGCAGGTTGCACACTTGACGCTGAACACCCCACTAACATAGATAGCTCAGGCTTTGCTGAGCCATCACCTTCCAGAGAAGAAAAATCATATATTTAATCCCATTTTAAGGCAGCTTACAGTAAAATACGTGTATAGCAAGAGCTTAACTATAAATCATCTAGCATTATCTCTAAAAAGTAGGGTTAATTATATTAGGAATCAGACATAAGATAATTCCTGAGCATGCTATTAGCTCTGAGCTTCCTGGAAGCCAAGCAAAAATTGAACCATGACTAGTTCAATACTGCTACATATTAATGCATGTAGCCTCTGTTGTGAATATGGTAGCCCACCCTTGCCTTACTCTTCTTTTGTCTTATAATTTGGCCTGATTTCTTGAATTCAATATGCATGCTTCCTTGCCCTTTATAACATATTTGATATAAAGAAGCCAGTTAGTAACAAATAGGCAGTTTGAGGAAAGAGCTATTAATATTTATCTTGTAGCCATCAGACTCACTTCACACAGAAAAGTCTCTGGGTTAGATACGAAGTCTCAAATTCTCAAAGATGAACGCTGCAGATCCCATTAACAAAATTATTACACCAAGCTCAAAGGTCTTCGGGATCCGTCTTCAACTTCATCCTCCATGAAATTCCGGAATGACTTTCCCTTGTCTTGTCCCTTTCCTACTGCTTCTTAGTCTACTCCACTAACCTCATTTCCAAACAACCAGTTGTTGGATGCATGAACTAAAATGCCATAAAGAATTTGCATATTTGATTGTTTTCTCTCAAGGTTAAATGAAGAGAGCTACAATTTCTAAGAAGCCTGGTTTGACCGTGAGTCTGGCCCCCAGGCAGATTAGGCCAAGGTTTTGGCCAAGTGAAATTGGCAGTTCCCTAGAAGAAAAGACTAGCACGTTGCTCATTAGAGCATTCTGAGCTTGCCTGTGCAATCTTTTTGCTACCCTGCAATTTCCTGTTGGTTATAAATGAAACCTTTCTAGCTGTTAATGCAGCCGGTGAGTTGAAAAAAAAAAAAAGCATGTAATTAATCAAAGGAGGTTGGGGGAGATTCACTAAGCTTGAGTTATAGGGGAGAATCTGGACAAGGCACTAGGACCTAGAAGGCATCTATCCACCCTGGCAGGAATTTCTTGCTTGGAGCTCAGACAACAAAGGCATAGAGAGATTGGTTTTCTTTCTCTCAGCATCTCCACCCAACCAGCAGAAAACCGGTGAGTGGGGCTTTCCAGTGATTTTCAGGGAGAATGTAACAGATGTCAAACGGGAAAAGCACAAGGCAAAGCTCTCTCTCTCTGCCTCTCTCGGTGTGTCCTCTCTCTCTCTTTCCCTCTGGTCTCCCCCCTCTTTTTTTTTTTTTTTTTGGCCTTATTCTATCAGATTTTTTGCTAAGCCTCTACCTGGGATATTCCTTTAGAAAAGTGAGTTTGATGTTCCTTTGTTTTCACTGTGATGTTGATTTTAGAATAACAGCACCCCAGATTCTAAAGCAAAGCCAAGCGTTGCTGGCACGCCTGGGGAAATGCTTGCTACTTGTCTTGAGGAGGTGGGGTCTCTTACACTGCAGGTTGTCTGACAGAGACAATGCTGAGCTCAGCACAGGTCATGGTGACATTGGGAGAATAGAGGGAGCGAGCCTGGCAAACCTGCTAGGCACCAGTCTTTATCTCCTGTCTTCCTGGTCCCTTGCAAATATCTCAATGTGGCAGTGTGTAGCAGCTGAGCCCTGCTTGCTTTGTGAGTCCTTTTATCCCCATCTGTGCGATGCATGTTAATAGTTTGGTTCCTAGGCTGTCACTACCTTTGCTAGCGTTTGGGGCTTCTGTTGTATTTGGTTTCATATTGTGATTTTCTTTCTTTCTTTCTTTCTCTTTCTTTCTCTCTCTCTTTCTTTCTCTCTTTCTTTCTTTCTTTCTCTCTCTCTTTCTTTTTTTCTTTCTTCCTTCCTTCCTTCCTTCCTTCTTTCCTTTCTTTCAGCAGAAAGGGGGAAAGCAAATCTGACAGATGACCATCTTTTGCCTCAGCTAACACACCTGGGCAATAGATAAATTTGGGGTGAATTGCCTGCTGTGAGGGAAAAATGCCCCTTCATTCAGGGTAGAAGCCCAGAACAATGAAAGGTGTGCTTGCTTCTAAAGGTCCCATATGCTGTTAAAGGATTCATTTGGGAATTTTTCAACAATTAAATGATTCCATTAAGAGGTGGGGCTGCATCATTGGTGGGGGTGGGTAGAGCACATAAAGAAGGGGGGGCGGATACCAGGAGTAAAGCAGAACTAATAACTCGTTAAATAACTGATTTTTCTAATCCCTTTTTTTTTTCAGCTTATTTCTTGTGAATCTCGGATAGCTGCACCAGCTTGGTGGGGAAGGGGTTTGATGAATAGCACAAAGACTCCAGCTATTCCCTAGAGGCCGTCCCTTTAAAGGAGAATTCCAGTTTATTCTGGGGGGGGGGAGGGGATGCACACATTAGAGTAGGAAAGAGGGTTTGGGATAAAATTAAAACACTCCCCTTCATAGTCATTTTACTAAGATGCAAAGATTGCTTCCTGAGCTAGAGATGCTAACCTTGGCTAGGTCCTTCTGTTCCCTTCAAGGGGGATTTTGTCGGGCTATGGATTCATTTACAAGCGTTAGTCATGTGGGCATGTGTGAGGAAACAGATGCCAGTTTTAATGTATTTAGCCTGAAGTTACAATTTGATAGGAGCCAGTGTCAGGAAGTCCCAGGATTTTAAGCTATTTCAAAATCCCTCCCTCTCCTGTGTTTGGAACAGTGCCAGAAGTGCCTCCCTCCCCATCTCTCACCCCAGTGCCCACAGCCAGCAGCACCCCTCCAGCCCCTCCTTCTTTTCTATTAAAATCAATATTCCTGCAGGTCAGGGGCAAGCAGCAGATGGGTCACGGGCTTTTTTCAACCAGTTCTTTTCACAGGCAGCAGATTGCAGATCTGGATCTGGCTAATATTTGAATTCCTTTCTTTTTTTTTTTTCCTCCTCACCCCTTTTTCTCTGCTTCTTTTCATCCCCACCCTTTTCTCCAACACTCAGGTCTCTGAGGTTCCACCAAAATATGGAACTTGATTTTGGACATTTTGATGAAAGAGATAAGACATCCAGGAACATGAGAGGCTCACGGATGAATGGGCTGCCTAGCCCCACTCACAGCGCCCATTGTAGCTTCTACCGAACCCGAACCTTGCAGGCACTGAGCAACGAGAAGAAAGCCAAGAAGGTACGTTTCTACCGCAATGGGGACCGCTACTTCAAGGGGATTGTGTACGCTGTGTCCTCTGACCGTTTTCGCAGCTTCGACGCCTTGCTGGCTGACCTGACACGATCTCTGTCTGACAACATCAACCTGCCTCAGGGAGTGCGTTACATTTACACCATTGATGGATCCAGGAAAATCGGAAGCATGGATGAACTGGAAGAAGGTAATTCAAGGAGTGGGTGGTGGCCCTTAGTGGGAGGTGGCGCATCGTTAGTTATGGGTACATTTCATTAAAAGAAATTGGGAAATGTGTTTGTAAAAACACAAGGTTGCTGCTTAGACTTCTAATTCTAGAGGCATTGGCAGAATCATTAGCCGTTACCCTTCATGGTCTTCAGTTTCGGCTGGCGTTGAAGTGTGGCTGGCGATGACAATGCATTGTGTTTACCACTCGGTATACAAAGAAAAATCTGAATTGTGTCATTTACTCTAGAATGTGCTCATAGTTAACTCTAAATAGCACTATTGAGGCAGACCGTAAAATCATTAGGGGTATAAAATGAGCAAGGAAGATTGGTTGGGTTAACAGAGAGAAAATATTATATGCTAATATCCTTTGAACTGCTGAGAGGCTCTTTGTGAATTGCAACTCATGGAAATATGCACCCTAAAAGCTGGACTTCCTGGACGTATTCACAGAGGATTATACTTTTAGGTAAGTGGTCACTGCTCAGCTGTTGCTTCTAAAAAGCCCACTTCAGGGTGTGTCCCTAAGGCTGAGGTCATTGAGAGAAATACCAAAAAAAGCTGTAGGTATGTCTGGTATTTTAATAAAGACTATCCCTATTAGAATAGGAACTGACTCACTGTACCTAAATCTGTTTAAATCCTTGTCAGATTTTGGTTTTGCAATCGAATTTTATGACAAGATTGCTGAGAATCCTGACAACCTGTGTACCCAGCTCAAATATAGGGAAGATCCCAGCTCTTACCAAAACTTGCCCAGCCATGAAGTCTCTTTTGTGATCATTTAGAAAAATAGATCTTGGGACATGGTCTTAATATTTTACTTTATCAAATCAAGTATTTTGAGGATGCCTCCCTACCCCACCTTTTACTGGGTGTAATATATGTGATCGGTTTAACCTGACAATACTTTAAAGGACAGCACTCAGGAGTGGTGATAATGAAAATGTTCCCCCCAAAACCTCTTCCCACGCTCCAGCCCTCCCTCCTCATTCTTTCCATTCCCCCAAGCAAAGATGAGTTTAGAACAGGCAGATCTCTCTGAAACAGCCGGCGAGGAAGGAGAAACAACACATTAAAGGACTTGGTATGGATGGGAGTGCCCCGCCTCTGCTTCACTGCTTCTAGGTTTCTTGTGTTTCTAGACAAAGGAGCATGAGGGCTTCCCTTGTACAAGACCACATTCTCGCAAGTAGCTGCTGTTTCTCAAGTCAGGTTGAGTGATTTGGGGCTAGTTACTTATAAGACAGTGTCCATATGGCTACTGGATCTGGGTCTCGGGATTCAAGTCTGAGGTTTTTCTTCAAGCTGACCTTGAGAAACAATGCTGAGGAGGCTTAGATTATTTGATCAGGTGCTGGATGGCCAGGTGGAGGTTAATCCTAGGCTTCTTCTGAACATTGAAGGATTGGCCATCCTAGCAAATATCTTAAAATAAAGGAGAGTCAGGGCAAACTTGAAGGACTTGAAGCTAGGCTGAGGGAGCTGTCCAACAGCGTAATCGATAGGGTGTGTGTCTTTTGTCACTGGAAAATCCACATCTCAGTCAAACTGGAGGGGTTTCTCTGTAAGAATTTTCATAAACAAAGCACCCTGAATCACCCAGTATGTCCTCATCGTTTCCACTAGCTGCGATCTTTTAAAGACCACGATACATGCTCGGGCAGAATTCTGAATCAAGTGACATTGTATTTGGAGCAAGGATTAGAATGTTCTTGTGTCTGATATAAGAGTGGTGTCATGCCCAGATTGCCCACTCCCCCAAATCCATTTTTTAACATGTCTTGCTCAAGGACTAGCCCTTGATATTGATTTTCCTCCCTGGATTTCTGTGTGTGTGTGTGTGTGTGTGTGTGTGTGTTGGGGTGTGTGTTGTGATAATCTTAGCTCAATATAGGTAATAAATACAATTTTGAAGACTGCAGCTTCCTTTTCTCTTGATCCTTTTGAGTCCTGCTAGATTGGACTCCTCTTATTTACCACTCCCGGGTGCAGTAGTAGTACTTCCTGGTGAATTT
This sequence comes from Tursiops truncatus, assembly GCF_011762595.2. NCBI lineage: Eukaryota > Metazoa > Chordata > Mammalia > Artiodactyla > Delphinidae > Tursiops > Tursiops truncatus. The sequence continues at coordinate 34,778,762 of NC_047055.1, forward strand.
CTGGACTATGCAGAATGTAAATAAGGCTCAGTTGCATTTATCCACAAGTCACGTACAACCACAAACTGCAGTGGCCCTCAGTGCCCTTTCAGTCCTGAGTATGGCCCATTCAGTCAAGGAAATTCTGGGGTATCTCTGGGGCAGCATTGAGAAATGTGACCAATATCCCACTACCACAGAGCCAGATGGGAAAAGGTACAGATATGAAGTGGATAAAGAAAAAGGGTCTTTTTCTCTCCTATTTTTTGTCCTTTGCAACTGTAGGAATAGAGGACAGAAGTCCTTTACTTTTTTCACCTTTGGAAGAGGTTAAAAGAAAGATTTTAAAATAGTAATTCATACATGTTGCTTCCCAAGAGACTTCAAATTGAAAAAGTTTGCAAAGATCCCTGGGTGAAGAGTCAGAGGCATTGGGTTCTCATCTTAGAGGCAGAAGATTATAATAGGAAAAGAAATCTTTGGAATCTGATTTGGTTCAAATCCCAGTTTTGCCACCTGCTAGCTTGTGTGAACTCGGGGGAAACCATTTAGATTCCCTGAGCCTCAGTTGTTCATCTGTAAAGTGGGAATAACTGCTTTGAGGATTAAATAAAACAATGGATACGAAGTGTTTAGTATTCTGCCTGGCACATGATAGCATTCAATAAAGGGTGGCTGGTACTATTTGAGTCATCCTAGTTTATAGCTGGTTAAGCTACATGACTATAAGTTTGTCCTTATCATCACTGTGACTAATGTTCTCTCTTTTTAAAACAACGTAAAAAAACCCAACTTTATTAAGGTATAACTTACATACTGTAAAATACACCAACTTAAGTGTACAGTTCAATGAAAGTGTACAGTTCAATGACTTTTAAAAAATTTACAAGTGGTGAGACCATCACCATAATCTAATTTTATACCATTTCCATCACCCCAAAAAGAAACCCTGTGCCAATTAGCTGTCACTGCCCATTTCCCGTATTCTCTCCAGCTCTAGGTGACAACTTATCTACCTTGTGTCTCTACAGATTTGCCTATTCTGGACATTTTATGTAAATTGAATCATACACTATATGGTCTTTTGTGACTGGCTTCTTTCACTTACAAAATGTTTCCAAGGTTTGTCCATGCTATACCATGTATCAACACTTCATTTCTTTTTTTTTTGAGGAATATTTCATTGTATGTATAGACCACATTTTGTATATCTACTGTAATATTCTTATCTGTAAAATGAGACTAGTAATACCTGCCTTCTTTATCTATTAGAGTGATTGTGAGGATAAAATTAGATGATAAATATGGAAACACATTGACAAGGTAAAACTACAGCTACAAGGTACTATTATTGTTCATGATGTAAAAAAATAATAGTAATAAGAAAAATGGTACAGATGAACCTATTTGCAGGGCAGGAATAGAGACATAGACGTAGAGATCGGACATGTGGACACGGCGGGTGGGGAAGGGGAGGGTGGGATGAATTAGGAGATTAGGAATGACATATGTACACTACCATGCGTAAAATAGATAGCTAGTGGGAACATGCTATAAAGCACAGGAAGCTCAGCTTGGTGCTCTGTGACGACCTAGATGGGTGGGATGGGGGTGGGTGGGAAGGAGGTCCGAGAGGGAGGGGATATAGGTATACATATAGCTGATTCACTTCATTGTACAGCAGAAACTAATACAACATTGTATAGCAATTACACTCCAATAAAAAAAAATGATGATGCCAGTGAAGGGTTGGAATAGCCAGTGGCTCCCAAACCTGGCTGCCTCTCAGAATCTTTTAGAGCTTTAGAAAAATATCAATTCCTGGGCCACGCCCCGGATTTGTTGACTCAGAATTTTCAGGGCTAGTGCTCCAGAGCCTGTTTTCACAGATTACCCCAGGTGAGTCTTATGAGCACTTAAAGTTGGGAAGTACTAGATTAAGTGATCTTGACGGTCCCCTTCAGCTATGTACAATGGTGGGAATTCCTAGCAATACCTAAACCTTTGTTTTTGTGGGTTTTTTTTGCGGTACGCGGGCCTCTCACTGTTGTGGCCTCTCCCGTTGCGGAGCACAGGCTCTGGACGTGCAGGCTCAGCGGCCATGGCTCACGGGCCTAGCCGCTCCACGGCATGTGGGATCTTCCCGGACCGGGGCACGAACCCGTGTCCCCTGCATCGGCAGGCGGACTCTCAACCACTGCGCCACCAGGGAAGCCCTGTTTTTGTTTTTTGATTTGTAGATCTTAAAGGAATGATGGAGCATAGAACATACTATGTTTCCAAATGGCCACATTATTAAGTATTTAGCCTAAAATAAAATGAAATAGAAAGCAATTGGTTAATAATCTCTCTGGCCTTGTGGCACTCCTTTGTCTAATGCCTCTAGTCTATACTGTCTGCTGCTAGATACTGAAAGTATTAAGGGAACCATTTTGGACCAAAGTCAGGTTATTGATGTCAGCTTTCCCACAGCTCCTTGGGTACACGAACAGTCTTCGTGAAGCCAGACAGAATATGGCCATATATGTATTAGCTATATTCCCAGTGGGTCAGTGAATGAAATCCACCAGTGACTTTTCGTTTTGTCTTGTTTAGTCTTCCACTGGAGAATTATTCTTCCTTCATGTACTGTCTAATTCCTTCCCCACTTCCTTGTATGTAAGTACCCAGATCAATCTTAGGGGTGTCCTTTTGAGCATTATTATGCAGACCATGGGAGAGAATATTTACAACTGTGACAGTCTTGTTGGAAGATCTGTATGGTGACACCAGCTATGATCCACTTTCTTTGCCATAGCCCATTTGTTCCAATGAGATGAAACCACTTTCTCACTAATTTATCCTCTAACTACTAAAGCAAGCACACTGCCAAAGAGGAGGATTTTAAGATACCTGGGAGAGTGATACATCACTAATAGACCTGATAATACAATAAACCACCATTTAATATTTTCCTTCTTGAGGGAGAAAGCCCAGGAAAAGAGGAGAAAGCCCAGGCAGAAGTGCTTTTGCACTGAGCAGCTGTAAACATGTTTAATGTTTTTCAAAACGGAGCTTTCCTGAAAGTGAAGGGAGGTAGACATTAGATCATCTTGAGCCCATAGCTTGTTCCCTTCCTGCCCTTTCAGCTGTGCTTCCATGACTTCATTTCCTTACCCCCTCGCCCTGAAGCAGATTGTCGATTCCAGCAGATTGTCACCTTGCTTGGCTCTGAAGCCAGCTTTCCTTCTAGGCTTCTAATGAGTGGGAAATGGCCCCTGGAAGCTGTGGCAGGATGGGAACCCAGCTGTGTAAAGGTGCAACACAGAACCAGGAAGCTTTGGTCGAGAGAAGCAGCACATTTGATGTCTTTCCAGTAGTACGAGGGGAGAGTCCTCAGGGGTGGGCCCCTATTTCTTTTCTTTAACATGTAAGTACCATAACAACTTTATCTCCTAGAGCCTGTTTGAGATGGAAAAGAGATGAAAATTCCTTCTTATAGACCTTAAGAGCTGGAAGGGCCTTAGATGTCACCTAGCGCAATAGCTTCAATTTGTAGACAGAAAAGCTGAGACTCAGAGATTAAATGATTTGCCTGATGTCATACAGCTTGTAAATGCCTGCCTGGGATTTAAATCCAGGTCTATCTGACTCCCCCTCAACCACCACAAACATCCTGCCCTCTGGTAGGGGATACAGATAACGGGGGAGGCATGTGTGGGAGCAGGGGGCATATGGAAAATCTCTGTACCTTCCCCTTAATTTTGCTGTGAACCTAGAGCTGCTCTAAAAAAAGATAGTCTTAAAAGATATTCTGCCCTCAGTGTGCACCAGCAGAGGCAGCAAGTGGCTTTGCTAGGTGTTATCCATGAAGCTACCACATTTGGCCTTTGACGCAACCGGAGGCCTCCTTTCAACCAGCAGGAAATATGATCTTTGAAGCCTGGGTCCCGGGCAGTGCTCATGTTATATAATGATTATAGCTCAGTTCCAAGATGGTTGCCCTTGCCGCTGCTGCTTTTCTTTCCTTCAGCTTCTGCTCTTCCTCTTTTCATCTCCTTTCTCTCCACCCTTTCTTCCTCCTTTCCCTCTTAGCTCTTTTTCTTGTTCTCTCTCTATTCCTTCAGATTAGGGTCTTAATAATAACGATAGCGGGCATTTGTCAAGTGCTTACTGTGTAGCAGACTCTGGGCTCAGCCCTGCATATCATGCATCACCTGCTCTGAGCGTCAGAACAACCTTAAGAGGTAGGTATTGTTATCATCATCCCCACTTTGCAGACAAATAACTGAAGCCAAGGGAGGTCAGTCTGCCCAAGGGCACACAACTAGGAAATATTGGGGAACCCCATTGTGACTGCCATCACATCAGCTGCTCTTTTTCCATTACTTCATATTGGGGCCAAAAGGAAAGAGAGTGGAGAGACTAAAATGTACTGTTGGAAAGTGTTCAACATAGATTTGCCTGAGAGCTGGGCCCTCTGAAAAGTTCTTGGGTGCCATATGATACTATAGCTGTCTGCCATCATGTTCATTTTCATGGGGGATGGTTAATCATACTCATAGTTCAGAGGCTTAAGAGGTTTAAGAGATGGGAGCAAAAAAAGTCCAGAGTCCTAATAGGGCTGCGCAGCTGACTCTCCAGAGGAGACTGTGGATGAGTGAAATCATAAATATATAGCCTCATACATTTGCACACCACCAGTTGTCTGACAAGAGTTTCAAAGTACATGACAGATTACGGAAAACATCTGACTCAGAGGCAGTGACCTCGTGGAAGGTGCCCGTGCATCTGGTAGAGTGCCATTTCTAGGGTATGGGGAATACTGGCTGTGAATATATGGGGGAATTGAAAGGGTCCCTTCATCCTTTAAGTCAAAAATTAAAGACCACATCCTCTAATCACTTGTGTAGGATTGGGTTAGCAGTGGCAGCCAGAGAAATGAGGGTTTCTTTAGGCTGCGGTCTTTGATCGCCCCATCCTGGCTGTGCATGCATGCACCAGGTGCAGGAGTGAGGGCCTGTGCTCATCTACAAACCATGCCTTGGTCCCCTTGTCAAGACAGAACACTAGCAGCATCTGGGACTCAGAGCAGTGTTGGAAGCCACTTTGCAGACGTGACAAGCCACTTACCTTCCCGCTCCACACACACATATAAATGTCCTCAAAGGTGCCCTACAGAATCTCACTGAATCTTCTCTGAGCACTAACTGAGAAATTTATCAATTAACACGACGTAAAGGCTTTGGTGCTACCGCAAAGCAATCAATATTTGCACAGGGAGTGAATCATCAGCCCCGGGCGTTTGTGAATGTCTCTGCTCGGTTCTCCTGCTGAGACCGAAGGAAGAAGAGCCATCAGATGATAATTGTGTTTGATGCTTTCTTTGCACGGGCTCGGGTTGATTGATTGATTGATCGATTTAGCGTTATTACTGATGAGTTAAGCCTGATTCAGTCACACTGGTTTTCTGCATCTCAACCTCTGGCTGAACTTCTGTATACCTTGAGGCTAATGTGTTTCACTCAAAAAATTCAACCTTTTCCAATAGTCTCTCCCCGAGGCTGAGCCTCTCTTCCTCTTTTCTCCAGCTTCTAGTCCCAGGTGTCTAATCCCCTCCTCTTGCCTCTGGCCCCTGCATTTCTTCCGCTGTACTAGTCATTTCCTCTAGCCCATGGTAAATGTGAAAATTACACTAGATCCCTCCAATCCATAAATCAGGCTGTATGGTGTATTCTCACATCTCCACCTCATTACCTGTGGCAGCCAAGGGTGAGCACTGGTGAAGATGGCCCTGAGTACACCGAGCTGGTGTGTGGCATTCAGGAAGATGGAAAGATGAGGGGTGGGTGGTGGAAACAGGGGAGAGCATTTCTCAAGCAAGAGCTAGACTTGCAGACACAAGTAATAGTGTGTGTGTGTGTGTGTGTGTGTGTGTGTCTACAGGTTGTTATTTAGATAGTTTCTCCACCTGGGTATGGGGGTAAAAGACACAATGATACACACATACATACATTCACCACACACGCACGTTTCACATTTTAGCATTCTACTGCTTTGCCATATACTCTGTACAAAGTACAATCGGGCTTCTGGGCAAGTTTGCACTGTATGCCCAATACACAACGTGACTTTGGTCACTTTGACTTGGAATAAAAATGTATTGATTTTGAAAGTTCTCTTCAGTTCATAATATAACAAATAGGGCTGTGAGTCCAGAAATAGGACAGGAACTTTAAGAAATAGAGACATGTTAAAAACACTCTAGTAATGCCCCTAGACATTAACACACATCCTAGGAGTTAATGTAAACTTTTCAATTCAAATGAAATCATATCAAACTTGAGAACCCCACTTGTTAGATTATACTTAGGTATGTTCATTATCCTTGGGACCCTTAGCTTTACAGGATTTTTTCAATATTTTGCCGATGACTTGCTCTTGAATTTGAATGAGCCCAGTTGTTAGAGGGCCTAATTAGGAATTGCACATGAAGTTTGTTTTTATCACCATTTTTCCAGAAGTCCTACTTCGAGGTCAGTGTGTATTAGTTTGGTTAGAATAGTCCATATACCTGCTGTTAAACTAATCACCACTTATTTCTTCCCTTAGGGGAAAGCTATGTTTGCTCCTCAGACAACTTCTTCAAAAAGGTGGAGTACACCAAGAATGTCAATCCCAACTGGTCTGTCAATGTGAAGACATCTGCTAATATGAAAGCCCCTCAGTCCCTGGCTAGCAGCAACAGTGCCCAGGCCAGAGAGAACAAGGACTTTGTGCGCCCCAAGCTGGTGACCATCATCCGCAGTGGGGTGAAGCCTCGGAAGGCTGTGCGTGTGCTTCTGAACAAGAAGACAGCCCACTCTTTTGAGCAAGTCCTCACTGATATCACTGAAGCCATCAAACTAGAGACCGGGGTTGTCAAAAAACTCTACACTCTGGATGGAAAACAGGTAGGTGCTTCTTCCCCGGATTATACCTCTTCTCATTTGTTCTAAATGCTTGGCCGACCATCTTACACCTCGGACATCATTTCTGGTTGGGAGACTCTTCCTCTACCTCTCGTCATCCCTACCTGATATATTATGTCTCATTTGGGAGAAAGGTCTTTGCAGCAGACAAAGCAATGGACCAGGAATGTGAGGCTTTGAAATTCTATCTGTTTCTGACTTGCCAGGTAGAATGGTCACTTACAAGCTTCCTTATCTGCTAAGAAAAGATGTGTTGGAGCCTAGGTCCTACAAACTCCTTGGAATATGAATTTAGCTAGTGCATGATGCAACCTGGATCGTTCAATGTATGTGACTAGAAATGAGATTTGCCCACTCATTTCTTCTTAGATACTCTTACATTGGTATTCAGCATCCATTCTGATGAAAAGAGGTGGAAGTGACCCTCATATTCTATGACAGGAGAATACGAAGGGAAGCACTGAGGTTTCTGGTTCGTTGTCTTTGCCTCACACTAGACCACATTTTTTTCTGTCTCCCTTTCCCATGTGACATAGCTGTCTTAATCTGGTTCCACTGATGGTTTGTGTGGAAAGGGACTATTTCAGGATCCTAAAATTAGCCCAAGAAAGATGGTACCATCTGTTTCTCTCCAAATCAGGTTCTTCATGTCATTGGTTATGCTACTAAAGTGCCACCTATATTAATATCTGGGAAAGAATGCAGCCAGGCGTCTCCATCAGACAGATGCACCATTCTCTTGAGCACAGGGAGCTGTAAATATATGACAAAAAATGTTCCAAGGGAATTGGAACACTGGCTGGTTTCTTTGGCTGTAAAGAGAATCCTGGTCCCTCATCAGATAAGACAAGTGGGAATTATTATCAGTCCATACTTTCTACCTCTTAAAATACCTTTGGTGTTTGAACAACTATATAGATTCTTAAAAAAAAATAGATTCACCATATCAGGATGCTGAGTGTTCAAATGCAGAACTGTGCCTCCTCCCATAATCTCTGATATATACTGTGTGCTGCAAGATTTTAAGTTTCTGGGAAAATGCAAACTCATATACGTGGTAATTTGGTTAAATGTGTGGCTTCTATCTGTTCGCCACCATTTTGTGATCTGAGAGAAACCTGGAGGTACTGGTTGTATGTGATCTGTGTTTGTTGTACCACAGCAATGGGTTTATCTGCGATGGGAAAAGTTCTAACTCCTAAGCATCTAAGAGTATCTCTTTTTTGAGGACCAAGTGTATGATGAACAGGAGCTGTCCAGGAACAGGATTAATCATCGTAAACCTCACCTCGGAGAAGTAGGGTCTAGGAATTTTATGATCAGTGGATCTTCGAGTTGAGGGTGACCCTAACTCTAGAAGCCATGACATTTAATCTCCCTCCTATGGCAAGGATATACTCTACACTCATTTCAGTTTCATAAAACAGCCTATTTCACTGTTGAACAGCTGTGATTTTTAGAAAGATTTTTCTAACGTTAGGTATAACTCTGCTTCCCTGTACCTTCAGCCTCTTGAAGAAGTACAGGGGAAATACAAATCAAGGACGTAAGACTGGGATTTAGAAGACTTCGTTTCTAATCTGGGTATTGCCACTTACTCTGTGACGTTGGGCTAACCACGTACCTGTCCTGAGGCTCACACTTCTCCTCTGTACAAAGGGGCTAATCACACCTGCCCTACCCATGTTCACAGGATTCTCATGAAGATCGAATGAAATCACGGATATGAAAGCACTCTGTAAATCAAAACACGCAATGTAAATACATATGCATACAATTCATCATTGAGAAAATATGTAAATTGTCAGACAGTTTACTTATATATTAATAAATGTTAGCACTCTTCCCCCTACTTTACCTTCATCATTCTTACCACAAATTTCCAGCATTTTGTGGGATGTACCATACCTCAGCATTCTGTGATTGTTCCTAATAATAAATAAAGGGACACCTCCGCCTCTTAGGTAAACAAGCTCCAGTCCAGTGATGGGTGGATTTTCATCCTACAGCAAGCTTTCCAACTCCTTTCAAGGATTGGTTCCCATTTCTTTGGGGAACACGTTAGGAAATGCCAGAGTATGATATGGTGTGTGTACAGACACGTCAGGGAGGCGTGCTCGAGGGAGCAGGCATCACTGGCTCTGCACATACTGTTCCTTCTCTCTTTTTTTTTTTTTTTTTTCTGGTATGCGGGCCTCTGACTGTTGTGGCCTCTCCCGTTTGCGGAGCACAGGCTCCGGACGTGCAGGCTCAGCGGCCATGGCTCACGGGCCCAGCCGCTCTGCGGCATGTGGGATCTTCCCGGACCGGGGCACGAACCAGTGTCCCCTGCATCGGCAGGTGGACTCCCAACCACTGTGCCACCAGGGAAGTCCATGTTCCTTCTCTTTAAAATGTCTCCCTCTGCCTACCCTGACCCCGGGGGTCATCTTTTAAGCCCTACCTCAAATATCATGTTATTTCTGAAAACTTCTCTGTCTCCGCCATGCAAAGTTAAAGTAATCTTAACCTTTTTGTTTGTTTGTTTTTTAATGCTTAGCTCCTGATTCATGGTGGATGCTCTATAAATGTTTGTTGACATAAGGAGATTCTCACATGGCCCAGGTAGCTGTTCTGATATGTTCTGAGAAGCCCTCTGTTTTCAACGTCCCAGACACTATCCTTAGGTCTATCAGAAGACATAGGGGGGCTTCCAAAGGAGTGCATATTCCACCCCGGCAGCTCCGATCTATTACTCACTTGGAAGTCACTGAGAGCAGACTTTGAAAGCAGTTTTTCCCAAAGTGCATTCTGAGAACTGTCCCCATCTCCCCACCCCCAGGAGCTCTTCATAAAAGGGTTTTGTGGTCAAATAAAGTTGTGAAATGCTGCAAATTATATGCCTTTCTTAGAGATTCACATTGCCCATTGGCACATTAAATGTTCTGAGAAGTCCTGCAGAAAGGAAACCCATTTAATTTAGACCCAGGATTTCCCAGTCTTTTTTAACCACAAACATATGGAATACACAGATACACGCACACACGCACACATACACACACTCTCTGGGAGCACACTAGGAAATGCTGTTTACAGAATATGCTGAATGATTAGGAGCTAACTACTCTAACCTCACTGGTATGCATGGGGTAACCCACAAATCAAACATTGTTGTGTGGTTACGGCAAGGACATTAAATAACAAAATTTGGGGGTGCAAGGACAAAACCTACTAATTACAGAATAGGTGCTGAGTATACTGAAATTCGGTGCCAAATTCAAAATTTTGGAGCCCAGCCCGTCTCCCAGTTCTAGTGATGACAGCCCTAATGTTAACACCTGTCAGTCACTTTGATTACTGGTGGGTATTCTTACTGCTTGGGAATATGATCTTCCTCTGTGGAGGCTGAAGGCACATGTGTTGCAATGGCTCGGACTTGCTTGGATGAGATTCCATGCCTGTCTTTGGCTAAATGTGGCACCAGGCAGAAAGGACAAAGTATGGTCAAGGCTCTTTGTTATGGAACGTTTTTATCATGAAGTCAAGGCCATCCCTTGGTTTCAGTCTTGCTCTAACTGGATCCCAAACAGACCAAATCAAGTCGTTTTCTCCCCCGTCGTTTAAATAATGATCAGTTAAAACAGCCCAGTTGATTATACCAGATTTATTGTTGCTTCTGTTCTCATGTATACCATTTGACTGATTGACTTATGCTGATTGACAAGAAACCTGTGGACGTGGCTCTCATCTCTTTCTGTTTTTATTTTGTTCGGATGTGCTTTTGGAGCCTTTGATATTTTCAGGGCTTATGTTTTGCCGGTATAGAAGACCAGTTTCCTCAGAGATATTTGCGGTCTGTGTAGGCAGGGAAGCTAACCATCACTAGGAGGACGAGGACCCAGTTTATTCCTCACCTCAATAAGCAATTGCTAATGGAATAAGGAGTAGTTAGTAGCGCTCTGGCTACTCCCACGGGCTGTAGTGGATTTCTAGGAGGTCGGGGAAAACACGATGAAGAGTTGGATGATGATACATATTGGTTCACTCTCAGGTGAAGTTGTTCTTTTGATTCCTTGGCAGCTGGAGTGATTGAAGTGTGTTGACAAAATTATCCAACTATTAATTTCTATAATCAAGTCACATATGGACCTTTATGCTTAAACGTAATGGACGCATAAAAACTGGAACCCAGATTTCTGGTTCACTTGGTAGTAGTGGCTCAGTAGATACATGGTCTAGCCTTAAATTCATTTCTGTAAAGCACAGGGCATGGTGCTTCTGTTTTTTAGAGATGCAGAGCTTTAATAACAGACGTTTAGCGTTTTGGCGTCTTACACAGGGCTACAGCTGGTCCTCACACCATCCATTTTCATGCTATACTTATTGGCATCTCTATTCTCAGTTTTGCCCATATTCAGGTTCTGTGCAGAGATTCACTGTTGCCTCAAGATCCCTGCCTAAGGGATAAGTATGGCCTTTAGGATTTGTGTTAGCTTTGTTGGGCCAGTCTTCATTTGGATGAATTTATTTTGTGTTTCTGTCTATATCTTTCTAGTACTAACTACTTGAACCAGGAATTTTAGGTCTCAGAATAACAAAAGAGGTTTAAGCTGATTCCAAGATTACCCATAGCCTCGGAAGCTAGAACAGGAGTTTTAAGAAATGTTTTGAACCAGAAGATGGTAGAATAGGAAAATGAGAGCATGAAGGATGTTTGAACTGCTGCTAAGTATTCCAGGAAAGACTTGCCCCTTCCATCTTGCTATACTAAATAACTGGGTGCTGGAAGCACAAAGGTAATTGCAGAAAACACAGGAAGACAAGTTGGATCTAACCTTGGAAATGTTGAGTGCATTTCCCAAGGTGGATGTGACTTTATTTTGTTTGTGTAGCCGGTATTTCTCCATGCCCCCCACCTCTGCCCTCTTCAGCCACATCTGGTCTTACTTATACTCCCTGGCCTCCAGGTCTCCCAGAGCCATCCCCTCTCTCCTCCTAGTGTTGTGTCCTGTTAGTCAACCTTGGCTCAATCGAAAAGGCCACGTGGACATAAATTATGCCCCCAAAGGGAGGTCATTTATCATTGACCTTCGCTTGAGAAAACCAAGACTGGAAAGGTAATGTTTGCATTACCAAAAGTTCCCCCTCCTCAACCTTCCACAGATTTGATTCCTGGAGACAGGATTTGAGACGATTGGCTTGAACATGAAGTAGAAAAGAGCAAAGAAGGGAAGCCAGGCTGGGCTCTTTGAAAGGAGGTAGTTTGCAAACTACTTTGCTATATGTAATATAGACTTCAAGATGTCTCACACTGAGGTAGATTTTATGCTTTAAAAGAAGGCTTAAGGGAATTTGCTGGTGGTCCAGCGGTTAGGACTCGACGCTTTCACTGCGGTGGCCTGGGTTTGATCCCTGGTCAGGGAATTAAGATCCTGCAAGCCACACGGCACGGCCAAAAAAAAAAAAAAAAAAAAAAAGAATATACTGTTGTTCTTCTGGAAAGAAAAGACCAAGTGTAGTCTGGTGATTGGTTATTTCTTCAGTAATTTATCATCTTAGAGTTTTATTCTTTTTTTTTTTTTTTTTTTTGCGGTACGTGGGCCTCTCACTCTTGTGGCCTCTGCCGTTGCGGAGCACAGGCTCTGGACGCGCAGGCTCAGCGGCCATGGCTCACGGGCCCAGCCACTCCGCGGCATGTGGGATCTTCCCGGACCAGGGCATGAACCCATGTCCCCTGCATCGGCAGGTGGACTCTCAACCACTGTGCCACCAGGGAAGCCCGGAGTTTTATTCTTGATGAGATGCTCTTGGCTCTGAGCAGTGATTGAGCTGGGGCTTGGTCCTTTCACTCAAAAGCTTTGGCACAGTATTCCAGTCTCCCACACTGACTAGTCTATCAATATCCAACATTAGCATATGGAAAGAGCCCTAAACTGGGATTCAAAGACCTGAGTTCTCGTCGTCACTGTGTTCTCAACTAGCTATGTGTTATGGGGGCCAATCACATCTCTTCTCTGGAGCTGTTTTTGAGATAAGTACATGACCTATAAGAGTACTTCTGGCTCCATGTTAACAGAGTATTCATCTTACAGTGTTGCTTCTGTTTAGATATTTTTCACTAAGCTGCTACTCTTCTCAATGCCCTCCACCTCTCTATGCTCCTAGGATCTCCAACCTGATATAGTAATCACCTTGGTGGATATGTTGTTTTCTAGGATGGTCCCTAAAGGTATTTGCACAGGTCTTATATTCAGATCTTTCTTGACACCTGTGATGACATGACCAAAGTATATTTTCAAACTTGTAATTTTGATTTGAACGCCTTTTCTTTCCAATGTGGATGATATGAGAAGCAGAGGGTGGAGGAATCACAAAACAAGGCAAGATGAAAGCCAGCCTGCTAACTGTCAAGCATTTAACAGTGCCATTATTAAGGTGTCTTCAACATAGTGGTGCTATTTTCAGTGCTGAAAAGAATTATTGACAATGGGAGAGGTTAGCATCAGAGCTATTTCTTGAGTAAACTGAGGAGGATCATTAAGTGGGGACTGATCCAGGGATGCAGGCGGTTCATTAGCAACCATTGAAGTAACTGGCCTCTTGTTCTTAGTTCTTTACTTTCATCTTTCTCATTATTGCCATTCCCTCAAAGTGGAAGAAAATGCGTTGTCTCCAAATATAGTTTTAAAAATAGCTTCATTGAGATATAACCTCCATACCATACAATTCACCCATTTTGTGTACAATTCAATGGCTTTTAGTATGTTCACAGAGTTGTGTATCCGTCACCAGGATCAATTTTAGAAAATTTTCATCACCACGAAAAGAAACTCTGCACCCTTGAGACATCATGCTCCAATCCCCCAGTCCCCCCATTGCTAGGCAATCACTTATCTACTTTCTGTCTCTACAGACTTGCTCATTCTGGAATTCTAATGAATGAAATCATGCCATATATGGTCTATTGTGGCTGACTTCTTTATTTAGCATGTTTTCAAGGTTCATCATGTTGTAGCATAGCACTACTTCATTCCTCTTTATGGCTGAATAATATTACATTGTATGGATATACCACATTTTATTTATTTATTCATAATTTGATGGACATTTGGGTTGTTTCAACCTTTTGGCTATTATGAATAAAGCTGCTACGAACATTCATGTTCAGATTTTTATGTGGACGTATGTCTTCATTTATCTTGGGGAAATGCCTAAGAATAGTATTGCTGGGTTACATGGTATGTATATGTTTACATTTTGAGAAACTGCCAGACTATTTTCTAAAATGGCTGCACCATTTTACATCCCTACTAGCCATGTAGGAGGATTCCAGTTTCTTCACATCTTGCCAACACTTGTTATTGTCTATCTTTTTATCAGAGTCATTCTAGTGGGTATAAAATGGTATCTCATTGTGTTTTTTTTTATTTGCATGTCCCTAATAACTAATGATATCAAATGTATTTTCACGTGCTTATTGGATATTTGTGTATCTTCTTTGTTAAACTGTCTATTTAGATCTTTGCCATTTAAAAAATTGAATTGTCTTCTTATTATTGAGTTATAAGAGTTCTTTATATATTCTGGATACAAGTCTTTTATCACATACGTAATTTGCAAATATTTTCTCCCAATCTGTAGTATGTGTTTCCATCTTTTTAATGGCTGTCTTAATTTTTCAAGAGCAATTTTTTTTCATTTCGGTGAAATCCAATCAATTAATTTTTGTGTATGGTATGAGGTAAGGGTCAAGGTTTTGCTTTTCTTCCTTCCTTCCTTTTTCTTTGTTTCTTCCTTCCCTCCCTCTCTCCCCCTCCCTTCCTCCCTCCCTCCTTCCTTCCTTCCTTTCTTTGCAAATGTATATCTGATTTTTCCAGCACCATTTGTTGAAAAGATAAGACAGGTTTTTAAAAATTTGATTTTAATCTGAGAGTTAGAAATAGCAGTGGCCCATATATCCAGCGAGTACCTTGGCATCAAAAGTTAGCAGCCAAATTCTCTGAAGTTTTCTAGAACTTCCAAGAACTGTGGATGTGAACTAATGGCACAGAAGTTTCTCCTATATAGGTGCTCTGGAACAGTGACTCAATCCAAAGCTACAAGAGTGAGGTTGGCTAAGCCTCACTAAGTAGGAAAAAACTAGTGGGCTCAAGAGAAGTGGAAAGTTCCTTGGCAGTGCCCGCCTTGCTCTAGACTCGTGATGTTCTCACCCCAGACCCATCCAAACCTGCTTGTTTCCATGTCCTATCCCTTCAGGGTAGTGTTAAGCAGGATTGGGGCAGAGGAGTAAGGAGATGCCAAGAATTGCTTGGGTTACTTTTTTTTTGGTAAAAGCTTAATTGAGATATAATTCACATACCATATACTTCACCCATTCAAAGTGTATAATTCAATGATTTTTTAGTGTATTCATAGATATGTACAGCCATTGCCATAGTCAATTTTTAAACATTTCATCATCTCTAAAGAAAATCTTATACCTTTTAGCTACCACTCTCCTACCCCCTATTTCCCATAGCCCTAAGCAACCACTAACCTACTTTCTGTATCAGTAGATTTGCCTTTACTGGGTATTTTATGCAAGTGAATCGCACAATATATAGTCTTTGTGACTGGTTTCTTTCACTTAGCGTAATGTTTCAAGGCTCATCCGTGTTGTAGCATGTATTTGGATTTCATTCCTTTCTATGGATGAATAACATTCCATTCTATGGATACAGCACATTTATTTATCCATTCATTGTTTGATAGACATTTGAGTTGTTTCCATCTTTTGACTATTATTACTAATGCTGCTAAGAACATATGTGTAAGTTTTTGTGTGGACTTTTTTTTTTTTTTTTCGGTACGTGGGCCTCTCACTGTTGTGGCCTCTCCCGTTGCGGAGCACAGGCTCTGGACGCGCAGGCTCAGCGGCCATGGCTCACGGGACCAGCCGCTCCACGGCACGTGGGATCCTCCCAGACCGGGGCACGAACCTGTGTCCCCCACATCGGCAGGTGGACTCTCAACCACTGTGCCACCAGGGAAGCCCTGCACATATTTCTTTTTAACATCTTTATTGGACTATAATTGCTTAACAATGGTGTGTTATTTCTGCTGTATAACAAAGTGAATCAGCTGTATGTATACATATATCCCCGTATATCCTCCCTCTTGCGTCTCCCTCCCGCACTCCCTATCCCACCCTCCCTATCCCACCCCTCTAGGTGGACACAAAGCACCGAGCTGATCTCCCTGTGCTATGCGGCTGCTTCCCACTAGCTATCTGTTTTGCATTTGGTAGTGTATGTATGTCCATGCCACTCTCTCACTTCGTCCCAGCTTACTCTTCCCCTTCCCCTGTCCTCATGTCCATTCTGTACGTCTACGTCTTTCTTCCTGTGCTGCCCATAGGTTTTTCAGAACCAGTTTTTTTTAAATTTTAGATTCCATATATATGTGTTAGCATACGGTATTTGTTTTTCTCTTTCTGACTTACTTCACTCTGTATGACAGTCTCTAGGTCCATCCACCTCATGACAATTAACTCAATTTCATTTCTTTTTATGGCTGAGTAATATTCCATTGTATATCTGTGCCATATCTTCTTTATCCATTCATCTATTGATGGACACTTAGGTTGCTTCCGTGTCCTGGCTATTGTAAATAGAGCTGCAGTGAACATTGTGGTACATGACTCTTTTTGAATTATGGTTTTCTCAGGGTATATGCCCTGTAGTGGGATTGCTGGGTCATAAGGTACTTCTATTTTTGGTTTTTTAAGGAGCCTCCGTACTGTTCTCCATAGTGGCTGTATCAATTTACATTCCCACCAGCAGTGCAAGAAGATTCCGTTTTCTCCACACCCTCTCCAGCATTTATTGTTTGTAGATTTTTTGATGATGGCCATTCTGACTGGTGTGAGGTGATACCTCATTGTAGTTTTGATTTGCATTTCTCTAATGATTAGTGATGTTGAGCATCCTTTCATGTGTTTGTTGGCAGTCTGTATATCTTCTTTGGAGAAATGTCTATTTAGGTCATCTGCCCATTTTTGGATTGGGTTGTCTGTTTTTTTGATACTGAGCTGCATGAGCTGCTCGTATATTTTGGAAATTAATCCTTTGTTAGTTGCTTCATTTGCAAATATTTTCTCCCATTCTGAGGGTTGTCTTTTTGTCTTGTTTATGGTTTCTTTTGCTGTGCAAAACCTTTTAAGTTTCATTAGGTCCCGTTAGTTTATTTTTGTTTTCATTTCTATTTCTCTAGGAGGTGGGTCAAAAAGGACCTTGCTGTGATTTATGTCATAGAGTGTTCTGCCTATGTTTTCCTCTGAGAGTTTCCTAGTGTCTGGCCTTACATTTAGGTTTTTAATCCATTTTGAGTCTATTTTTGTGTATGGTGTTAGGGAGTGTTCTACTTTCTTTCTTTTACATGTAACTGTCCATTTTTCCAGCGCCACTTATTGAAGAGGCTGGCTTTTCTCCATTGTGTAGTCTTGCCTCCTTTATCAAAGATAAAGTGACTGTATGTGTGTGGGTTTATCTCTGGGCTTTCTATCCTGTTCCATTGATCTATATTTCTGTTTTTGTGCCAGTACCATACTGTCTTGATTACTGTAGCCTTGTAGTATAGTCTGAAGTAAGGGAGCCTAATTCCTCCAGCTCTGTTTTTCTTTCTCAAGACTACTTTGGCTATTTGGGGTCTTTTGTGTTTCCATACAAATTGTGAAATTTTTTGTCTAGTTCTGTGAAAAATGCCACTGGTAATTTGATAGGGATTGCATTGAATCTGTAGATTGCTTTGGGTGGTATAGTCATTTTCGCAATGTTGGTTCTTCCAATCCAAGAACATGGTATATCTCTCCATCTGTTTGTATCATCTTTAATTTCTTTCATCAGTGTCTTATAGTTTTCTGCATACACGTCTTTTGTCTCCTTAGGTAGGTTTATTCCTAGGTATTTTATTCTTTTTGTTGCAAGGGTAAGTGGGAGTGTTTTCTTAATTTCTCTTTCAGATTTTTCATCATTAGTGTATAGGAATGCAAGGGATTTCTGTGCATTAATTTTGTATCCTGCTACTTTACCAAATTCGTTGATTAGCTCTAGTAGTTTTCTGGTAGCATCTTTAGGATTCTCTATGTATAGTATCATGTCATCTGCAAACAGTGACAGCTTTACTTCTTTTCGATTTGGATTCCGTTTATTTCTTTTTCTTCTCTGATTACTGTGGCTAAAACTTCCAAAACCATGTTGAATAATAGTGGTGCGAGTGGGCAACCTTGTGTTGTGCCTGATCTTAGTGGAAAGGGTTTCAGTTTTTCACCACTGAGAACGATGTTGGCTGTGGGTTTGTCATATATGGCCTTTATTATGTTGAGGTAAGTTCCCTCTATGCGTACTTTCTGGGGAGTTTTTATCATAAATGGGTGTTGAATTTTGTCGAAAGCTTTCTCTGCATCTATGGAGATGATCATATGGTTTTTCTCCTTCAATTTGTTAATATGGTGTATCACATTGATTGATTTGTGTATATTGCAGAATCCTTGTATTCCTGGAATAAACTCCACTTGATCATGGTGTATGAGCCTTTTAATGTGCTGTTGGATCCTGTTTGCTAGTATTTTGTTGAGGATATTTGCATCTATGTTCATCAGTGATACTGGTCTGTAGTTTTCTTTTTGTGTGACATCGTTGTCTGGTTTCGGTATTAGGGTGCTGGTGGCCTCGCAGAATGAGTTTGGGAGTGTTCCTCCCTCTGCTATATTTTGGAAGAGTTTGAGAAGGATAGATGTTAGCTCTTTTCTAACTGTTTGATAGAATTCACCTGTGAAACCATCTGGTCCTGGACTTTTGTTCGTTGGAAGATTTTTAATCACAGTTTCAGTTTCAGTGCTTGTGATTGGTCTGTTTATATTTTCTATTTCTTCCTGATTCAGTCTCACGAGATTGTGCTTTTCTAAGAATTTGTCCATTTCTTCCAGGTTGTCCATTTTATTGGCATATAGTTGCTTATAGTAATCTCTCATGATCCTTTGTATTTCTGCCTTGTCAGTTCTTACTACTTTTTCATTTCTAATTCTATGGATTTGAGTCTTCTCCCTTTTTTTCTTGATGAGTCTGGCTAGTGGTTTATTAATTTTGTTTATCTTCTCAAAGAACCAGCTTTTAGTTTTATTGATCTTAGCTATTGTTTCCTTCATTTCTTTTTCATTTATTTCTGATCTGAGCTTTATGATTTCTTTCCTTCTGCTAACTTTGGGGTTTTTTTGTTCTTTTTCTAATTGCTTTAGGTGTAAGTTTAGGTTGTTTATTTGAGATGTTTCTTGTTTCTTGAGGTAGGATTGTATTGCCATAAACTTCCCTTTTAGAACTGCTTTTGCTGCATCCCATAGGTTTTGGGTTGTCATGTTTTCATTGTCATTTTTTTCTAGGTATTTTTTTTCCTCTTTGATTTCTTCAGTGCTCTCTTGGTTGTTTAGTAGTGTATTGTTTAGCTTCCATGTGTTTGTATTTTTTACAGATTTTTTCCTGTAATTGATATCTAGTCTCATAGCGTTGTGGTCAGAAAAGATACTTGATACAACTTCAAATTTCTTAAATTTACCAAGGCTTGATTTGTGACCCAAGGTATGATCTATCCTGGAGAACGTTCCATGAGCAGTTGAGAAGAAAGTGTACTCTGTTGTTTTTGGATGGAATGCCCTATAAGTATCAATTAAGTCCACCTTGTTTAATGTATCATTTAAAGATTGTGTTTCTTTATTTATTTTCATTTCGATGATCTGTCCATTGGTGAAAGAGCAGTGTTAAAGTCCCCTACTATGATTGTGTTACTGTCAATTTCCCCTTTATGGCTTTTAGCATTTGCCTTATGTACTGAGGTGCTCATATGTTGGGTGCATAAGTATTTACAATTGTTATATCTTCTTCTTGGATTGATCCCTTGATCATTATGTAGTGTCCTTCTTTGTCTCTTGTAATAGTCTTTATTTTAAGGTCTATTTTTTCTGATATGAGAAATGGTAAGCCAGCTTTCTTTTGATTTCCATTTGCATGGAATATCTTTTTCCATCACCTCATTTTCAGTCTGTATGTGTCCCGAGGTCTGAAGTGGGTCTCTTGTAGACAGCATATATACGGGGTTTGTTTTTGTATGCATTCAGCCAGTCTGAGTCTTTTGGTTGGGGCATTTAATCCATTTACATTTAAGGTAGTTATCGATATGTGTGTTCCTATTACCATTTTCTTAATTGTTTTTGGTTTGTTATTGTAGGTGTTTTCCTTCTCTTGTGTTTCCTGCCTAGATAAGTTCCTTTAGCATTTGTTGTAAAGCTGGTTTGGTGGTGCTGAATGCTCTTAGCTTTTGCTTGTCTGTAAAGCAATTTTAATTTCTCCGTCGCATCTGAATGAGATCCTTGCTGGGTAGAGTAATCTTGGTTGTAGGTTTTTCTCTTTCATCACTTTAAATGTGTCCTGCCAGTCCGTTCTGGCTTGCAGAGTTTCTGCTGAAAGATCAGCTGTTAACCTTATGGGGATTCCCTTGTATGTTATTTGTTACTTTTCCCTTGCTGCTTTTAATATTTTTTCTTTGTATTTAATTTTTGATAGTTTGATTAATATGTGTCTTGGCATGTTTCTCCTTGGATTTATCCTGTATGGGACTCTCTGTGCTTCCTGGACTTGATTGACTATTTCCTTTCCCATATTAGGGAAGTTTTCAACTATAATATCTTCAAATATTTTCTCAGTCCCTTTTTTTTGCTCTTCTTCTGGGACTCCTATAATTCGAATGTTGGTGCATTTAATGTTGTCCCGGAGGTCTCTGAGACTGTCCTCAATTATTTTCACTCTTTTTTCTTTATTCTGCCCTGTGGTAGTTATTTCCACTAGTTTATCTTCCAGGTCACTTATCCATTCTTCTGCCTGAGTTATTCTGTTATTGATTCCTTCTAAGAATTTTTAATTTCATTTATTGTGTTGTTCCTCATTGTTTGTTTGCTCTTTACTTCTTCTAGGTGCTTGTTAAACGTTTATTGTATTTTCTGCATTCTGTTTCCAAGATTTTGGATCATCTTTACTATCATTTACTCTGAATTCTTTTTCAGGTAGACTGCCTATTTCCTTCTTCATTTGTTTGGTCTGGTGGGTTTTTACCTTGCTCCTTCATCTGCTGTGTATTTCTCTGTCTTCTCATTTTGGTTAACTTACTGTGTTTGGGGTCTCCTTTCTGCAGGCTGCAGGTTCGTACTTCCCATTTTTTTTGGTATCTGCCCCAAGTGGGTGAGGTTGGCTCAGTGGGTTGTGTAGGCTTCCTGGTGGAGGGCACTGGTGCCTGTGTTCTGTTGGATGAGGCTGGATCTTGTCTCTCTGGTGGGCAGGACCGTGTCTGGTAGTGTGTTTTGGGCTGTCTGTGACCTTATTATGATTTTAGGCAGCCTCTCTGCTAATGGGTGGGGTTGTGTTCCTGTCTTGCTAGTTGTTTGGCATAGGGTGTCCAGCACTTTAGGTTGCTGGTCATTGTTTGGAGCTGGGTCTTAGCGCTGAGATTGAGATCTCTGAGAGAGCTTTCACCGTTTGATATTACATGGGGCTGGGAGGTCTCTGGTGGTCCAGTGTCCTGAACTTGGCTCTCCCACCTCAGAGGATCAGGCCTGACACCTGGCCAGAGCACCAAGACCCTGTCAGCCACACAGCTCAGAAGAAAAGGGAGAAAAAGAAAGAAAGAAAGAGAGAGAGACACAGAGAGAGAGAGACAGAGAGAGAGAGAGAGACAGGAAGGAAGGAAGGTAGAAAGAAAGAAAGTTATTAAAATAAAAAATATATTATTAAAAATAAAAAAATTAAAAAGTAATAAATAAAAGGAAGAAAGAAAGAAGAGAGCAACCAAACGAAAATACAAATCCACAAATGTTAACAAGCGCTAAAAACTATAGTTAAAAAACCAAACAAACAAAAAAAACGGACATACAGAACCCTAGGACAAATGGTAAAAGCAAAGCTATACTGAAAAAACCACACAAAGAAGCATACACATACACATTCACAAAAGGAGAAAAAGGAAAAAGATATATATATAAAAGAGAAAAAAAAGAAGTGAGCAACCAAATCAATAAACAAATCTACCAATGATAATAAGCTCTACATACTAAAGTAAGATAAACATAAAACCAGAAACAGATGTAGAAAGCAAACCCCAAGTCTACATTTGCACCCAAAATCTACCGCCTCAGTTTTGGGATGATTCGTTGCCTATTCAGGTGTTCCACAGATGCAGGGTACATCAAGTTGACTGTGGAGATTTAATCCGCTGCTCCTGAGGCTGCTGGGAGAGATTTCCCTTTCTCTTCTTTATTCGCACAGCACCTGGGGTTCAGCTTTGGATTCGGTTCCGCCTCTGCGTGTAGGTCACCTGAGGGCGTCTGTTTCCTGCCCAGACAGGACGGGGTTAAAGGAGCAGCTGATTAGGGGGCTCTGGCTCACTCAGGCCGGGGGGGGGCGGGTAGGGAGGGGTATGGAATGTGAGGCGAGCCTGCGGCGGCAGAGGCCAGCGTGACATTGCAACAGCCTGCAGTGAACCGTGTGTTCTCCCGGGGAAGTTGTCCCTGGATCACGGGACCCTGGCAGTGGCGGGCTGCACAGGCTCCCGGGAATGGAGGTGTGGAGAGTGACCTGTGCTCGCACACACGCTTCTTGGCGGCTGCAGCAGCAGCCTTAGTGTCTCATGCCCGTCTCTGGGGTCTGCGCTGATAGCCGTGGCTTGCGCCTGTCTCTGGAGCTCGTTTAGGTGGTGCTCTGAATCCCCTCTCCTCGCGCACCCCGAAACAATGGTCTCTTGCCTCTTCTGCAGCTCCAGACTTTTTCCTGGACTCCATTCCGGCTAGCTGTGGTGCACTAGCCCCTTCAGGCTGTGTTCACGCAGCCAACCCCAGTCCTCTCCCTGGGATCTGACCTTCGAAGCCGGAGCCTCAGCTCCCAGCCCCCGCCTGCCCAGGCGGGTGAGCAGACAAGCCTCTCGGGCTGGTGAGTGCAGGTCGGCACCGATCCTCTGTGCAGGAATCTCTCCGCTTTGCCCTCTGCACCCCAGTTGCTGCGCTCTCCTCCGTGGCTCCAAAGCTTCCCCCCCGCCACCCCCTGTCTCCACCAGTGAAGGGGCTTCTAGCGTGTGGAAACTTTTCCTCCTTCACAGCCCCCTCCCAGAGGTGCAGGTCCTGTCCCTATTCTTTTGTCTCTGGTTTTTCGTTTTTCTTTTGCCCTACCCAGGTACGTGGGGAGTTTCTTGCCTTTGGGGAGGTCTGAGGTCTTCTGCCGGCATTCAGTAGGTGTTCTGTAGGAGTTGTTCCACGTGTAGATGTATTTCTGACGTATTTGTGGGGAGGAAAGTGATCTCCACGTCTTACTCCTCCACCATCTTCAAGCTATCTCCCCAAAGCTTCTTAACTTTAAAACCAGACCCCCAGTCCATCTATTAGAGAGCATCTGTTTTTTCTAGATTTACAATACTTTTATTCTTGATACCACAGACTCTACCCTTTCCAGGACTTGTGATATTAGCTCCTGAGGAAAAAAAAAACAACCAGCTTGGGTATAGGGAGACACTGTAGTTCTGTATTATTAGCTCAGTGGTCTTTATCCAGGGCAGTGTTGCACCCCCCAGGAGGCATTTGGCAATATCTAGAGACATTGTTGGTTGTCATAAATGAGGGTGGGGTGCTACTGACGTCTAGTTGGTAGAGGCCGGGGATGCTGTTAAACATCCTACAACGCACAGAACAGTTCCCTACAACAAAGAATTATCTGACCCAAAATGTCAGTAGGGCTACGGTCGAGAAACTGTGTTACAGGATAAGGTGCAAGGCAGACATGGCAGAAGGTGAATCTGAGAGGAAGTCAAGGGCAGGATTCAGGAATAACCTTGTAAACTATGTTAAGGAGCTTGGATGTTATCCTATAGGGATAGAAACCACAGAAGGATTTTAAGCAGAGGAATAACATGATCAGATTTGCAGTTTGGGTTAGTCACTCTGTTGTTCTGGATTTGAGGAAGACGAAACCAGTAGGGAGACCAGGTAGGAGGTTGTGTGGTAGTATAGGAAAGAAAATAGAAGGATCTAAACCCAGGCAGTGGTAGTAGACATAGAATTTGAGGGTGTGTTATTTTTCTACTGCTGTGTAATAAATTACTACAAATGTAGCCATTTAGAGCACCAGCCATTTATTATCTCACAGTTCTGTAGGTCAGAGTTAAAGCAGACTTGACTGGGTTCTCTGTTTAGGGTCTCACAGGGCTAACGTCACAGTGTCAGATGGGCTGAGCTTTTATTGGGAGGCTCTGAGGATGAATCTTGGTCCAAGCTCATCCAGGTTTTTTCGGCAGAATTCAGTTCCTTGACCTGTAGGTCTGAGGTCCCCATTTCCTTGCTGATGGTTAGCTGGGAGCCATTTTCAGCTTCTAGAGGCTACCAACATTCTTGGCTGTCTCTATCTTCAAGCCATCAAAGGTACATCAAATCCTTCTCATGCTCAGAATCTCTCTAATTTCCCCTTCTGCCACCAGTCAGAGCAAACTCTCTGCTTTTAAAGGGCTCATGTGATCAGATTGCTCCTACCTGGATAATCTCCCCCTTGACTAACCAGAAGTCAACTGATTTTTAGCCCTGCTTACGTCTGAAATGTCCCCTTTTGCCATGTAACATAATGTAATCATAGAAATAACATATCATATTCACAGGTTCCTACCATACTCAAGGGGAGGAGATTATACAAGGGCAAGGATCATTCTTAGAATTTTGCCTACCATAGGTGAGGGAGTCAGGTGACTCTGATGTTTATGGCTGAGATGTACAGGTGGATGGTAGAACCATTCAGTAGAGTAGGGAAATCCAGGGCAAGAAGCAGAGCTTAGATATATTGAACTTGGGATGCCTTGTTACATCTAAGTGGAGTCTCCAAGATGTAGTGGTATATATGGGTCTGGAATCAGGAGAGAGTTCTAGGTTGGAGATACAGATTTTGGAATAACCTGCAAACAGTTGTGGTTAAAATTAGGCAAGTAGATGAGCTCACCAAGGGTCCATGTGAGAAGTTGTTCCAGGAAAAGACCATGGGGGAGATTTGCATTAAGGGCATATGGGTAGGAGGAGCCCAGGAATTGTTAAAGAGAACTGTGGATAACTAGACGATGTGTCCAGAGAGGCTAAGAGAATAGTTTTGAGACAGGAGTGTGCAGCTGCATCAAATGTGACAGAAAATATCTGTTTCAAATGGTGATTTAGGTTATTAAACCAGTCCAATCCAGGTAATTTGAGCAGTCACTATTGCTGGAAACAGGAGGCAAAATTTTCCAATCAATCAGAGGGCAGGGGCTGACTCAGGAAGGCCCTCAGAGATACCTAGGCAGATGGAGTCATGAGTGGGTCAGGCTGTGGGATTTGATGTTTTCTGGCAGTTCCCCATGCTCCAGATCTATCATAACTTGCCTGTGCAGTGTTTCATTTTCCTAAGGCTTTACTCTCTGCCAGCTCCTGTGTTATATGTGGTCACCAAAATGCCCTTCTGATATAACCTATGTCATGTATGCATTTTAATATACAGAGCTAGCCCTTTGTCCAATGTGCTCTGTCCTACCTTATAACTTAAAGTGTTATCCCCAGATAAGTCAGACCCTTTTTGATCTGATTTTTTCAGAGCCTTCATCTTAGATCACAGATTCAGTTGGTAAGGCTCTAACAAATCAATCTTCTCTATAATGTTAGCTCCTATCAGTTTAGAGCACGTTTCCCAAATTGTGTTATATGTAATACTAGTCTGATCAAATGTTCTTTGATCAAATAAGTTTAGTAACATTGCATAGTACATTCCCTTCTTGGAAAAAGACTCCTATAAGCCCTCTGTAGAAAAACCTGCTTGATTTTGCTTAGTCCAGTGTTCCCCAAACTTGTTTGAACACCAAACCTATTTTTTTTTAAAAAAAACAAACCATGACCATATGGTAGAAAGCACTTTGGGAATCATTGGCCTCTGCCTCGGGTATTTATTTGCATTTTAATTAGAGAAGCTTGAAAAGAAAAAAGGCTTCAAGGCCCAAAGGAATAACTAAATGGAAAGAAAACAGGCACCGTTGCATTTTGACAGGGGTGATAAACTGGGGCATGAGGGCCTTTGTAGATAGACTATCCACAGTCACCACAAAGGGAACACCTTTTTACCCATGTTCAGGGTAGGGCTTGAGAGCACTTATCTCTGATATAGATTCTAGAGGGAAAAGAAGAAATTGACCAAAAGGAGAGATTTGTCTAGATGTTTCAAGAGTCCCCCAAAGTTGTAAGAGATTAGGAGAATCCTTTTGGTCACAGGCATTCAAGTTCGGCTTCTCTAACCATAGTGATAAAGAGGCAGCAAGATCAATTCCATTGCCAGGTTTAGAACCTTCACAGTAGATTTAGTCCTATATAAACCAGCACTCCTTCCACGGCTCCATGCTGCAGAGGCTCACTGGAGGAATCAGAGACAGGTTTACTAATTAGACTTAACTGCCGTAAGTAGTGCTTGCCATTTACGTAGGCTGTACACTTTCTGTTGTACCAAGTCCGTGCTTCTCCAGCTGGCAACAATTTGGCGGACCCTAGGGGGTTGAATGGCTCACCCAGCACGATAATATCCTTTAAAAGAGGTTTTGGGCCAGAGACCAGTACCTCCTGAAGTCTCTTTATGTCTGCATATGCATGTCTGTGCCCCTGTTTCTTTTAAGTACTGGCTGTCTCATCTGATGAAGCCGTATATAAATATTTATATGTCAGGACATTTCTGGTCTTACTCACCAGAGACATTACAGCCTTGATAAAAAGCTTCCCTCTGGCAGTCTTTGCCGCCACAGTTTATTTAATATGGCCGTTGATAGGTGAACTTCCTCTCGCTGTTTGCAAAGAGGATGGGGCCTTGCCTTGCTTGGAGTTTCAAGTGTTTGGCTTGTCGCCTGCTGGGAATTGATGTTTGTGCTTTTCCAGGGACTCCTCTGATTAAAAGTGTGGGTTCTCCAGTAGGCTATCCTACCCTTTAGATTTCAGATCTTCAGTGATCGTTGATACACTTACAGAAGCATTATGACTTTTGTGGGCCCTAGGCAACTTTTGCCTCTGCGGACCCCTTCCTCCACTTGAAAAATAATTGCCACGTGTTGGTCTGAATATATTAATATTACATATTTAAACATTTTCTATAATCTAAAAGTTCTTTTTTTTCTGGTTTTACAAGAAATTAAATAATGTTCAGGGATCTATAAAAATATGATGGGCCCTAGGCACTGCGCCTTCTGTACCTAATGGATAATCAACCCTAGATATAATGGGCTCTTTCCTGGGCTGGCACTGTGAGCTCACCTGAGCTAAGCAGTGAATGAGAATGCTATGACTGAGGAGGATTCAGTCCAAGAGAGCAGTAGCTTCTTAGACCTGCCAACTAATAATTGAGAGGGACCAAGTAGGACCCTTCTCCCAGTTCAGTTCTAACGTATTTTACCCACTGTACAAAGCATGATAAAATGCTGTCCATAGTTAGCATTTTCTCTGGCTTGGGAAACTGATTGTTGGGAATAAGAATCTGCCTCCTCAGCATCTTCAAGGAGAGACTTCTGGGACTGATGAATGGCATCATTCGTTTCCAGGCTGGAACTGCTTCTGTCATTTAGCCGGCAGCACTGCAGAAGGCAGCTGAGTGAAAGGGGGCGTGGAAATTGATTAACAGTGAGATAGATTACTGCAGCTCATCCAGAGAAAACAGGGTTGGGGCTGGCTTTAATCCATGTTAATTATTTTTTAATTTTAATTTTTTTGGCCGGCCCACGGGATGTGGGATCTTAGTTCCCCGACCAGGGATGGACCCCACACCCCTGGCAGTGGAAGCACGGAGTCTTAACCACTGGACCGCCAGGGAATCCCCCATGTCTATTTTTAGTGGTAGTCAATATAGACACCTCTATCTCAACTCCAACCAGAATCTTCCTTAGCAACAGCCACCCCACCCTGGAATGAGGTTCTGCATGCTACCACTGCCGTTATGTTGGGTGCTGAAGAGTTTGTTGGCTAAAGGTTTTCCAATAAGCCCCATCTGGAAATTGATGGTGGCTGGAATTGGGTAGAACTGATGTAGAAGATGAGAGCTTAGAAGGGTCCCCCCTCCATAGGGTTTACTTTACATAGCCACCCTTGCTTTCAGATTTTCCTCCAACTGGGACTAGGGCTAGGACTCAGACTCTAGAGGAAACAGCTGTTACTGAGCACGCTAAAAACCTCCTAGCCCCCCACTTAGCTTAACAGTCCTGGCTCTGGTTCAATTCACTGAGTGGTATGGAGTTTGGCTACCCCACAGGGACCTTGCTGAGACCTTGAGTTCAGATTGAGCAATCTCTCTCCCTCCCTTCTTGTAAAGCAAAAATTCTGTTTAAATCAATATGTTTCCATCCCCCCAGCTGAATGTGGCTTTCAAGGCTGACAGCATCTGCTCCATACTGCCCTTGCCCTTGTCAAGTCCTGGACTGAAGTAGAACAGAATGGCGTGGGGTAGCTGGGTTTGTGTATGTGACACATACAGCACAAATGCAAAGATACAGACCCTGGAAATCTTCACACAAAAGGCAGGGCTAGTGGGGGTACAAAGCAAGAATAATCAGAGTGAAATATAATTAGAAAGAATTAAGGTTGATCAGAGTTTGCAGTCTCTAGGAAACTTTCCTTTGGAATACAAAAGAGAACTTGATTTTCCACTACTCACAATACAATAGCTCAAGGGTCTGCAAACTATAGGTTTAAAAGTAAAAAGGAAGGAAAATAGGCAACAGAGACCGGTTGGGATCATAAAGCCAAGTATATTTATTATATGGCCTAGGTTAGCCAGGGTTCTTCAGAGAAACAGAACCAATATGATATATATATGCATATATGTGCATACATATGCATGTATATGCATACATATGCATATATATACATATATATGCATGTATATATAAAGAGATTTGTTTTAAGGAATTGGCCCAGGTGATTGTGGGACCTGGAAAATCTGAAATGTGCAGGGCAGGCTAGCAGGCAGGAGACCCAGTGAAGAGTTGATGTTTCAATCTGGAATCTGAAGGTATGGCCCTTTACAGACAATGTTTGCTAACCCATGAAATAGAGGAAGGAATAATGGAAAAGAGCCTTGGGCAAGGGACCCCGAGACTTTTGCTCTGCAATTAAAAAGCTGGGTAATCTAGAATAAGCCACTGCTCCTCACTGGATCTCAGTTTCTATTTTGTAGAATAGATTGCCCCAAAAGTTCCCTCCACAAAGCAAACTTTCTATACACTTTAGTCTTTTCTATACTTAAAATTCTATGATTACATAACTCAAATCTGGAAGATCCCAGATAGGCAAGCTTAAGCTGCTTCCTGTTGATGTCTAGAAATTATTCCACACTGGCAAGAATCTCAGATATCAGTAAATTTTAATTACCTATAACATACAGAATAAACAAAATGCCCAATCTTTCCAATTTTATTGGTGGTTTTCTTAATAGTCGATTCTGTTAAGGATAACTGACTGTGACAGTCCTCTATAATCATTAAATAAGAGACACGTCTATTATTTGTAGTGTATAAGGCACTTTGGGGTGCTCTATGCAAGCACTAGAAAACAGAGTATCTAGTCTTGAGGTGCTTATAATCTAGTTAGGAAGACATGCTCCATACCTAGAATAAAGTCTTAAATCTTGTAGAATAAAACGCAAACTGTTGGGGGGGAGGGAGACGCAAGAGGGAGGGGATATATGTATACGTATAGCTGATTCACTTTGTGATACAGCAGAAACTAACACGCCATTGTAAAGCAACTATAGTCCAATAAAGATGTTAAAAAAAAAAAAAAACAACTGTTGGGGCCATGGGCATTGTCTTGTTCACAGACATATTCTCAGGACCTAGAACAGTGGTATATGCTCAGTAAATATGTTGAATGAACGAAAGAGTGGAGGATGACTTAAGTGAGTAGCAAGTACTGAAGGAAAGTGTGCACGCTTAGACGAGGGCCTGGTGGAAGCAAATTTGGGAAGGCCTTCTAATGGAGGAGAGGGTATAGTGAACTCAAAAGAGGAAGCCAGGGCTTCCCTGGTGGCGCAGTGGTTGAGAGTCCGCCTGCCGATGCAGGGGACACGGGTTCGTGCCCCGGTCCGGGAAGATCCCACGTGCCGCGGAGCGGCTGGGCCCGTGAGCCATGACCGCTGAGCCTGCGCGTCTGGAGCCTGTGCTCCGCAGTGGGAGAGGCCACAGCAGTGAGAGGCCCACGTACCTCAAAAAAAAAAAAAAAAAAAGGAAGCCAATAGCCCAAGGGTAATGTTTCTGAAATGCTGGATTTCTATACATAAAGATACACAGTGTTAATTTAAGTACCATACATGTTTGGACATTAGGTAAACTAAAGGCAGCCTGAAACAGAGGTCTAAGATTTGAAGTAGAAAGACATAGGCTCTATCTTCCACCTTAGAACTGACTTAATTTTAAACTGTTGGCAGTCATTTGACCTCCCTGTGCCTCAGTACCCTCATCCATGTGATGCAAATGACATCCAGACCCAGAATGTCAGAGATGGGAGAAACCTTAGACCTCATCTGGTCCAGGGGGTTTCAGTCCTGGCTGCCCATTAGCAACACTTGGAGAAATTTTAGAAGGCCCCCTGCTCAGGCCTGGCACCGCACCAATGATATCAGAATCTGGAAGTGGGCTCAGGTATCAGTATCAGTATTTTAAAAATATTCCTGGGCAAGGCAGTGTTCACCCAAGATCGAAAACCATTGATCTAGTCCAACCCTCTCATTTTATAGATAAATAAACTGAGGCCCAGAGCAGGTTAAGGAACCTTATTCAACCTACCTCACAGGGCCATTAGAAAGATAATATTAGATCACGAAACTTCAGAGGTAAAAAGGACCTTAGATATCAAAATAGCTGTGAAAGTGCTCCTAAGAACATAACACATTATTTTGATTTTCCAGGTCTCCCTGAGTTAGCAAATGAGTAAATGTTCCATTCCAAAAACTAGAATATGGATTATTAGATTGAATTATTGGTAAAGAAAGATGGCATACGTTGCCCTGAAAATTCACAGTTTTTCAAGAAGAAACATAAGCGTAGTGTAAATGTAGGAGTTCATGGCAGGGGGAACTGTTGAGCCTAGTTCTAGCGTATTTCCAGCCTATATCATCTGTTTGGGGCATGGTCATGCCTGGAGGCAGAGGAATGAAGTTTGGCATGAGGTTTTAGCATGGTATCAGGCCCTTTTTCTTAGAAGGGCCTTCACTTGCTCCTGGCTTGAGAGACTTCGGCTTGCATTGAGCTTGAAGATGCTTCACTTTGCAGGGGATGAAGAGTCAGGGTAATTTCCTTTCAAAATACATTTCCCCATTCCTACCCTTTCCTTATTTAATCAGATCCACTCTTTGTAATTCATCCTTCTATACAAGAGTGTGAGGTCGGGTGTTAAGTGCATTTTCTATTTCCCGTTTAGCTCCTGTTGTTGAGTTATATTTATTCTTTGTCTGAGAGGCTATTTGTTGAATGATTTCCTAGGGGAAAAAAGCAATTAAAATGTAAGATAAATTTTTATGCAGTTCCATTGTCCACATCTTTTGTGAAGCTTTCTTGACTATTCCGATTCGCATATCTTGTTTCCGTATAAATCATACTGAGAATGCCGGGGAGTTTATCATTCATTGTTTTGTAAATATTCTAATGTGTGATAGGTCTATCTCCCCAACAGATCCTGTCTTGCACCCGCTTTATCCCGCAGCATACCCCAGTATTTAGAATACTGTTTTTACAAAAATCAAAGCTTAGGCCGTTTATATGGGCAACTACCAGTTGCTAAAGGCCTTCCAGGACCTCAGTAAAATGCATCTCTGCTGGGCTCATTTACCACCCAGGGAAACTGCTGGGAGGATAAGATGTGGGGAAGGGGAAAGTAGGGGAGTTGTGATAAAAATATAGTGGTATATCACTAGTCTAGGGCAATGTTTCCCACAAGTGGCTGTGCATCAGAATCACTTGGGATCCGGAATCTGCAGGGAGGGGCCTGAGAATCTATATATTTCAAAGCTCCCCCAGATGATTCTGATGTGCAGCCAGAGCTGACCTCGTGGTTCTCTAGTGCTTCTCAAACTTTACTTTATATGCAAGCTTTTGCAGTTCCGACAAGTTCCCAGGTGGTGCTGATTCTGCTGGTCAGAAGACCAAACAAGGCTGTAAGGCATTGGTTCTCAGCGTGTGGTCCCTGGACCAGCGACATGAGAATCATCTGGGAACTTATTAGAAAACAGATCCTCACTTCCCACCCTGGATCTACTGAACCCAAAACTCTGGGGTGAGGCCCAGCAATCTGGGTTCCAGCAATCCTGCTGGGTGCTTCTGATCCTTACCAAAGTCTGAGAACCGCTACTATAAATAACACTAGTAGTAAGGTACAGTGGTGTGGTGCGGTGGATTTGAAAAACTTGAGTTCAATTCTCAGCTCTGTCCCTACTCTCCCTGGAACTTAGTTTTCTCATCTATAAAATGGGGATAGAAATAATACACATTAATTCAACAAACACTTATTTTGCCAGGCATTCCATTAGGTGATGGGGATAATTAAGATGAGTAATTCTCTGCCCTTGAAGAATTCGCTGTTGCCTTGCCTAATGAATAAGGTTATTGTGGATCTTTTAAATGAGATAGTGAATGTGAAAGTGCTCTGAGAACTATAAAGTATGTTGCAAATGTATGGTTCTGAGCGAATCCTGCCCCGTTTTCTTACATTTTGCATTTTGGAGTAGTTCTCTAAAGTCCTTAAGCTTTAGCAGACATTCCACTGGTAAAAGATCAAAGATGTGAATTACAAATGTCTTGTGCTTCATGGTTTTAGAAGTTCTTTCACTTCCGTCATCTGTTTTAATCGGCACAACAACTCTGTGAGATAGCCTACGTGGATATGATTATCTCCATTTGATAGATGCAGGATCTGATATTCAGGGAAGTGAAGGGACTCACCTAAGGTCACAGAACTGATTAATGGCGGAGCCATAACTAGAATCCAGATCTCTTGACTCCTAGGTCAGTGTTCTTTGCCCCATACCATGCTGACTGATCAAGTAAAAGTCATTTCAGATATTCACTACATGCTAATTAGGTTACTACAAGCACAGATGTGAAACAAGCTGAAGCCTTCTTTAAAAATCTTAAACCTGTCCAGCTTTTATTCATCTGCTTGAATTAAAGCATACAGCAACTGTCAGAGAGACATAGCTAAACTCCTCTGTTTTGAATTTCTATATATCAGAAGCCTTATCAACTGCTGGCAGGAAGTTGGATTACATGTACATTTCAAGAATCAAAGGCTTGCATAAGATAGCTCCATGAGGAAAACAGAATAATATTCTTGCAACATCGAAAGCCCTCTGGAATGGATTATAAATAAGAACTTTATATCTCTTAATACAAACTGAAACTGGAGGCCTCTTCTTTTCTGTTGAATTTTGTTTTTTTGACACACAGCCTAATTTTCAGGGTAAGTGGGTATTGAGGAGTTTCAACTTTGGACAACCACAGTTACTGGGACTTACGTCTCAACACAGACATTCCTGTTTGCAAGTAAATGCTAGAGAATGAAATATTTTGCTTGAACAGACAAAACTGCAGGATAAGATAAGCTTGTTTTCTAAAGAGGATGATTTTGAAATAGGTTCTGGAAAGGGCTGTCTTCTTCATGTAATAGGCAGAACAATGGCTGCCTGCTTGAATCTTGAGGGCAATTCTGCATCTTTCCATGCCAGCTTCCCCACTGCCTACCACAAGCACCTCACACCATAACACTACACACAGATAATTTTCTACCACCCAAATTCTGATTAAAGTTTCCCCATTTGGTATATTCCTTTGGGGTTCCCTGTGTCATGGACTATGCTTCACTGGTACTTTCATTCAACACTGTCTTCTGTCCAATACTTAGCACCAGATTTTGGATTCTCCAAATCTCTTTTGATCCAGGAAACAAGTGCTACACAAATATTTCAAACCTGATAAATTCATCTATAATAAACATATAGCTGAAAACTTAAGGACATCAAATTGGCACAGTAAAAATTTCTTATTGTTAATAAAGAGTTTGGAGAAGGGGAAAAGGGGAAAAAGGAATTGTGTTCCAAGCAGAAACCTAACAGAATTATTTCAACAACATCATTTATGCCATTTAAATTTTTTTAAAAAATTAAGAAACAAAGGAAGAACGTGTGGTCTGATGAAAACATCTTTGACTGGGAGTCAGAAAACCTGGATTTCAGTAGCAGCTCTATCATTAGGTGGCAATGCAAGCCATAAGCCAGACGCTTAACCTCTCAGGATGTCAGTTTCTGCGTCTATGAAGGGAGGAAATATGCTTACTCTAACTAAACTACAGGTACTGAAAGATATTTTTCAAAAAAGGGTAAAGTCTGGACTCTTGCACAGATAAAGAAATGAACATGTGTTAAATATTTTATTTATTTAACTCATAATCAATGAGGGAACCAGATATTATAAACCAGTTCAAAAGAGAAAGAGAATACATAATATTGTTAAGATGACAGTAATCCTTAAATTGATCTACAGATTCAATAGAATCCCTATAAAAATCCTACCTGGCTTCTTTGCAGAAATTAGTAAGCTAATATTAAAATTCATTTGGAAACTCAAGGCATCCAGAGTAGCCAAACAATTTTGAAAAAGAAGAACGAAATGGAAGGACTCACACTTCCTAATTTCAAAATTTACCACAATGCTACATTAATCAAAACAGTGTGGTATTGGCATAAAGACAGACATACAGATCGATGGAATAGAATTGAGAGTCCAGAAATAAACCCTCACACTTATAGTCAATTGCTTTCAAAAAGAGCACCAAGACAATTCAATGGGGAAAGAATACTCTTTTCAACAAATGATGCTTGGACAACTGGATATCCACGTGAAAAAATTAAAAATATAAAAAGTTAGACCCCTATCTAAAACCATATCCAAAAAATTAACTCAAAATGAATCAAAGGTCTAAATGTAAGGGGAAAAAATATATATATATAAAACTTTTAGAAGAAAACATATATATATATATATATATATAAATCTTGAATTTAGGTAACGGTTTCTTAGATATGACACCAAGAGTACAAGCAACCAAAGAAAAATTGGACTTCATCATCATTAAAAACTTGTGCTAGGGAGTTCCCTGGTGGCCTAATGGTTAGGATTCTGGGCTTTCACTGCCGTGGCCGGGTTCAATCCCTGGTCGGGGAAAGATCCCACAAGCCACGTGGCATGGCAAAAAAAAAAAAAAAAAACCTGAGGCGGGGGCGGGGGGAGCTTGTGTGATAAAAGATACCATCAAGAAAGTGGAAAGAGGGGCTTCCCTGGTGGCGCAGTGGTTGAGAGTCCGCCTGCCGATGCAGGGGACACGGGTTCGTGCCCCGGTCCGGGAAGATCCCACATGCCGTGGAGTGGTTGGGCCCGTGAGCCATGGCCGTTGAGCCTGCGCGTCCGGAGCCTGTGCTCCGCAACGTGAGAGGCCACAATGGTGAGAGGCCTGTGTACCGCAAAAAAAAAAAAAAAAAAAAAAAAAAAGGAAGTGGAAAGATAACTCATAAAATGGGAAAAAATACTTGGAAATCATTTTTGATTAGGGACTTGCATCTAGAATATATGTAAAGAAATCTTACAAATCAGTGGTAAAAAATGATAATTACTCTGATTAAAAATGTGCTAAGGGTTTGACTAGACATTTCTCCAAAAAAGATATACAAATGACCAATAAGCCTATGAAAAGATGCTCAACATCATTAGCCATCAGGGAAATGCAAATTAAAACCACAATTAGATACCACTTCATACCCATTAGGATGGCAATAATCAAAACGACAGATAATAGAAAGTGTTGGCAAGGATACAGAGAAATTAGAACGCTCACAAACTGCTTGTGGAAATGTAAAATGATGCATCCACTTTGGAAACAGTCTGGAAACAGAGTTACCATATGACCCAGCAATTCTACTCTTAGGTGAATACCCCAGAGAAATGAAAGTATATGTCTACAGAAAAACTTGCACACAAATGTTCAGAGCAGCATTGTTCATAATAGCCGAAAGGTGGAAACAACCCAAATGCCCATCAATGGACGAATGGATAAACGAAATGTGCTACCTTCATAAAATGGAACATTATTCAGTCAGAAAAAGAAACGAAGTACCAATACATACTGCAACGATGAATGAACTGTGGAAATATTATGGTAAGTTCAGGAAGCTAGGCACAAAACTGTATGATTCTATTTATATAAAATGTCCAGAATAGGCAAATTCAGAGTGACAGAAAATAGATTAGTGGTTGCCTAGGGTTGGAGTTTTGGGGAGAAATGGGGAGTGACTGCTAATAGGTATGGAGTTTCTTTTGGGGGTAACAAGAATATTCTAAATTTGATCTTGTGGTAGTTTCTATTTTTAAAATATTCAAGTTCAGTAATACAGTTCAGGTATGAATTACAATGTATACTTATTGACTAAAAATATTATACATCACAGTTTGCAATGCTTCAGTGTTTTAAATTTTAAGCACAAAATCTCCTAGTGGTCACACAGAATGACAGAGTTGAAGTAAAATTATTGGAGGGCCTGGAGGTCAGAGATAGAAGTCAGAGAAGCTTTTCTTTTGCTTGTGAAGAAGAAGTAAATTATCATCGTGGGCCGGTGCCTGTTGAGCGGGTGGCTTTTAGGAGCTGAGAGTGGCCCCTGGCTGACTGTCAACAAGGAAATGAGGACCTCGGTCTTATAACCACAAGCAACTGAATTCTGATGGCAACCTGGATGAGCTTGGAAGAGAACCCAGAGCCCAGGTGAGAATTGCAATACAGCTGATACCTTGACTGCAGCCTTGTGAAACTCTTGAGCAGAGGTCCTAGTTAAGCTGTGTGAGGACTCCCGATCCCTGGAAAATGTGAGATAACGAATAGGTGTTGTTTAGAGCTGCTAAATTTGTTATTCAGCAATAGAAAACTACTACACGAGCATCTATGAGAATGGGATGGAGCAGCTGAGATGGAGTTAGCATGTGGGGTCTATGTTTTGCATCCGAATTTACGCATTTGCTGTTGCTAAAGGAATGTGAGCTGAATAACGCAATAACAATGTAACCGACATGAAGTCTTTGAATGCGCAGTGCAGTCAACAGAGACAAAATGGTTGCTTAGACACAGACAACTGTGGGTATACTAGTAGAGCAAGCTAGTAATGCCCCCTAAAGAGGCTCTCCATGCCCAGAGACAGAAACTGGGCCACTACCTAATTGGACATATGAAGCTGGAAGATGGTTATCTGTTAAGGGAGATTGTTGGTTGGTGTGAAGAATATTATTTGAACACAGAAAATGAAAAAGAAAAACTTTTATGTCAGAAGACACCATAAACCAGTATTCTGTTGTGCATAGTCTTTGTCCATGTGGGGAGCTTGTTAAAAATGCAGATTTCCTGGACCCCACCCCAAACCTACTAAATCAGATTTGCTAGTGGGTGGGACTCAGAACTCTGCATTTTAAGATGCTGGCCAGGTGACTCATCTAAGTGCTAATATTTGAAATCCACTGAGCTAATCCTTCACCTTCTGCTGTTAAAAAATACAGATAGAGGGTCCCTCTATTTGTAATTTAAAAAGAGAGAGAAAGAGGGAGGGAGGGAGGGGGAGAGAAAGGGAGAGGGGGAGAGAGGGGGAGAAAGAGAGAGAAAAGAAGGAGAAGAGGAAAGAAATGCCCAATTATTGAACATGTGCTCCATTGCCAAAGAATAAGAGCCATGTGTACCACACAGAATAGTTGACATCTCTGGGAAGCATCTTCAGTCCCACTCCTCCCGCAACCCTACCAGGCTTAACTGCTAGAGCAGGTGGAGGTGACAGGAAGCTGACTCAAGCAGCCTGATTGGCAAATGAATCACAACAGGAAGGGGCTTCGATTCCTGCTTATCTTCTCCTACTGGAATATAGTATCAGACCCTAGGATAAAGCTCAGATTGAAGCAGTCCCCACCCCACCCTGCTTCTCCTGGCTTCTTTTCTGTAAGTCATGCTTTCAGTGTCTAGAGCCTGGCAGCTGCAAGGCCTGGTTGCTAGGTAACAATTTCCCAGCACAAAGAACCCTCAGCTGGGAAGGTCAGGTCTGTCAGTGTGAAACAGCTGTACAGAATTTTTATTTGTCTTCCTCTTGTTTTGGTTAATCACAGGGCATGAAACCAGAATCAAACTTTTCATAAAAATGAAAAATGCTGGAGGATACCAGCTCAGCTGCTGCTGCTTTTTTTTTTTTTTGCTGCTCTTCAAATCACAGCCTTTCTACTCTGGCTCAATAGAGCCCCAACAAGCTTGGCAGGCGGCAGGTGGAGGCGGGAGGTGGCGGAGTCACTTGTTTCTTAGCCTCTTAGCGTCTGGGTTGGGGAGGGCATAGTTGAACCATGAGCTGAGAAGGTAACTCCCTTTTTTCAAATTGACCAGCAGTTTCCTAGGATTAGGGTTGCCAGATTAAATACAGGACACCCAGGTACAATTTGAGTTGCAGATAAACAATGAGAAATTCAAATGTAACTGGATTTTTATTGGCTAAATCTGGCAACCCTACCTAGTAGGCGATCGATTTGGTGTGAATTTTGTGTGGGATTGATGCCAAAAGAGTAATAGAAGTAGAGACAGACCCATTCTGGTGCTGTTATGGAGAGTCAAGCCTCAGACCTGGCTTGGCAGTGCTTTGACAAGTATGCTAGAAGCTGAAGCAAAGAAAAGGCTGAATCCATTTCTATTGCTGTTACCTTCCCTCATGATTTCCCATCAGATGCTATTATAGTGGCTAAATCTGACTGTGGTGCTCTGAAATAAAAACACATGATTGGAAATCAGGAGGCCCAGGTTGTAGGACTCGGTGGATGGACTGTTAACCGTCTATATGATCTTGGACAAGCCACTGCTCTTTTAGGGCGTCAGTTGCCTTTCCTTCGCCCCAAAAGGGGTTGGACTAGAGCATGGTTTTCAAAGTGTGCCCCCTCCTCCATCAGCAGCATCAACATCACTTGGGAATTTGTAGAAGTGCAGATTACCAGATTACACGACACCTTCTGGATCAGAAACTCTAGGGGTGGAGCCCTCAATCTGGTTTAACAAGTCCTCCAGTTGATTCTGATGCAAGCTCACATTTGAGAACCACTGAGCTAGAGAATTTGTAAGGACCCTTTCAGCTCTCGCTTTTGTTGGTTCTGTTTACTGTTTGGCAAGACCCAGTGGCCAGCTGGTTATTTGAAATGGCATGTTCTCCTCATTCCCACCCTCCTTAGGGATTTATTCCAAATTAGTTTGTTTCGGCTCTATTTCATAGTACAGAAGTCTCTGTTATAGTTCCACCTTCATTTGTCCTTGTAGCCTCTCTTATTTTCATACATTCCCCTCTCCTCCTTAGGCAGCTTTGATAAGGACTTCTAAGGACCATTTTGCCAAGAGGCCAGTGTCAAGGTAAAGGCTTCTGGAAGGGTCAGCAAGGCTTCCAACTGCTGCATGCATGCTCCATCTCATCACTAGACTAAAGGCTCTGTCTATGGGACTGTTGGTATGCAGGAAATAACTGGCTAAGGACACATTTCAATCCACTTAAGTTGTTTTGAAGCACGGCTGCCTTCAATTGTGATTTTTCCTTAAAACCCTGTTTCCTAAAGCCCCTCCCCTGCTTCATTCCTGGTTCTTCCTATAGAACAGTATAGAACACCACTCCACTGTCTTCATAAATACCTGGTTACTAAGGGAGGCAAGCAGTATCAAGAAGAAAAACTCAGGGAGCTAAGATGCGCCCCATAGCCCGTTTCTCACAGTAAGTAGCATCCAGTGGTGTTGTCCATGGTGCTGAATGTTGTTGTCAATCCTAACTTTGGAAATCTTTGTGGGAAGTGCAGGCAAAGAAAGGGAAGTTGGATTGTTGTAGTAGTCTATCCTTTGTTTGTTTCATTTCCCACTGGAGGCAACCTAATGAATTTGGTAATCACATCATGCCACTTAGTCAAGATGACCAAGGCAATCATATTGTTTTACAGGCCAGTGCCTTTCCCTTGTGCTTTTCTAGTGGAGTAGAAGAGAAAGGTGCTTCTAGCCTGGGTAACTACATTTTATTCTGACAGAGAGGACTCTAAGTAATGTAACGTGTGTATTTACTTAAGAGTAACAGATCATTCTCCAAGTGCTGCACTGTAAATATAAATGAGTGGGGAGAACACTAAAATATGAAGTTAGCAGTCAAGAGTAGGACTCACAAGTCATCTTAACCATCAGTCAACCTGAAGGGTAAGGAAGCTCAAGGATGCTGCCTTAGTGCCGCATAGGCTATTCACAGAAAGCTTCTTAAAACTACTCTGGGCTATGCTTGAGTGGGTGGACGGTGGGATCCAGATAAATAGAGGAGGTTAGCCTAACCCTAACACTCCTTCCAATCCTGCCCAATGGGCCTTGGTTTTCTTCACCTCCTTTGGGGTTCTCATTATGTCATGGGCTCTACTTTAATAACTTTGGGAGCAAACTCCTTTGTGTCCATAGTGGTGGTGTATCCCGCATAGGCACCTACTTTCAAATTTCCGTGTAATTTCATGGACTCTACAATCAGGGGATCAAAGTCAGAAAAGGACAGATGCAGGGAGCCCATGGCTGTTAATCTAAGGAGCCTGGGTTTGTCTAGGAGAGAACAAGGCAGGATGTATCCAATGCCAAAGCTCTTTAAAGTGTCACATTCAATTATAGATTGTCACCCTAAATAAGTTACTAAGCCTCTTTGAGCCTCAGTTTTATCATCTGTAAAATGGGTACAATGATACTTACTACGTAGTATTTACTGAGTAGTTACAGTATGCCAGACGCTATCCCAAGGCTCTTGTGATAATTAGATATAGCTGTTATAGAGTGCCTGGTGCATAGTGGGCACTCAAAAATTGCATCTATTAATATTATTATTGGTTTAAAAAATTTACTTTACTTCTGAGGGGACCTGGATTCAGTTGGGCCATGCGTGATGGATTGGTCTTTTTCTGGCCAGGAGTTGATGCTGCCTAATATTAGCTCTTAGCAGGTCCAACAAATGTGTCCCAAGAACCACAATTTTTCCTAGAAATAAGAGTAAATACAAGCAATTCTTCCCATTTCTTGGCTCAGCAAACACCATTTTTGTGTACTAATAACCCTGAATGAGGACCAGAGCAATTCCTAAGATATGTTGACTCCTTAGGTTGAGAGTCAAAGTATCCACACAGGCAAAATCTGCTAAAGGACTGAGTCAGTTATTGTTGGTCAAAATCCAAACAACTATTTTTCCTCTCTCCTGTGGAATCAGGAAAACCAGGGAAGGTATTTCTGGTGGCTTGAACTTGGTCCCTGTGTTCCTACAGCTTTATACCCAAATGGAATGCTCAGCTGCTTTGGGACTAGAAGGATAATAGAAGGATAATGGCTAGAAAAGCCAGCCTTGCTGTGTTTTGGCCACAAGTCCGGTAGCTGATAGTATCAAATTATAGTAATGATTACTCTGGGGATGTTAGCTCCATGGGTGTTGTGATAATGGAACACTGACCTTCCTAACAGAGAACCTCATTTCGTTGTGTTATCAGCGTCCCTAATGGCCTTCACGTGGTTAAAAGAAGCCTGGCAATCTGAGATTCCAAAGGAGCCACTGAGCTCGAAGTCTTAGCACCCCTCCTCATCTTTTTCCCACCCTCTTTGCTGCCTGCCGGCTGAACGGAGCTCCCAAAGCTTTGAACTTGATTTACCAGCCATTCATAGGTTTTCTGATGGTGACAAAAGAAGTACTGTTCTGTTTTCAGCTGTCACCGTGCTTCCTCTTAAGCCTCAGCTACAGAGTTTACTACTAGACACCGATCTGCTGCCCTGCCCAGAGCATGCCACTCTCTTCCACTTGCCAACAAACTAGTATTATCTAGCCTGATAGAAATGAGTGGCCCAATAAGGGAGACTGAAGGGTAAGATGGCTCTGTGTGATGCTGCCTTACTTAGGAAGAAAATGGGCTCTGATGAGCATAAAAAGCCACCTTGAATAGGGTATCGATAATTGTCCAATTTAATGGGATTTTCATTAGAAGGAAGAGTAGCACATTGTAGCTTGAGTGAGCCCTGCCCGTTCTCTGGTTCTGTGGAGATGTTAATCATGCAGCTCCTGGCAAGTCTGTCAGAGCTGAAGCGGATGATGTCACTGATTTTCCAACAAGCCCTTTGTCTGAGTGACTGCAGCACTCAGACAGCTGCAGAACAGAGCACCAGGGAGCTGAATGTGTTAATGGGAAAAAAAGCGCTTCCCCTAGTTCTTTCTTCCAGAGGGATGTTGTCACTGGGAGCTTTGTGTGTTGTTCAGGACAGTGGCTGGTCTTATTGCCGGTGTTTCTCAAAGTCACCATGGAAAGGGCATTATTAGGAACACAACAGATACAAATGCTCATGCCAAGGTGTGGACCAGCAATGTTGGGCTGCTGAGATATTTAAGATTTTGTGTCTTTGGGTCAGAGGTCCCGTGTCTTGATTTGGACTCTGTAGCTGAACAAATTATAAATAATAGGTAAATATATATAATATATAATACAACGTGCATGTAATAAATATATAGCATTTTTGAGCTCTTACTATGTGTGTCAGGCATAGAGAAGGAGCTGTGGTGATTAACAGCGTGGGAGTGTGGTCTTTAAAATCAAAGCACTTTGGGATTATATTCTCGCTCTCCCAATTATGGGCTGTGTGATTCTAGGCAAGGTACTTACCCTTTCTAAGCCCCTTTTCCTATCTGTCATGGGGCTCCTAACTGTAGGGGGGATTAGATGAGATAATCCATGCAATTAGCTTAGTGTCTAGCCAATTGTAAGCATGTTAACTTAATAAACGTTAACTTTATTACTAATTTATTTATATTATCTCATTTAGGTCTTCCAGTCAACCTGGTGTGATAGCTATTATTATGATCCCTATTTTATAGGTGAGGAAACAGGGGTTCATAGAGGTTAACTTGCCTAACATCTCACAAATAGCAATTGGTTGAGCTGGACTTGGCCTCAAGCTAGCTGACTCCAGAGCTGTTAACCGACAAGCTCTGCTGCCTCAATTACAAAGGGCTGGGGAGCTGGAATTTGTGTGTCTCTCCTTAAGGGGTTCTCCTCCTTACCTACAAATTGAAATTGTCTGGAAAAAATCAGAACAGAACACTGATTGACCCGCAGGGGTGGGGGTGAGTGTTTACTGGGAAGATGCACGAGGGGTTTTTCTGTATCTTGATAAGGGTTTGTACTATACAGGTGTCTGCATTTGTCAAAATTCATCAAATGGTACATTTACAATTTATACATTTCACTGTATGTAAATGTTATCTAATAAAAAGGAACCTGAAACAAATATTGAACTCTAATTAATTATATGCTTGCAGAAGTGTTGAAGGGTGACATGTACTGATGTCTACAACCTATTGAAATGTATCAAAAAATAAGATGGGTTGATAGAGGGACAGGTATATGATAAAGCAATATAGCAAATGCTAATTGTAGACTCTAGGTAATACAGACTGTATTGTGTGTTTGAATATCTTCATGATAAACTGTTGGAAAAATAAATTAGAATCACTTGGGGAGCTTTTAAAAAATACTCATGCATAGGATCCCCTCAGAGCTTCAGAAGTAAATTAGTCTGGAGTAGGGGGCCCAGGTGTGGGTTTTTTTTAAACTCCTAAGGTGAATCTAAAGGGCCTTTAAAACAAACACAGTGTACCCGGGACTCTCAAAGCCAATTCACAATGTGTCCCTGGGTCCAAAACTGAAAGTGTCCTGATGATACGTCAGTCAGTGATAGCCCAACCCTCCTTCTCACTTGTATATCTCCACTCCCTACCCTCTACCCCTAGCTTCAAACATTTCCTCTAACTGAAGGCAGCACTAGGAAGAACTGTAATGAACAGTGTCAGCTAAATTATAGGTGGAAGCCACCTGCCTCTCCCACCCACTCCCATCCACTAGATCATTGCCCCAGCTTCTGCCCCATCTAGGCCTCCACTTAACAGCTGCTGGAGAGGCTGAGTGCTAGACCAGACAGGGTTGAGCACGGGGTGTGGGATCATGGAAAAGAGAGCTCAATGTTGCCTGGATTTAAGCTTTTGTCTTGTAACCTC
The DNA here is from genome assembly GCF_011762595.2 of Tursiops truncatus. Classification (NCBI taxonomy): domain Eukaryota; kingdom Metazoa; phylum Chordata; class Mammalia; order Artiodactyla; family Delphinidae; genus Tursiops; species Tursiops truncatus. Next base: position 34,822,890 of record NC_047055.1, read on the forward strand.
TTGTTTGTAAGGAGCTGTCTGGGATTGTTATCAACAAGCATTATTTAGGTTTCTTCTAGAGGACCGGAAGCCCCAGGATCCCAGAGTTTCAGCCTGTGGGCTCTCCTAAGTGCACTTAGCATATATTTTCTGCCAACCCTACTCAGGATTTCTTTCTCCCCCTCTCTCTCCCCCAGCGCCCTCTCTCCTCCCTCTCTCTCCCCCATCCCTCCCTCTCCCTGTCTGTCTCCCTCTCCCTCTCTTCCCCCCTATTCAAGTTTCATGGATCTGTAATGGCATATATGTGGGAAGGAACTCATGTTGTAAATGACCCATAAGTTAAAGTGCTATAAAAATAGTTCCTTCTGCAGTCAATGTGCCAGGGGCCACAGGCTGCCGATTCAGCTGAGAAGCAGTGAAGCGGGTCTTTTTATCATTGATGTAACTCATGGATGGGATTGTATCTCCCCTGCATATGGAAGGCATTTCTGCCAGGAGAAGCAGAGCCTCTTTAATTAGACTGACATATGGCCAAATAAGGGTTATGTGAAATTTGTGTCAGACTATAGTGGAATCATTTTGGGAACCAGTGTAGTCACCAGTGTAGTTCAGAGGGAAATGAAATTAGAGCCATATGCTAGATCAAGTCAAAATAGCTACTCCTGGAATCTCCAAAATGTAGGTAGGTGCAGTGTTCTAATATCTAAACCTACTAACTTGGCCTGGCCAGAAACAAAGTTGAGTAGAAAAAATAAATTTGCTTTTAATGGCTCCTTTCTACTTCCAAGCACCATGCATCCTGTTAGCATTCCTGGCAACCTAGATGCTCCCAATGCCTTGGGCCTGCCCTACTCCAGAAATATACTGTGGTCCAGGGTTTTCTAAAAGATGGTAGACGTTCCACCTGTGGAGCATGGTATTTTTATGGCTTTCCTAGATAAGCATTTCAAATTCTAATAGTTTAGATGTATTAGAAAAAATGGCAACACCAATCCTAGTACTTCATCAGTATTACCGCTAAGGATGAGGCTAATTTCTATAGACAAAAAATAGTCATTTTTAAGAAAAGTATATGTGGAGATGGCAAAAATTATAAAGGTGGTACTCAAATGACTGAAGATTAGTAAAGCCTGCTATCGACCAGTGGTTTTCAGTCTGAGGTGACCACCCTCACCCCCAGCAATGGGATATTTGGCAATGTCTGGAGACGGTTTTGTTTGTCACAACTTGGGGGGAGGGGTGCTACTGGCATCCAGTAGGTATAGACTAGGGATACTAATAAGCATACTAAAGTACATAGAGCAGTTCCCCCACCCCTGCTAAGAAAGAATCGTCTGGTCCCAAACGTCAGTAGTGCTAAGGTTGAGAAACTGCTATAGACCAGTGCTTCTCAGCAGTGCGTATGAGTCACATAGGAATCTTGTTAAAGTGCAGCTTCTGATTCAGGAAGTCTGAGGTGAGGTCTGAGATTCCTACTTCTGACAAGCCCTTAGGTGATGCCCGTACTGCTGTTCCATGGACCACACTTGGAGTAACGAGGACCTATAACTTCCCTCTTTATCCCTCTACCACATGCTGCCTATTTAGAGTTCCATTCTCTCAAGCCTCTACTCAGGGTTTGGTTATTCTGAGAGACTACTAAAGAGTAATGGCTGAAAATAGATTAATGTGTTTCTTGCAATTAGCAGGGCCATCGAAGTCTTAAACCAAAGATTAATTGGGGTGATAATTTCAGGAACTAAGCATAGCTAAAAAGAGAGATGCATTTTGCTCTGGGGTACTTTTCTGGAGAATAGACAGAATTTTCAGTAGAAGCCAGGTGCACCAGGGCTGGGTTTGTAGAAGCTGTTTTATTCATTTTCATATGCCTGGGACTCAGCACAGTGCCAAGCTCAAAGTATCAATAGATGCCCAAAATGTGTTTGCTGAACCAACTGACAAGTTATCCATAGCTCTGTAGATAGCTGTTAGAGCAGCAAAGGAAGGTATCTACTGGGGCGGACCACTGTTGTGAACCTCTTCAAGGCCAGAAAAGAATGCCCTTCAGCACCTTTCCATTTGAATGGGTAGCATTAAATTGGATGCACCCTCCTAGGATATACTTCTTACCCCTGGATGGCAGCAGGATCATTTAGAAAGTTTCTTGTTCTCAGTCTCCTTTGTGGTAAGTTAGAAATCTATATAGCACACGGTGAGCATGGTATGTGGTGGGAGGGTACTTTACCTGTTCCTTTGTCAGAAAGGAAGCTTTGCAGTAAGGACTGAAGACCCAAGACCTAGGAGAAGGAACTGGGCCAAAGAGGGGAATTATCCAGCTGTGCTGGCTTAATCTGTCAGTGTACCTCTTCGCATTACCTTTGACTCTTGGAAATGGGTGCTAATAGATTATGTGATTTGAGGTGTACCAGCCATGGGACCACCACTGCGCCACATGTTCCCTTTCATGGACCTGCCACATACTTGAAAAGCACCCCTTTGGGGACCACCCCCTTGGATAATGCAGGTTTTCTAAAAGTTCTTATTTAAATATATGGAACTGTATATAGTAGATTGGTTGGTTGCCTAGGGCTGGGGAGATTGGAGGGAATGGGGAGTGACTGCTAATAGTTACAAGGTTTCTTTTTGGAGTGATGAAAGTGTCCTAAAATTGTGGTCATGGTTGCACAACTCTGTGAATATGTTAAACCCATTGAATTGTATACTTTAAAAGGGTAATTGTATAGCATGTGAATTATATCTCAATAAAGCTGTTATAAAGATATATAAATACATGGGTTAAATTAGGAGATACAGATTAAGAGATAACTGGGGGAACCCTGGAGGAACCGCATGGGAGGGGAGAAGGGATGGTTCCATCAACGGGGAAGGAGACATTGAAACAAGAGATACAGGGTAGGAATTGGGATTCTTCAGTTTTCAGCTCTCCATAAACCTGTTTCTACTCTCTTGAATCCAATTGTTATCAAGTTGTCCAATACTAGATTCACAGCAGCCAGGAAATATTTGAATGCAGTGAACAAAGAGAGCCAGGTCCCCTAAGATAAAATAATCGTGGCATAATTAATAAAGCATAGGGTTTGGCACTGTCCCTGTGGTTCTGGAAGCTCTTTAAATTAGATCAAGCCATTGGGACCATGTTGCTTCCTACAGAGAACTGCAGGACCTGAGGCCTGAGAAAAATGGATTTTTTTGCCCATTGAAATGGAGACTATGGTTTTGGAAGAGGCGATGTTAAAACCACAATTATCTCATATAGGCTTGTGGCCAAAGGCTCCACGACCACAGAGGGAGAACCCCTGTCTCTCCACAGGGGCTTTCCATGAACCCACTGTAATTTTAATAGTTTGGCATGTCACGATTGAAGCATAAATAGCGGGGCCACTTCAATAAATCTGTTTAAGAAAATAGAAATGGCAGGGCCTGGGATCTAGAACCCCTATTCCTAGGGCTGAGCTCATGCTAGTTGAACACACAAGTAGTACGGTTTTAAACGTGGTAAAGAGCTCTCTCCCACCCTCCAACTTGTGGCTTGAAATGCCTTGGAAGGAAAAATAGCGCATTTAGCTATTATCAATGTTTACATCTTGCTATGAATAAAGGGTCTTGGGAGGAGGGCATGATCCTTTGTCCATCTCAGGAAAAGAATGGCCCAGCACTGGGGGAAGGGAATGACAATTAGGAGTTTGGGGGCTAACAAAACAAACTGGTCGGGGCTTCCCTGGTGGTGCAGTGGTTGAGAGTCCGCCTGCCGATCGATGCAGGGGACACGGGTTCGTGCCCCGGTCCGGGAAGATCCCCCATGCCGCGGAGCGGCTGGGCCCGTGAGCCATGGCCGCTGAGCCTGCGCGTCCGGAGCCTGTGCTCCACAACGGGAGAGGCCCGCGTACCTCAAAAAACCCCAAAAAACTGGTCTTTTTCTCAGTTTTGCCCTAGGCTTCCTCTATCTGTGACCGTGACCAGTAATTTTTGGACTTGGAAATATAAATTAAGAAGGGGCTATTACTGGGACCCAGTATTGTGAATCTGCCTCCAGGGGCCACTGAGTGACTTACTACACAGCACGTTGTTTTTTATTTGTCACTCCCTTAGGCCCCATTAGTGCCAGAGAAACCCAGGACAAAGGAAAGACTACTAGAAGACAAAGAAAATAGGCATTCGGTAGAGGTTTTAAATATGTATTTCACAGCAAAGAATTATCTCTATTGGACGCCAGCTGGCCTGTGACTGACCCTGGGTACCATAAAACCCCAAATTTCAAGAAAGCATTGTGAAAACTCCTCCGATTGAACTCATCTTGCTCTTTAGAGGACAGTGGGTTATTGACAAGGCATAATGATATCCTGCCATGTTCCCTTTCCTGCTAAGAAGAGATTTTTATCATCTCTCCAGATTTCACACCAGGGTCAGTCTCACTTGGCTCTGTTTTCTTTGTGTCTGCAGATCTCAAATTGTCAGGGAACATCTTGTCAGGAAAAGGCCAGATGGGCAGGCAGGGAAGTGATCCAGCCCCTGAGGAAATAAAGTGCTCAGCCTAGCTCTACTCCCTCAGGGCGCCGGAGTGAGGGGCCTGACAGACAGTGACGCAGGAGGAGGTACCTCCAACTTAGCTCAGAGCTGCAGAAACCTGGGCCACACGAGCATTTTTGCAGTGTAGGGAGCAGGAAATTCTAATTTCCATGTTGCGAGCTAACAGGACGAAATCTGATACCACCCTCCCTATGCTCTGGAAATGAACTCAGTCCTCTCTTTGAATTGGGGTCTCCGAGCCACACAGCCTCACAATGCAATTTTCACTCCCAATACCCTGTAGAAGGCAAAGTGAAATACTGAGAGCATAAGCATGGCTAGTGATACGTGGGCTAATTAAGGGCTCAAACTGAAAGGAGCTCTCACTATTTTTACATTTCATTCCTGAGGGATGTTTTTCTCTGGCGATTATGTGGCAAATAGATTTTAGACTAAATCATTCCAGAGTCATTTTGGCATCCTCAACACCTAGCAGTGTTTGATATGTGGTGCTCAGAAAACGTGTCTTTAAAGAGTAAGCCTGACTACTGGCATTAACCTCTCCTTATCGATTTGGCATATAAGCATAGGGGACTCTGTCTCTTGACCTCATCAGGCAGATGCCATCCCCTCCATGGCCTCTGAATTGATTATGCCCTGGGAGCCTGGAAAATGTCTACATAAAACAGACAGGAAGAGGGAAGCATTGTTAGCCAAGCAACCGTGCTTCTGATTGTTCTGAGAGCTGATTCTGGGGTGAGATCAAGTTGGCTTCCTCTTCTCAGCCTTGGCCCTTAGCCCGGTGGTTTTGACCCACAGCTGTGTCTCTGGACTGATTACTTTCTACAGTCTTATTGGGTTTCCTGATTACTATCCCTGTTCCATGACCCATGATCTGAACATTAGTCCACAGATGTCAGGGGAAGAGGCTTGGCTTTTCCTGTCTAATTGCTTTAGTGGTGATAAGTCAGAGTACAGTTCCGGGTTAAGGAATCCCAAGTCAACTTACCTAGAAAAGGAGCAGTCAGAAAGCAAGGTCAGGTTATCAAGGCCAGGGCTGAGATGCACAGACCAGAATCTGAGAGTAGAATAGAGACAACACACAGGCATTAAGTTTGGAAACATGGGGTAGGTCATGAAGATTCATATCATAACCTTATGCTAATGATGTATTCAATCAGTGGTTCTCAGTCAGGGGTGATTTTGCCAGGGGTCATTTCATCATGTCTGGACATACTTTTGATTGTTGCAACTGCAGGAGTGCTACTGCCGTTTAGTGGATAGTGGTCGAGGATGCTGCTAAACATCGTACGATACACAGGACAGCCCCCCTAACAAAGAATTATCCAATTCAAATGTCTGTATTAAAGGCACAAGATACAAATTATAGATCACAACTGTATGAAATATTAAAAAAAGACTGGAAGGATACACGTCATAGTTTTAACAGGGGAGTATCTGGGTGGCAGAATAATGCATCTTTTTTCTTTTCTCTGGTTTATAAATTTTCTAATACAACTATGTTGCCTTTAAATTAATTTTTAATTACATAAATAATATGTGAACACATTCTGCTCATAAAATATTACAGCATTACAGATAAGACTGAAGACATCCTTGGCCAACCTAGCTTCTTCCACCTCAGTCCCCTTCCTAGACGTAACAAGTTTTGTGGATATGACTTTTCAGAGTTTTATTACACATTTATACGTATTATGTGCACCTATGGAAATATATCTACTATATCATTGTTTTTTACAGTTTCACAGTATAGTATTCTGTAGTTTATCTGTTTCCCTACTGCTGAACATTTAGTTTGCTTCCAGTCTGGTGCCATTATGACAGGTGCTGCATTGTACGTGTCTCCTTGAACATGCTTGCCAGCGTTTCCAAAAGTGGGTAAGGCTAGGAAAATTGCTGGGTTATGAAAAACACACATTTAAAATGTTATCAGCTACTACCAATTGCCTTCCAAAGAGTCCACAAATTTAATTTCCTGAAAACCTCACCAACACTTGATATTTACTTTGTTTTTCACATTTGCCAATCAGATGGTTGATAAATAGTATCTTTCTTTTGTTTTACTTTGCATTTCCCTTGTTACTGCTGAGATTGAGCACCTCTTCATGTATTTGTTGAGCCTGTCCTATCTTCTCCTCAGTGGTGTTCACATCCCTTGCTCACTTACGTATTATAAGACCTTTCCAATAGTTTTTTTAAAACAGAAGAGAGCAGAATCAGGTTGTATAAAAACACGGAAGTCAGTCTACCCAGTGTCTTGTCTGCCCATCCTACCTAAGACAGATCCTGAGTCCCACCCAGACCAAAATGACCCTTTCTTGCCATCATTGAGAACCCAAGAAAGCAGCTATATTAGGAAACAAATTAGCCAGGCCCATTCTCACCACTGTTCTGTGTTTCCCTGGACTGTGAGTCTGCAGTGCCAGCATGTTGACACTGAATAGCCAGCAGGTACTGCCAGTCAGATTCGCTCTAGTCAAATCCAAATCTGATATGTGATGAAGCATAAAGGACCATGAAAGGCAGCGTGTGAACTGAATGTTATCTGCTGCCCATGCAAATGGCAATTAGGACCATTAAATTTCAGTTAATCTTCATTAAGAACATCTGTTGTCTAGCCCACATGCGAAAACCAAAGATGGGTTGGGTGATCGTGACCACTCCAAATAAGTAGTTGTATCAACTAGCTTCTTGCCCCCCCGCCCAAAGTAGATGTAAGGCTTCTTCAAGACTCTTGGGCATTATTTGAAACCTGAGTGCTTGTAAGCTATGGCCCTTTGTGGTGAAGAAGATGATTGATTAGTCCTAGTGAATTTCAGGATCGCAAGTGGGTTCCAGAGACTCAACCCAAACTGGCCCTTGGCCTTTCTGGTCCCCTCCATCTCTTTTGGTTGCCCCATCCCATATGCGGCGAGCCGTTTCTGACCGGCAGAATAACGAGCCGCCACACGCAAGATTCTTCTCGTATCTCACTTTATTGGAGCACAGCTTGGTTGAAGAAAGATGGAAGGAAGACCCCGTAATCCTATAGCAGTCTGCTTATATAGGGATTAAGAACATGTGTCGCTCTGTGATTGGCTTTCGCCGATGGTGCGATTTGTGAGCCAGCATCGGATAGGTCGCTACTTTAAAACCTCATTAGTATACTTAGCGCAAGCGCAGTGGCCACAGGAAGGATGACTCAGCTTATTTCAGCTTCCTGCCGCGTAGCAGTTAGCTGACCGCGCCCTACATCTCCCCCTTTTTTATTTATTAGAACACCAAGCGGAATGTAGCCCGTACAAGTGTTCACCTCATGATGTGCTCACTGTTCGAGGGCAGTTTTCCGTTGGCATGTCTGAGACACCTTCCTGCGTGCAATGCCAACAAGGGCTGCAGGGTGCAAAGGCTGACTCAGAATAATGGCTGATTCCCTATAGAGGTGCAATGGCAACAAGGCCTCTCTGTGCAAGGGCAATCAGGACAATGGCTGACTCCCTATAGAGGTGCAATGGCAACAAGGCCTCTCTGTGCAAGGGCAATCAGGACAATGGATGACTCCCTATAGAGGTGCAATGGCGACAAGGCCTCTCTGTGCAAGGGCAATCATTTCGAATTATTCAGGGCGGAGAGCCAGGCTGCGGGAGAATCTCCTTCATTAATAGCCAGAAGTGCCTGAGTGAGCAGGACCCTATCTCGATGTGCCCTGATGCGCACACGACAGACCAACCAGAGACACAGCATAATCCCAAATACACAGCAGACTCCAAAGATTCCTACCCCCACCCACTCCCCAAAGAAGGAAAAGGCAGAAGAGAGCCAAGAGGCAAAATCTCCAAAGGCAACGGGCTCCAGCCCGGCAGCACTCAGTTGCACAATTTGAATAATCCTTTGTGGAATTCCAACTAATACAAAGACTTCGATTAAGAATCATCAGGAACATCCAGCTCAGCATCTTCTCTGAAGTTTTCTTCAACAATTCTCGTCAGTCTTGATGGCACCCAGATCGGATCTTGATCCGACGGTTCACTCCGTGTGTCGAGTTCTGAATCGGTCCTCCATGCAGGGCGCGAAGTTCCCGGGTTTCGGCACCACTTGCGGCGAGCCGTTTCTGACCGGCAGAATAACGAGCCGCCACACGCAAGATTCTTCTCGTATCACACTTTATTGGAGCACAGCTTGGTTGAAGAAAGATGGAAGGAAGACCCCGTAATCCTATAGCAGTCTGCTTATATAGGGATTAAGAACATGTGTCGCTCTGTGATTGGCTTTCGCCGATGGTGCGATTTGTGAGCCAGCATCGGATAGGTCGCTACTTTAAAACCTCATTAGTATACTTAGCGCAAGCGCAGTGGCCACAGGAAGGATGACTCAGCTTATTTCAGCTTCCTGCCGCGTAGCAGTTAGCTGACCGCGCCCTACACCCATACACCCTGCTCCTGTGTCCCCTGGGGCCCTGATCTTTGCCAGAGGCCTGTGAACATAAAACATTTCAAATCACTGCTACCAACATGTTGCTTAACTGCCACCCTTGTGCCTCACACACGCAGGACATCTCCTGCCTTATCATTCTCCCAGTTGGCTTGTATCTGTGATGGAGCAGACCATTCTCACCAGTTCCAAAGAGGTATCAGGAGAAGGGCAAGGCCTTCTGCACCTTTATCTGAGTTTAGGCGGGTTAAGTTCCTCCTGACCATCAACTACTATGGTGATGGTCTTTTCTAAGTCAGTGGGGGTGGGGGGTGAGGTAGGGAGGTAGATAGGTAGACACGTAGTCTAAATTATGTTCCTTTGTGTATGCATCATGTATCTCACCTTGGTAGCCTTACCACAGTTGTAATTTTCCATTTGTTTGGGTGACTATTTGGTCAATACCAGTCTGCCCTACCAGCCTGTAAGCAACATGGGCGCCCAAACCGTGTCTGTTTTTGTTTACCAGTATATTTCCAGCACTTAGCATGCCACATAGGTGCTAAATAGAATTTGTTGACTGAAAAACCAGACAGTTGTGGCTCTGATGTTCTTAAAATGAAGAAAAGCCAGGTATTCAGGCAGGAGTACGGGAAGAGGCATTTGTGAGCGGTAGGGCATCTCACCATCTCTCTACTCTTACCACAGGGAGACATCTCACCATGTGAGTCCACCTTTGTATAAGGCTGTCCCTAGCCACAGCTATCCCCTGAACCTGCCAACAGTGCTTTCATCTAGGATGGGGAATGAATCCTACCTTTGATAGTTTACTATTTTCCTGGGATCTCAAAGCCACTGTTCTCTCCTTGGGACCTTGGGGTAAAATTGTGCCAGTAAGTTGTGGAGCTGAGATGGCGGGGGAACTGAGTAGCTTGGAGACTGTATTTCCATTAAAATTGAAACAAGGACATACCAGTACATTTCTTGTATCATAACTGCTCCTGGAATCTGCCAATATATCACTCAGTGCCTTTCAAAGAGAATTGACGTGGAAGGAGAAAAGGATGAAGGGTGATGCAAAGATGCTGGAAATGGAACAGAGTTGGCATTTTGAACAAACTTTGACTCCAACTGATTCTAGAGAATTATTATGAACTGAAGTAGTGATGCTTTCTCCACCTCTTCTCACCTATCCCATTTTAACTCTTCAAACCCTGCTCTTTTCCCACAATCCTTCTCTTGACCTCTTATCTATTACCCTGAATTCTTGCAAGGCCTTCCTTATATTTCTGCCCATCGACAGCAAAAATAAGATTCTAAGTGAACCCCCAGCCTCTCCCATATGACCCAGGATCCTGATGCAGAAATGAGGAGCAAGCTGAAATCATGAATGCTTTTTACCACATCAGCTCCACAGTTGCTACTAACTGGAATAGCTTTTACTCATAAAACCCAGAGATTTCCAGGGAGACCATTGCTAATCCTATAAACTCAAGACGTAGATAAAGCAGTTGGCTTGGGTATCACTAATTTCATTTTCATGCTTATGTTTGCCATCATTCATTGAGGGACAAAAACAAGTCAGCTATGATATGGGTAAACCCTGGATTAGCATTGTGCATTGTAGCCGTAAATTTTACTGTAAATGAAATGTACAGATGATTTGAAGTCAGTTATAGAGGAAACAAGAAGCTACGAGTGAACCTTTGATGGAAAATAACTTGTTTCTTTCCTTAGTTGGGTATTTGGGATTGGTTTATTTTTCACATTTTATAAGGAGATAGTTCCCAATAGGCCTGAAGATTGGATTTATAATAACAGTTTAGGAACTTAGGTGAAATTAATAAAACCAAACTTCAAAATGTATAAAAATGAGAGCAAGAGTTTAAAGTCTAGCTATTTTAAAGATACTGACAATTTGCCCTTTTAGAAGCATGAAACATTTTAGGGCCGAAGAGTAAACATTATGGAGTCACCCAGTCTCATCTACCATGCAAGGTAAAAACTCTCTTACCAGTGATCTTTGAAACTCTGAACATCTCTGGATCAAGAAACTCATTGCTTTTTATTGTCTTTAAGAAAAAACAACACATAATATGTTAGTCCATTATTTTTAGGTGATTCGAGCAATCCAAAAGCCTACAGAGAATATGTGAAAGTCCTGTTCTCCCCTCTTCCACTCCTCCCTTCTCCCTTCAGAGGTGACCATTGTTAACTGTTCCTTCTAGCCCCTTTTTTATACATTTATATCCATGGTTCTCAGTCAGAGCGATGTTGCCCCCCAGGGGACATTTGGCAGTGTCTGGAGGCATTTTTGGTCGTCGTGGCTGGAGGTAAGATGCTTCTGGCACCTAGTTGGTTGAAGCCAGGGGTGCTGCTCGACATCCCACAATGCACAGGACAGCTCCTCACAAAACAAGAATGATCTGGCCCCAGATGTCAATAGTGTCAAGATTGAGAAACCCTGGTATATACATTAAAGATGGAGGTGGAGATTATAAATATACCTTTTCATCATAAAGAAGTAGGATCACAATCTCCATTTTTCTGTGTTCCGCTTTTGTACCATTTCGAACTCTTCCATGCGAGTACATATACGTATATTTCCACTGCATTCCTTTTAACAGTTGCATAGTATTCTCTAGTACAGATATATTGTAGTTTATTAAACAGTCCCCTGTTGGTGGATATTTAGGTTGGTTCCAATTTTTGCAATTACATACAATACTGCAATAAGCATCTTTGTACATATATCATCTATTAGATAGATTCTTAGAAGGAGAATTACCTAATCAAAGATTATGTGTATTTTCTATTTTGATAATTCTGACAAATTTCCCTCCCAAAAGGCTTTATAAATGTATATTCCTATCCACAGTGTTTAAGAATGCTGTTTTCTCATACCTTCAGCAACACTTTTATTAATCTTTTAGATTTTTACCAGTCTTATGGGTAAAAAATTATATGTAATTACTGCTGTAATTTGCATTGCTCTGGTACTATCAAGATTGAGTGAACATGACTTTTGGTCATTTAAAATTAATTAACTACTTAATGGAATAATTACCTGCTTATTTACTTTGCCTATTTTTCTATTGGATTTGTTCTTTTTAAAATTTTTATATGATGTATTTTGGAAGGTACTCCTTTGCTGACTACATTGCCAATATTTTCCATCTTATAGCTTGTATTTTAGATTTATTTACTGTCTTTTTTGTAGAAAATTAAAATATTTTAATTTTGGCATAATAAAATTTATTATTCTTGGGCTTCCCTGGTGGTGCAGTGGTTGAGAGTCCGCCTGCCGATGCAGGGGACACGGGTTCGTGTCCCGGTCCGGGAGGATCCCGCCTGCCGCAGAGCGGCTGGGCCCGTGAGCCATGGCTGCTGGGCCTGCGCGTCTGGAGCCTGTGCTCCGCAGTGGGAGAGGCCACAGCAGTGAGAGGCCCGCGTACCGCAAAACAAACAAACAAGCAAATTTATTATTCTTTTATCTTATGGCTGCTGTGCTTTGGGTCTTGCTGAAGAAGGCCTTCCTTACCCAAAGATGATAAAAAAAACATTCTTCTATAGTTTCTTCAAACATTCTTGGTTTTTTTTTCTTCTATGTTCATCTCTTTTTTATGTGTTTTTGGTGTGAGCTGGGGGGAGGGGTCTACCTTTTTTCCAAATAGATAGGCAAGGTCTCAATGAAATTTATGAACTAATTGCTTCTTTCTTTATTGATAAGAAATTTCATCTTAACTATCAATTCATCTATAATCTCTGTTATATGGACTTATTTCTCTCGGTTCCTGGCCTAATATTACTCTGTTTAAAATACTCTAGTCTATTTTGATGTCTGATGTTGTAAGTCCCCACTTCTCAGGATTTTTCCTTCCAAATATCATTCGCTATTCTTGTACATTAGAATCAGATTGTGAGTTTTCATAAATGTTCAATTGAGACTTTTATTGGGATTGCTTTGAATTTTATATCTATGTTTAGTGAGATTTGACATTTTTATAGTATTTTTAAAATGAAAATATCTTTATTCTCTTCAATAAAGACTTGTATAGTTTTCACCAAGTAGGTCCAATGCATTTCTTGCAGATTTATTCCTAGATATCCTGTAATTTTGCTTGCTTTTGTAAATGGAATGCTTTTACTATAACTTTTATTTTGTAATTGGCTATTTCTGGAGTACAGGAAAACTATTATTTTTGTATGTTGATCTTGTATGTGGCCACCCTGCTGAACTATCTTTCTGGAGCAAATTTTTTTTAGTTAATTTTCTGGAATTTTCTGAGTAGACAATCATACAGTATGAAAATAGTGATAATTTTTTCTTTTATTTTGCAAAATTTATACCTCATTTTCTACCCTATTGTATTCTCATTACTTTGTAAGCCTACATGTTTAAAAGTTGCTTCTTATAAGTCAAAATCTCTTCTGAGTTTTTTTGTCCAGTAGTTTCAGTTCAGTTTTTTAGAGCCAAACAGAGTAAGATAAACCCTTCTTCTACAGGATAACCCTTCAAATATTTGAATATGTTTATCATGCGCCCCACATCTTCAGGTTTCCAAGATAAGCAACTCTGTCATCTTCAATATATATACCTTTCCCACCCAGAGTCATCTTTTTTTAAATGCACTCCATTTTGTAAATGTCCCTCTCAAAACGTGATGTCCAGAGTGGAAGAGAGTTCAGATGTTGTCTGACCATTGCAGAACATACAGAAACTATAGATTACAATGTTAGAGCTAAATGGTTTTAAAATATTTTGTTTGCAGTGGAATCCTTTTATTAATGAACTCTTAGGCAGAACCCTAATCCTTAAAACAGTTAAGAGTGAAGTTTCTCTTGTTGAAATGAAAGGAGGGTGAGAGGTTATAGAACCTTTATCATTTCAACTTCCTTTTTGTTCCCCAAGGTAGCCAGCCCAAGGAGAATCCTGAGGATCTGAAGAACATAGTTTGACAACCATGCATTGAGTCCAACTCCTTCAAATACGATGTGGCCCAGAGATGAGAAATGACTTACTGAGATCACACAGTTACTTAGCAAAACTGACAGAACTAAACTTGGGTCTCAATTTCCATTCCAGAGATCTTTACACTATGTCATACTATTCCTTACTATTAACCCCACCCCACCTTAATGACTCATATTAATCTTAGGATCACTACCAAGCATAAAGTGGATAGCTAGTGGGAAGCAGCCGCGTAGCACAGGGAGATCAGCTCGGTGCTTTGTGACCGCCTGGAGGGGTGGGATAGGGAGGGTGGGAGGGAGGGAGGCACAAGAGGGAAGAGATATGGGAACATATGTATATGTATAACTGATTCACTTTGTTATAAAGCAGAAACTGACACACCATTGTAAAGCAATTATACTCCAATAAAGATATTAAAAAAAAATCTTAGGATCAACTAAAATCCTAGGGCCACTGTTAATATCCATTTTGTTCCATCTGATACAGTTGAATTTGGGAAATCTGTATTTATTAGATTTTACATTTATTAAATGTATTAAATATACTCTCTCCTAGAACTCAAAGGAGCATTAGAAACCTTTTGTCTTGGCCCATTAGTCCTTCCTTTAAAAAACTTTCTAAATCTTGATTCTGTCATCCAACATCAATCAGTTTCTTTTGGCAGCGCCATTCAAGTAAGACTCTAACTCGTACTGACATTCAACCCCTAGTTCTTCAATTTGCCAACAAATGTATAACCAAGACCTAATTTCAAAAACTTCAGACTTACATTTTTTTTATGGTTCTTCTCCTCCCTTACCTGGAGAATTCCTACTCATCTATTGAGACCCATTTCAATTGTCACCTCCTCTGTGATGTGTTACTGGGTCCACATTCCTCATTCTTGAAGCAGTGTTGACAGGTCCCATTTCTATACAATAGAATTGTAATAACTAACATACTTCCTCTGTTATTTTATGAATTCCTTTAGGGTCTTATGTGTTCTTTGCATCCCCAGGACCTGAGCCTAGGATGGCAGGTGGACTATGGTGGCTACCTACGGAGGAAGACTGTGAGGTCGGGTAGGAACTCAGGGGCAAGAGCGTTGTGAGGAGTTAATGATTTCTGCCATGAGCTCAGGAGACAAGTATTTTGCCAACCCTGGCCCAGGGCATAGTCAGTACTCAAAATATGTTTTTAAATGTATTTTTGCACCCGTACCCTGAGATGTCTAGTAACTTTATCAAAAGGAAAATAAGCTGGGCATGGGTTGTGTCAACCCTTGTTTGTGTCTACTGATCATAATTTCTCTTGAGTGTTCACAAACAATATTCTAATAACCCTTTTTAGATATTTTTTCCTGGGTATCAGCATCGAGTTAATTATTGGTTTATATTTTCTGAGATATACTTCTTCCCCTTTTCAAAAAAGTAGGACAACATTTCCTTGTCTTTAGCCTTTTGGCGCCTCTTCCATTTTCCAAGAACTTTCCAGGTGGTGGTGACTCATTTGGAGAAAATGGCCCCTTTCACTCGGACCTTTCAACAGCATTGTTTGTAATGGTCAGGGGCCATGACTAGGAGAGCTGTTTCTTGGAAAAAGTCTATTTGAATTGGGCAAATCAGAGGCTGAAGTCAGGATGGCCAATAAATGTGTTATTGACAGAGGCCTGGCCTAGAAAGACAGCCAAGTCTAGGGAGGCAGTTTTCTCTGAACCATGGCCCAGCAAGCATTTTAGATGGCTCTTCCTGTCTCTCTTCCCTTCCCCTTCTCTTGGCTACATGTTCTTCTCTTGCTCTAGTTTGTCTCCTCTGAGCTGAATTTGGATGGCTAAAGTGTAACCTCAGCACAAAAATGACCAGAAGAATGCACATCTGCCCTTGAGTTCCGGATGAGGACCTAGGTCAGTGACTGTTAGTGACAGAGATAATAAACAAAACAATTTCAAGAAATTGAAGATATTAGATTAATAATAGATACACTTCAGCTGTCTATATGTGAAAAAGAGAGGATATCAGCTGTGTAGACACACAAAAAATACAGTAAAATGATGATTCATTAGGATACTAAAAGCAACCGATTTTTTTGTGAATTTACCATGTGCCCAGTCCTGTGCATCCTGTGGGAGGATGCAAAGACATGATCCTGAAGATGTCGCAATAATTTTTAAAAATCTTCTACCTTAATAAGAGAATGACATATAGCCAATATCTGGTGTTTGGTCTTATTATTTTTTTAAAGCCTTTTCTTTAACAAGATTGGAACCAAAGTATGAGTGAATTTTTTAAAAGGCTAACCTTCAATAACTGAAAAATGAAATTCATCTAAACTCTCTGTTCCAACTATGTGT
Organism: Tursiops truncatus; assembly: GCF_011762595.2. Lineage (NCBI taxonomy): Eukaryota > Metazoa > Chordata > Mammalia > Artiodactyla > Delphinidae > Tursiops > Tursiops truncatus. The sequence goes on from NC_047055.1 coordinate 34,839,089, forward strand.
TAATTAAATGACCCTTGATCTACTGTACATGCAAAGAAAATGACATTGCTATGACTGCAGCCCACCCAGTACTGTGGGTTGCTTTGTAGAAGCTGCGGCAAGCCTGGTTTTTACTGGGACTGGGAAATCTCATCATGCAGGTTCAGTCTAGCTCAGGTTCTTGTCCCTTCAGTGTGGATCTCACCACTTATTTGGTAAGAGGTACAGTGAGAAGTGGGCCTTCAGCCCTCCAAGGGGTTGTGTCCTGTTGCTATAAACCATCAAAAGCCTGACTGCTGATCCCAGCAGCTCATGCAAGGGACAAATGTAAACACGAGCTGCTTTGCTCTCAGTGGAAAGGTTTGATTTGAGCTCCTTCCAGGCGATCACACTGGCTGCCATTTTATACAGTCTATTTCTGTCTTCCTGTACACATCCCTCAATTTGCATTCCTGCTTAAACTTGCCACTAGTCCTGGCTCTCTGTGTGGTGGAATGGATTTGAAGAGGAGGAAAGAAAGGCTTTTTGTGAGGAGGGGGAGAATACAGGACTTTCACTAGCTCTTCCTCCTGGATGTCTTCAGAGAAGCATTTTGTCTCCTGGCCTCCTTGAGGGTTGTCATAGAAGCTCTCATTTAGTACAGACATCAGCCTTACTTCTTTGTGTATTTGACTTTGAACCAATTTGGCTCATTAAAACAATGATGATTGGCGTAACGGGAAGATGAATGGCAAGAAGAAGGTGGAAACAGAACTTTAAAGACGGTTTACATGAAGAGAGTGATTTGAAGGGGCCATCAAAAGCCCTCAAATATCTTTCGCCAGATCTTTAAGGAACACGAGACATCCACCATTAGAGCTTTATTCCTTAGGGTTCAGTTATGGTCCTCTCTAGGCAGTACCTCCAACCCTGGGCGGGATGCAGATTAAGCTCTGAACACTCTAGCATGATTTAGCTTATCAGAAATTTGCAGTCAACTGATCGTTTCCCAGCAACCAGTTGGCCTTCCTTGCCAGTACATTTGACTTGGATGATTTCCCCCGTTCTTAAGGGAAACTAATTTAATTGTGTAAGTTCGCAATCTTACAGGCTCAAAAAGCAATTGGTATGAGTCAAAACTTGGAATGGCTAAGCAGTTTAGATGATTGTATAAACAAGGTCCAAAAGTCAATTTTTCAGACCATTAAATGTAGGTCAGATGCAAGAAGAGAATTAAATCGTTACAGAAGGGACTCAACCAAGAAATGTCCACCAGACTAGCAGCTCCTTGAGGATGGGAGCTGCGTCTTATTCTTTCTGTATCCCTGACAGTTACCATGGTGGCTGAATTCTCATGAGCATTCAGTGAATGCTATTCAATAAGTAAACAAATTCAGAACAATTTCTTGACTAAAAGATCGATTCTGGAGTGCATTACCAAGTAATGTTGGAGAGTCCTTTATTGCAGGGATTTTATGAAAGAAGATAGGTACTACTATGCCCAGGATGTGGAAGTAAAGTGTTCTGTAGCGGCAGAGAAAGACGGTGGATTTTCCTTCTAGGCCTTGGGTGCTATGAAATGGTGAAGAGAGTTTGTATTGGGTTCTCTTTCTCTCTCTCTCTCTCCCTCTGTGTGTGTGTCTGTGTGTGTCTGTCTCTCTTTGCCAAAACCTGATTTACTTTACCAGCTTTTCTATTTTTTTTATTGAAGTATAGTTGAAAAGACTCAGACCTACTAGAGAATGGGCTTGAGGACACGGGGAGGGGGAAGGGTAAGCTGGGACAAAGTGAGAGAGTGGCATGGACATATATACACTACCAAATGTAAAATAGATAGCTAGTGGGAAGCAGCCGCATAGCACAGAGAGATCAGCTCGGTGCTTTGTGACCACCTAGAGGGGTGGGATAGGGAGGGTGGGAGGGAGGGAGGCACAAGAGGGAAGAGATATGGGAACATATGTATATGTATAACTGATTCACTTTGTTATAAAGCAGAAACTAACACACCATTGTAAAGCAATTATACTCCAATAAAGATGTTTAAAAAAAGGGAAAAAAATAAATAAACTTTACCAGCTTTTCTTGGCCCACCTCATTTTCCCTTAGGTCATACAGCTTTTGCAAAGTAATTATAATAATTTGCATTCATACAGCACTAGTACTTTTCAACGCATTTTCATAGGCACTATCTCTTTTTGTTCTAAATTGGAAAAAAAAACCCTACTATGAAGCAGTCAGAGTAGTGTTAGTTCCATTTTTCAGATGAGGAACCTGAGGTATAGAGTATTTGAGTGACTCGCTCATGATCATATAGCAATGTGTGACTGAACCAGAACTAGAAGTCAGTCCCAAGTCTCAAAATTCAGGAATGGACGTTTGTTAGGAAAACAGCAGATAGTCCTACTGCCTTCATGGTTATAATCCTCATACTTTTTATATTGTTTCAAATTCCTTCTTTATACTCCATTCTAGGCCTATGAGGCTGACACTTGAGAAATGGCCAAGTCAGACATTATCTCAACTGTGGAGTATCAATTTATCCTCAGCTTTTTTTTCCTTCAAATATGAAGTGTGCGCTTAACTAGATTTATAACAACGTTGGGCAGGACATCTTTCTGTCTCTGCTTAAGCCAGCTGACACAGAAGTCTTCTGAAATGTATTGCCCCAGAATGCATCTTCTCTTCCTCTTACAGCTTTCTTTGACAGTCACAGCAGGAGGACCTCTTGTATTGGCTGATAGTTTATTGAGTCCTTTCCTTCCTGGGGCTGGCAACCTTCTCACACAGATTCAAGAGGCAGCAGATCTAGTGTAATTACCAGTCCAAACCCTATTTGGTGTCCCAGAATGGAATGAGTAAGGCAGTGTTGTACTGAAACCATGGATGAAGCTGGACCTCAGAGCCTGGGATGGATGCCAGGACTGGAAGAGCCAAGGACTTTGCAAAAACCAGAGGTCTAGGCAGGCTGTGAGTCATTAACTAAAAAAGCAGTTAGGAATTAGGAAATAAGCTTCTTACTGGGGTTAAAGCAAGGCCAAGGGTCAAAAACTGAATAGCAATGGACAACAGTAACAACAACAATACTGCTTTAGAAAATGAGATAAAAGTCTGCTTTCGCCCAGAAGCCTGCTAAAATGGAGCTGACTCTAGGGAGTGGCCAGCCTGAGATCCATAGGTGGGAGTGAGAAAGCCATCTTTACAGGTCGGGAGCGGAGAGTGGTGGTCACAGCAAAGGTGCTATCTTGACAGTCGAGAGATGTCCTGGAGCACGGTTTCTCAACCCTGGTACCATTGACATTTTGGTCCAGAGTTAGTTCTTCGTTGCGTGGCGCTGTTCTGCGCATTGCAGGACATTTAGCGGCATCTCTGGCCTCTACCCACTAGATGTCAGTAGCATCCATCCAAGTTGTCACAACCAAAAATGCTTCCAGGTAATGTTCAGTGTCCCTTGGGGAGTTAGGGAGAGGTAAAATGGCCCCGGGGTTGAGAACCACTGCTCTAGAAGCTATGGATTGTGAAAGCTTATTGGTCGCAAGCCTTCTAGGGTCCACAGACTTCTGAATTATTTTCGGAGCAGGAAATCTAAGGTAGCAGATATAAGCATCTGTTGGGAAGGTAATCCCATCCTTCCCAAATGTTCTTTCACATCTAGCGCCTGGCTCACCTCTCCCATTAGGCACTATGACAGTTCCTTAGAATAGTGAACCCTTGGAATTTTCTGGAAATCCTACTTAATTGCAAACTGAAAGGCAGATCTCCTCATGGTTTTCATTCTTGGGACAAATGTGAAAATACTTTTTACTTTTTGCAATTGAGTTCTAAAAGACATGTTAAGTTTCTGTTTTCTTTTTATCTTGAACTTTAATTTCTTCATTTCCGTTCCTTTCCTACTTTCATTCAACCATATCCTTCACAATGCAAGTATATAGCTGATGAGGTGGGATACCCAGAGGCCAGGAACTGGCAGGAACTGGGCCTAAGAACCTCTGCTCTGGGAAGTACTTGCAAAAGATATTGTACCCACTTATCTGTCTTCCACCTCAGCCTTTTTTCTTACCACCTTTCTTAAAAACATGAGGAAGAATTCTGTGAACTCTTTTTCCTCACTGATGCTCTTGTGGTGGCTTTGCATGTCTGTCAGAAGTAGGAGTCCTCTGAAGGCCTGTCAGAACAGTTTTGTGGACTGAAACATGCTATAGAAGAAGCAACAGGATATAGTGGAAATGGCCTTGGACCAGGAGTCCAAACCCAAGTTCTAGTCTCTTTCCCTCTTTATAGACATTTGATCTTGCAAATCACCTTACCTTGGCTAAACCTCAATTTCCTCATGTGTAAAATAGAACTACCTGTTTGTCTCCATGGTAACTATATGGTTCAAAAGATACAGTGGGGTGAAAGCAGCATGAAACAGGTAAAAGCTTTTACAAATGCAAAATGATATTAATATTATTGCTTAATTGTAGTCACGCCTCTTCAATTATTCTTACCCAAGTGTCACGATATCCACTGGATAGATGTCATAGTCAAGGCTGTAACAACAGTTCCTTCCTCTCGCCTGCAGTGACAGACCTACTCTCTAGGCCTTCCTCTCCAGATCTACTATCTACTTTCTACCCTATTCCACCCTGCTCTGTGCCCTTGGAGGCTGACCCATACCAACAGGCTACCTTGTCTTCAGGATTCCAGTTGTGTTTGGCCAAAGGGAAGCACTGGCAGGGAGGAGAGGAGTGAGGTTAGGCTATTTATTCCCTGGTACCCTGCCTGCAAGGATGCTGGACATCCCTTCACTGAAGGTCACAGCTCCTGTCAGGAAGCTCTCTTCGTATAATTTTCATGTTCTCTCCTCCCTCTGGTTTCTGGTATCTGCTACCTCTCCTCTCTCTTTCAGGCGTAAGGGTGGTAATGGACCCCATTATTACTAGTCCTGGGATACTTACGCATTTCCTATGGTTTCTTTATACACTGCCCATACTTTTGTAATCAGTTGCCTTTGTTAAACTTTATTCAATTTATCTACTCTGAGTATGTCATGTGTTTTTTACTAGCACCCTGACTGATATACTCACCAAATCTCTTCCTTTTCTTCTCCGCTGACGTTTCTATTGTAGTAAAATATATACTTGTAAAGGAGGGGACATTATGTAACGAAATGCAGGAGGTGTATGGCCATTAGTATTCTGTCCAATCATGTTGAGAATTAGCTTCTGAGTCACCACCTCTGAACATCTATAATCAAGCTGTATGTTCCTTATCAATTGGACAGTCCATTTTCTTTGTCCTATCCGCAGCCAACCATTGAGGAACGTTTAGAGGCCATGACTCTCGTGCCTACTGTCTCTCACGAAGTTCGTATCCTTGCTAAATTCCAGCAGCCTGGGAGGCAACTGTCTGATGCACACTCCAGTCTCTGGTTTGCTGTAAATCAGTTTGCACCCCTTTGCTTCCTTTGGACTAAGTTTGCAGAGAATGAGCTTACATCCTTTTGCTTCCCTTGGACTGGAGTCTCAGGAAGCCTGGGAAGGGGGGTACAGTTAAGCCTCTGGGATTCCATGACAGCTGCCAGCATTCTGGCCTTGGTGTCTCTGTTTATTAACCGTGTCCGACCTGGAATGTTTTATAGACTGTCAGAGCTAGAAGATACCTCAGAAATCAACTAGTTCAGAGGTTCTAAACTTAAGATCTATAGATGGGCTTTAGGGAAATCCTTAAACTCCCTATATTATATGCAAAATTAGCTATCTGTGTGCACATATGCATTTTTCTGGGAAGAAAATCCATAGCTTTCATCAAATTCTCAAAAGGGCTTGTAACAGAAAAGAGACCTGGACGTGAAATGGCTCTAGAACAGCATCCTCACCTTACAGCAGAGGAAACTGAGGCCCAGAGAGAAAGCAACTTATCCAAGATTTCACAGTAAGTCAAAGGCAGGGTTTAACCTAGAACCAAGGTAGAGGTGAACTCCCCCCATTTTTTAAAAACAAACCTTTCCTTCCTCTACTGAATTCCAAAGCCATACTCCCACTAGACTTTGTGCACAGTAGATACCAGGTAACTGTTAAATGCACTTGATAACTGCATTGGGCCCTATAAGCATACTTGCTTCTTTAACTGACCCTACCAAACAGAATCGAGCTGCGTGGGGCTCAGGGCCAACCATAGAGCTTAGTGGTGCCAAGGGATCAGGCAGGGTTTTTCCACCCCAGTTCTCTCTGATGAATGGAGTTCTGTCTCGTCCCTGTTTCTCTGAGCCAACTTGTCCCCAGGGCTCTGTGGAGGGGCAGGTGTCGGTCCTGGGCATGGACTCAGCAGTCCAACTCCAGCGCCTCTGCAGCTGTTCTCATCCCTGTGAGGCCCCCAGTGGGAGCTAACACAGAGACTCTCGGAAAATGGCAAAGAAAAGCTAAGGAAAAAACACCCTGGAGCACTGAGGGGTTGCCAGGCTTCTAGGGGAGCTGGCACAGCCTTGCTCAGGTTATTAAATCACACTAGCTCCTGGTAAAACAGGGTAAAAAGTCTTATTCCTTCCCATCTTCCCTTCTATGGCCCTCTTTCCCAGGTCACAGGTATTTTCATACTACCCAGAGTCTCCTACTGTATTTCCTTACCTCGGTCTCCCCATGTAGGAAATGAGTACCTTTGCTGTATAGCTTAGGCACCCGGTGTGGCAGAATAAAAGCAGTCTGGAATTCCAGTATCGGCTCTGTAACTAACTAGCAATGTGATCTTTTACAAGTCACTTAATCTTAATGATCTTTCATGCTTCATTAATAAAACATGGGGCTAATGAACAAATGACGTAATGGAGGTGAGATCACTTGACAAATGCAACACAACAAAAGCTATTTGGGGTTATTATGTTCTTTCACCACTCAAAGAAAAATTATTTTAAAAGTTGAAAAGAATAACCTTGAGGGACAATAGCCCAGCTGAGATCTGGCTGCCTAGATTTCAGTCTAACTGGGCTTTCTGGGGGAAATTCTAGAATGAAGTGGGAAGAAAAGTCACCACTGGCTTTGAGTCTAAGACCAGTGGAAGGAATCAGTTGACAGAAATGTGATTTATTCCTGGAGTTTCACATGATACTTTATTTCCTAGAAACCTATGAGAAGCGCTTCTAAGGACTAGTCACTCTTCACCAGGAAAAGAAGAAGAGAGATCCAATCAGATCTAGTGCTGGAGATCAGAGGGCGTCAGCCTCAACGTGACTTGCTATAGGAATAAACTAGCTTGCAGAGGGGCAGAGAATTTCCAGAGGGTGGCGCAAGATAGTGGGAAGAGGATATCCATCCCTCCCTGCACGATCGGCCACTCAACACTGTTTCCTAAGGTACCATGAGGCAAATCACGGTCAGTGCCTTCAAGAAATGCATGCCTTGATGGCTGAAAGAGAGAGAAAGGACAAAACCCGTAGGGTAACTTAGGTGCTTAAAGAAATGGTCTTTAGTTGGGGAGGGGGTGGACGTGTTTTTCAATGCATACAGTTAGGAAACAAACAGATCTAGAATTTAGTACACAAGTCAACCTTTATCTCTTTTGACTTTCTGTAATATGTGGTACAGTAGACAATGATCACTAGTGGTCTGGAATAATCTTATTATACTGTAATATCCTTAATTATGAGACGGTTTTAATTATTATGGTTCTTAGACTCTTCCTACTCTTGTTATTACTGGTGATGATAAGATTTTTTAAATATTTGACTTTTTAGACTTAGACTTAGTGGAGATACAATGGTGAACAAAACAGAGGAGGGTTCTAGTCTCTTGGATCTTATATGGTGGTGGTGGTGGTTCTAGCTTAGATTGGGAGATAAGGAAGACCTCACTGAATAGGTGAAATTGGACTTCTGCTTCTGCAATATGGGAGACTAAGTTTTCTAAAACGTCTTCCTGCTACAATACAACTATATCCTGGATAAATTATAGCAAAATTTTTCTTTACATTTCCCTTTTTTAAACAGCTTTATTGATATATTGATATAATCCACATAATATAAGTTCATCCATTTAGAGTATAATTCAATGGTTTTGGGTATATTACGTTATTAATGTTTTTAATTAGGGTAAAATATATATTACAAAAAATTTCTCATTTTAACCGTTTCATGTGTGCAATTCAGTGGCATTAATTACCTTCGCAATGTTGTTCAACCATCACTACTACCCAGTTCAAGAATTTTTTCATCGTCCTACATAGAAACTCTGTAATCTTTAAGCAGTAACTCCCCAATCCCCTTTCTCCTAGACTCTGGTAACCTCTAGTCTACTTTGTGTCTCAGTGATGTTGTCTATTCTAGATATATCACATAAGTAGAATCCTACAATATTTGTCCTTTTGTGTCTAGTTGATTTCATTTAGCATAATGTTTTCAAGGTCCAAGTTGCATGTATCAGAACTGCATTCTTTTGTTTGTTTGTTTTTTGTTTTTTTGCGGTACGCGGGCCTCTCACTGCTGTGGCCTCTCCCATTGCGGAGCACAGGCTCCGGATGCACAGGCTCAGCAGCCATGGCTCACGGGCCCAGCCGCTCCGCCGCATGTGGGATCCTCCCGGACCAGGGCATGAACCCGTGTCTCCTGCATTGGCAGGTGGACTCTCAACCACTGCGCCACCAGGGAAGCCCAGAACTGCATTCTTTTTGTGGTTGAATTGTATGAATACATTACTACAATGTGACTCGTATGTATATACCACATTTTGTTTATACACTCATCTGTTGGTGGATACTTGGATTGTTTCTACCTTCGGGCTATTGCAAATAATGCCGTAATGGACATTGCATGCAGGTATCTATTTGAGTCACTACTTTCAGTTTTTTGGTATATATACCTAGAAGTAGAATCGCTGGGTCTTTAGGTGTGATATTGTGATTTATAATAAGAAATATATATTTGGTCTTTGTCCCTATTTCTGGCAAAAGAACTCCAAAAACCCTTGGAATTTTCTAAGTGATGTGAGCTACAAAGGTGTTTCTATTATGTCAATGACGTAACTTTTGGAAAGCGCCTGAGGATGGGGGCTGGTTGCCAGGAGAATCAACCATGTGATTAAAGGGTTAGAATTTTCAGCCCCACACCCAGACCTCTTGGGAGGGGAGGGGGCTGGAGATTGAATGGATCGCCAATGGCCAATGATTTAATTAATCATGCCTATATAATGAAACTTCCATGAAAACCCAAAGGAGAGGGTTTGGAGAGCTTCCAGGTTGGTGAACACGTGGAGAGCAAGGGAGATTGACTCAGAGAAAGCATGGACACTCCGTGCCCTTTCCCCGTACCTTGCCCTAAGCATCTCTTCCATCTAGCTGTTCCTGATTTATCTCCTTTTATAATAAACCAGTAATCTAGTGAGTAAATGGTTTTCTTGAGTTCTGGGAGCCACTCTAGCAAATTAATCAAACTTAAGAAGAGGTCTTGGGAGCCTCTGATTTATAACCTAACAGTCAGAAGTACAGGTGAGAACCTGGAATTGTTACCGGCATCTGAAATGGAGGAGCTGGGGGCAGTCTTGTGGGACTGAGCCCTTAACCTGTGGGATCTGACACTATGTCTGGGTAGATAGTGTCAGACTTGAATTGTAGGGCATCCAGCTGGGCATCCAGAATTGTCTGTTGGTTTGGGGAGCCTCACCGTGAACACACACACACACACACACACACACACACACACACACACTGGAATTGACGACTGGTGTCAATGAAGTGGGATTAGCCCTGGCTCACAGAAACTTGCGGTTTGGAAGAGAAAGGATGAAAGGACAGAGAATGATGAACCTTTGATTCCTGTGTGGCCACATGGTCACCCACAGTACGAAGCAGCAGCTATGCTGCAATCACTTCCTAAAGGTAAAAGTTACCAGTGGAATTCAGTGATGGCTCCAACTCCTGGGGAGTTAATTCACTGGATGCGTAAGGAAATGTACACTGATAAGAGCGAGACAAAATAGTCACTCCCTTGGGTATTGTGATCTATAATAGATAAACTAAAAGAGAATAGTGTGTCAGATTTTGATGCTAGACCAAAAGCAGATTTCAGTGACTCAGAACTTCAGCTGCCTCCCCCCAGCCCCCGCCGAGGTAAAAACTGTGCAGGGACAACACAAAGTACATTTAAGACCTCTGGTTGCCAAGAAGTTAGCATGGGGAGAGGGCAAAACCAAGAAACTCCTGAAACCAGGGAGTGTGGTATATGAATGTCAAGCAGAACACCCCAAAGGAAGCAGCTGACGCTTGTATGCAAGCCATGTAGTACTGGCTTTGTGATGACCGGAATATTCACCTGCTGCATATGCCTGTTATCCAGGGCACTTTCACATGGGCACCCCTTATCATCTCAGTGCTGTAAAACATAAAAAACAGTTCTGGAAGCGTTATGGAATTTGCTGCCTCAGCTTCCCCTCAGGGGGTCTTGCAGATTCTAATAAAAACATTAGGTTAATTAACAAGGGAATAAGGAGGGGCTGAGGGGAGAGTCACGGGACTCTTGCCAGCAAGGTGGAAATGTTGAAATGGTTATGAGAAATAAGGTGAATAAAGCAAATATCAATAGGACCGAAACGAAGAGTAAACGGAGATGGAAGAGTTGTCCCAGCAAGGTGGAAATCTTTAGATGGTTATTAAGAAATGGGGTTAGACATTGATGGGGTCAAAGTGTCCTCCTGCTGGTTCCCCAACATTAGAGGATCCCAAACAAGTCTGCTCTGTTTACTCCAATTGGAAGAAATGTAACCTCTGATCTATAGCCAGTTGGTCAGAAGTACAGGTAACAACAACCTAGGCTTGTGACTGATCTAAAGGGTGGGGGGCAGTCTTGTAGGACTGAACCCTTAACCCGTGGAATCTGATGCTATCTCCAGATAGATAGTGTCAGAACTGAGTCGAATTGTAGGCCACCCTGCTGGTATCCAAGCTTCGCTTATTAGAGGTGTGGAGAAACCACTTCACACATACACACACCCTCGCATGTTAAAATTGGGCCCAGGGACCCAGTTATATGCAATTTTGCGTTTAGTGTTTTGAGGAACCTGCAACAAACATTTCTCAATGTTTTTCTAAGCTTCCGGAAAAGAAAGGCAGGAGAGAGAAGAGGGACCAGAAGTTGCAACTAGAGCAGCAGGCAGTACGTAAAGGCCTGAGCTTCCCTGAGGGCAAAACCCATAATCGGAGCCCAGTGCTTTGGATATTATCAGAAGTGCAGGACACGCAAGTGCCAACTAAAGAATGTCACTCATCATCTGGCCCTACAAGGATTGAGTCATTAGCCACTTCAGTTGCTGACCTTCAACCCACCCTGAAAGGAGTTCATGACAGAGATCAAGAATGAGGCACTCAGTGCTCTGGGAAAACTGGCAGAACAGGCCTTCAGATAGATATTTTCAGGAGAAGAGTTTTTTTTATGAAACTGGATTCTTGCATCTTTCTATACTTAGAAAAGCACTAAAACCATTAACTAAGGTATCTATCTGTTCCTCGTGACTAGCAGCAACCTTCTACCGAGATGTGTGCTTAGTTGCACGTACCTCCTTCACCAAAATCACATATGTATATATGTGTATAACCCCCCCCCCCCTTACTTCTTGAAAACAATTTCTCAGAGCTGTCTGAGAGGCTGTCTCCTGGGCTATAGTCCTCAGTAAGATACTGAATAAACTTGACTCAAGCTTTTTATGTTGTGCAGGGTTTGGGGTCTTTTTTTTTTCAGTTGACACAAGGTCCTTGAAAAGTGAGGGACCTGAAGCTGCAACCTCCGCATTAAGCCAGGACCCTTAAAAGGGGATATACCAAAAACCTACCTGTAAACTTGTTTGTCTCTGTCATGACTCCAGGTAGGAAACAAAATAGACAAGAGTACTACTGTTACTGCTGCTGTGTCTGGTGCTACTGCAAGTATCCTCTTGAGAATCTGCATCCCAAAGCTTGTTCTGACACAGGTCTGGAATTCAGATTCATGCGACTCGTGTCACAAGGGGAACCAGAGCTGGAAAAAGGTGCTACCCCCACATCGTTAGTGTCCCCTGGCACCTGGCAGAAACAAATTCATGTCTTTTTCAGAGAAAAGCATCCCCAGCCTAGACCCCTGAGGATTCCCAAAGATTTAATGTAATCAAATGTGAGCTCATCATTTTAAAAATGATCAAACACAAAAGGAAACAAGTCACCATGAGGGAGAGTTAGCGAGAACAACAGGTTTGGATTCTCAAGGACATAAGATATTACAACGATCAGATAAGGACCTAAAATAACTTAGTATGGATTATTTAAATAAACCAAACGTGTAACCAAAATGGGATGAGAAAAAGAGACTATCAGCTGTGACCAGGCAAATTTGGGGAAAACAATGAAATAGAATTTCTAAAAGTCAAAATGATTATCATTGAAATTCGAAGCTCTTTGAGTGGGTCAAACAGCAAATTAAACACATCTGAAGAAAGAAAGCAAAGTGGCAGATTTGAAGATGTTTTCCAGAATGTAGCCCTAAGAGATAAGAAGATGGAAAATATGAAGGTGAGACTGAGATATGGAAGATAGAGTGGGAAGGTCAAACATGTTCCTAATTTTCAAATGACTCCAGAGAAATGGTGTAACGAGAAATGGTGATCAAATAGACTGGTAAATATATATGTAGATAAACTCAAGTAATATTAACTATATAAAATAATTAAAATAATAATGACTAATTTGTGGGGTTAAATAAAAGATCTGAAATTCTAAGCAACAATGGCATGTAAATTGAGGGTTGCTCAGACTTAAATACAGTATGCGGTACTTTATTTTATTTTTGTTGCTGTTGTTGTTTGGGGGTTTTTGTTTTTGGCCATGCCGTGCAGCTTACGGGATCTTAGTTTCCTGACCAGGAATTGAACCTGGGCCCCCAGCAGTGGAGGCACGGAGTTCTAACCACTGGGCCACCAGGGACATCCCCCAGTAGGTGGTGAAGATTTGATGGGGAAGACGCAGCTAGGCCTGTGACTCTGGGAAGAGTGCTTTCTATGTAGAGGGAGCTGCAAGAGTGAGGCTCTGAAGCACGAAAGGTCTTGATGTGTTTGAGAAGCAGAAAGAAGGCCAGTGTGACTGGAGCTAGCTAGCATATGTGGCATAAGAGATTGGATAATATACAGCCAAGATAGAAAGTGGATTTCATTCTGCCTCTGGTTAACAGGCTTTGGAGGGTTTTTAGCGGAAGAGTGCTACGCCTGCTTGAAATTATAAAGTACAATACTACTATGACTACAGTATGCAGAAGAGTGTGAGTGTATGTGTAGGGGTGGACTTGGACTAGGAGGGTGACAATGGACAAGATAAAATGTGAGTTCTAGTAAAAAAAAAATGACTCCCAGATTTCTGGTTTGGGCAGCTGGCGGAATTGTGGTACCAGTGACTGAGATGAGGAAAGTTGGAGGGAAGTGGGATTTGGAGAGGGAGCAGTAAGAGTTTGGTTTGGGGCATATTAAATCCGGGATGCCTGTCAGATGACCAAATGGAGCTGTCAAGCAGGTAGGTGAATACAGGAGTCTAGAGATAGGAAACATTGTCTCCGCTCACCACGCCAACCCTGCGCCAGCCTGTGACCGGAGCCCATCCAGGGCAGGCAGGCAGGAAATGTTCCAGAATGAGAGTAGCAGTAACTTTTAGAAAAAGCCTCATCCGTAATGTTTACTGAATCTTTCATGACCTCATTTTGCAAAGCTTGCCAGCCACACTAAGGGCGGGGCGCACTGTTGGCAAGACGGGGAAATCAGTGTGGTTTGCCTTCCTTGCCACAAGGTTCCCTCTTCTGCGCCCCTGGGGCCACTCCTCTCCCCATAGACACTCTCTGCCCTTCCCTTCACCCTGAATTCCACCAGTAGACAGCTGTATGTTTTGTCTGTGCAGAAGGCTGGCAGAATGGGTCCGGGCAGTTGTGCTATAGAGAGTTAGAATCTCTGTGACTATAGTCAACAAGATGCAGTTCTTCTTCCAGGGCTATTAAGAAAAAGGCACGTTCCTGCTTCCTTTCCTTTATTTATGCAGTTACCTGGAATCCCTTTTACTCCTGTCTCCATCAACCTATATCCCACACGCCCTTCAAGAGGCACACTTTGTGTCATCTTCTCTGTGCAGCCTTCCCCAGTTCTCATGAGTAGAATTCTTCTCTTTGTCGCCTGTGCTCTTCTTGCTTTTTATGCCTCTGTAATGGTGCTAAAAACAGTATGCCTTGCATTCCAATTATTTGTGAGGTTCTGACTCCTTATTATGCTGTCAACTCGGAAGACAGGGGCCTTTTTTCTGTACATTTCTGTATCTCTCACATAGTTCCTTTGCCATAGCAAGTGTTTGATGAATGAATATTAGTGGAATTGAACTTTCAATGAAAGTATTTTGCACGTTGGAAGTGAGTCTCATAGATATACAAGCAAGACCTTACTTAAATTTCTTTCTGAACAGTTAGACAGTGAAATATAGAATCTACCAGCAGCAGACACGTATGAGAACTCACTGCCAGCATCTGTAATATGTGGGTGGAGAATCTAATCAAGCTTAAATCAAATCACAGAGTGAATTTGCCATTTGCAGCTAATGGACTGCCACACACAGTGATCTGTTGTCTCTCTTTCCCCATTTGTACTTCGACATTTAAGCCACTGGATGGTCCATATAATCTATTGCTCGCACTAATGCATAACCGAGCTAGCTTCCCTTCCCCCAGCTCATGCTGTTTTTTTTTTTAAAGGAAGAACATTGAGTAAACGGTTCAGTGTTCACGTGAGTTGGGGGCATTTGATTAATTACAAAGATGGGCGTCATGCTTTCGTGTTCTCTCCTCTGACTTAAATACCCAAGTGTGTTTCAAACAAAAGCTGATGTCAGCAAGACCCTTGATCTCCGAGGATGCTGTAAGTGGTATCATAATGATTATTATTTTTACCACTTTCGTTGCCACCTCATGACAGAAATTTTACCACAAAAAAATGGTTTGCAAAATTATGTATTTGCAACGTAACCTAAGGTGGATTTTGTATCGTGTTAACTGAGTGGAATTTTAAAAAGCAGATGTGAGTGTGAATTTCATTTGGAAATTATGTCTTACACTCCATTCTTCTCTTTCTTTTCCTTCTTCCTCTTTCTTCCTTTCCTCCTCCTTCCCCTCGTCCTTGTCTTCCTTCTCTACTGCATACTCAGTTACCAGTTACGGTAATGAATAGGAGTTTTCTCATCCATAGATTTAAAATGTGATCCATAAAGATGTTATCTTTTTTGAGTCCAGTAAAATGTTCTAATGTGTATCAGGCATTGACGAGGACAAAAGGTGACTCTCCTGCCTAAGCTGTAAACAAGCCTTTGAAATCAGGGATTAGGAAGGCACGTTCTTTCAGGCAATTGAATTGTTTTGTCCCGAATTGAATCAGGACGCCTGAGTGCTAGTCTCAACTGTGCCATGATCCATCCGTGTATCCTTCAGCCACTTTGACATTCTGTGTTTTGGGTTCCTCCTATTTAAGATGGAGGGCTTTCTATTTTCCCAGCTCTGTAACAAAGCAGGGGAGGGCTGCCGTGTCTCAGTATCCAAGGCATTTGGGAAACCTGGGTATCCACATGCACAATATGAATTTGTCTACATTTGGGAACCAGTAACATGTGGGGTGGGATCACACAAGAAACCTGATGCTGAACAGCTGGATTGCAAAATGAATGTGTTTGAAGCCAGCCACACCACTGTGAATTTGTCAGAAGCATAGGGGCTTTGCCTTTCTTAGAAGCTCCCCAGAGAAGGGGTTATCCAAAGGCTTTTCCCAAAGCCTGGGCGGGGGCAGAGAGGCTTGGAGTTGGAGGAGGGTGGGTCATTGTAACAGCAACCCCCAGAACAATCTGTGACGGCTTTGTTGTCCTACAGTATGATAGCGTGGCATGTCACTGCCATGGCTGCTTTCGACCTTTTGTTTTTTCTTCTTGGGAAGTGATTTCCACAAATACCTCCAAAATTAATGGTCTGGTACCTTTGGGGGAAGGGTTGCTGTTTGAAGTATTTACTAAATTCCTTCTATGACCAGTAGTTGGTTGAGGTTTTCTATTTCTTTTTGAGCTAATTTCTTTATTGATGTTTTCCTTTAAAAATGATCCATTTCATCTGTTTTCAAACTAATTGTCATAGTTATGCAAATGATAACTTCTGAATTCACAGTCATTGCTCCTTTCTTGTTCCTAAATTTATATATTTGTGTTACCTTTCGAAACCTTTGAATGCTAGGTCCTATTATCTGCCGCTATTGATTTCTTCTTTCTTGTTTCTACTTTTCTGCCTTTGTATAGCCTTACAAAGCCTCCTTATTTTCTTTACATTCAGTTGAGGCAAAAACAGCCCTGGCTAAATTCTCACTATGCGATTAAGTGCTCTACCAGGAACCACAGGAAGATATATAGGGAGCGATAAACTTGGTCTTTACATTCAGGAGAGCTGTGATTTAATGGGAAGGACTAGGTGAGTATTCATGAAAATACAGGCAGGTTTTGAAACAGAGTGCTAAATGCTAGAGACCACTAGTGGAGGGATGCCCAAGGGAGGGGCTTCCCTCACTCATGACTAAAACTAAATGAAGCCAGTCAGAGTCAGGGGCAACCTCAAACACAGAGCATGGCAGAGACCTTCAAGGTCAAGAGGTGGCAAGGGATAAACAGTTCAGCGGCACACAATGTATCATAGTTAGGGGCTCCAAATCGTATTGGTCCAAGATGTCAGTGGGCGTCTGCAGAAGGGTTCAAAGCCATGTATGTAGCCTCTGTCGTTGGATCCACTACCAGGGCAATATGCAGGCCGCTTACTGAACTAACATGCCAGTTAGTGACTGGGTCACTTGGAGGTGGTACTAAATAGCTCGCAAGGCACCTGCAGATACTCGTAGCACTCACGACATGATACTGAAATGTTCTGTTTCAGTGTATCTCATTCCATCAGATTATGAGCTCCATGAAGTCATGGCCTGAGTCTTACTCATCTTTGTCTCCCCAGCGCCTGAACCATATGTAAGTGCTTTGTATTACCGAGTGGCTAAAAGCACAGGCTTTGGCGTCACATCGATCTGCACTTATTTGGCTTCATCGCTTTCCACCTGAGTAATTTACTTACTGTCTCCGGACCTCAGTTTTCTCATCTGTAAAATAGTGATGACAGTAATGCCAACCTCTAGGAATTGTTGTGAGAGTAAAATGGGATGACAGATTTGGAAGTACTTAGCAGAGTGCCTGTTCAGAGTAAGCATTCAATTAGTGGTAGCTCTGTTTGTTATTACGTGATTGTGGAATGAATGGGTGAGGATGAGTGGGCTGAAGAAGGATGGCGGCCTAGTTGATGAGGTCAGGACCCAGGGATGGGAAGAGGCTTAATAGGGGTGAACCCAGCAGCCCTCCAAGTCTCCCTCTCTTCCCTTGGCATCCTTTGGGTGATTGGGAGGCTGAGACAATGCGGATAATGTTTAAGCATCTCTTGCTCTGTGTAAGGCTTGCAATCATCTTGGCTGGGGGAACAGGGATTGAATAGACCCTGGGTGGGTGATGATGTTATTAATACAAACATTTTTCAAATGTAACATATTGATCTCTGCACCCAGTTGTTAGTTTGTGAGCACGGTGCCTTTGGAAAGTCATTAGTAGAAGCTTGAATGGGTAGCTTAGAACAATTAGAAGCTTTGAACACTTTCAAGCTGAGGATTGGGATAAGAATGTTTTGACTCTGGGCTTCCCTGGTGGCGCAGTGGTTGAGAGTCCGCCTGCCGATGCAGGGGACACGGGTTCGTGCCCCGGTCCGGGAGGATCCCACATGCCGCGGAGCAGCTGGGCCCGTGAGCCATGGCTGCTGAGCCTGCACGTCCGAAGCCTGTGCTCCGTTGAAAAAAAAAAAAAAAGAATGTTTTGACTCTATGGTTTCTCCTGGGCTTTCCCTGGTGTGCTGGACTAATTATCAAATGTAATTAGGAAAGCTGAGAGGTGGGGAGACTGCAGGAGCAGCATACTTTCCCAGGGACCCTCATTTCTTTGTGCAGAAAAGGAGTTGGGGAGGACTGTCTCTCTGTTGTGGACAAGCCGCAATGCATAGGGCACTAGAGGGCGGGAAGGGTCCTGGGAACACGACTTTTGCAGCAGACCCTCAAGCCTACAGGGACCCATTGCCCTTGAATAAATTTTAAGTGGTTAGGACGGTTTTCCCCTCCTTCTTTTCAGAGAGGAATGGTATTCTGGGCTACTGCCAGGTGCTCAGTTCACTTTTAGCAAAAAGTCCAATTTTTGTGGGTCGAAAGCGGTTAAAAACTGGTGTCCTTCTTTCAAAACTCGTGAAGACAGAGAGAGGGACTTCCACGTCTCGGTCAGCCGGAGTCTGTCCATCTCAGGTTGCAGAAGGTCTTTCTCATCTTCCTTGGCCTACACCCCTGCCCCCAGACTTGGGCTAGCAGCAGTCTTGTCTTTGAGGCTCTGAGGAAAGGTGACATTTGTGGGGTCCTCTGCTTGCTGACTTTAATTCAGAGGGGAACATTCCATTTGGACATGGTCTTGAAGTTACTCTTGGTGAAATGGAAACAAGATACCACACATGCAACATGGAAAGAAAATGGCACTCAGTATATCTTTACTCACGAGGGGCTGTGGTGCAGACTGTGAGCCTGGTATTTTGAGAAAAAGGAGATCCCTGGGGGCTAACATGTGAAACTTTTTTCCCGTGCCAACATGGCACGAAGTTCATTGTCACAAGACCATCAAATATCAAGTCAATGTTTCCGCTTTCTCTGTAGGTAACCTGTCTCCATGATTTCTTTGGTGATGACGACGTGTTTATTGCCTGCGGTCCTGAAAAATTTCGTTATGCTCAGGATGACTTTTCTCTGGATGAAAATGGTAAGGACAACCACTGAATTTTATTGTTCCATTGTTCTCGCTCCTTCTATCCCTTAGGATTTCCATGGGCTTATATGGCCTGGAAAACATCCATGCATGGTCCCTTTCTCTTGTATAGTTGGATACATGAGTCTCTAAGTGAAAGTTGATTGCATATCTCAGATGTTTGGCCTCCAGACTCAATAAAACTCACTACCTGCCCCAATAGTGACCATATTTCTTGAACCATATATTATGTCACATGGGCTGACAGGCTCAATCAGACCACGGAAAGGAACATTTGGATTCAGAACTTGAATATTGTATGCATATGGTTTTTTTTTCTAGTCAACATCCTCCAGCTATTTGGCCCATGTTGACGGTTCCATTTTAGAAATATTTTCCACTGTGTTGTTAGTGTCAAACATTTTCCCTCTTCCCACCTTCTGGCTTGTTGCCCCATTCCCCCTGATTTGTGGCTCAAGATTCCAGAAGATTGTTAATTTCAGGAAGGAGGTGAACATCTGCCCATCTCCCTTTGCTTGAGTCCAAGCTCCACGTGTAAGTTCACGGTGAATTAGCTCACACAGCCACAGGACTAGGGTATGATCCCGATGGAAAGGCACATTCAAAACATATTTCCCAATAATGAGGAATAAAGTGTGGGAAAAAACAAATCAAGTTGTACTCATATAGAGTTTACAAACAACTCAAGTGACAGGGACCCTGAAAGGGGTGGCATTTCTGCTGTGTTCACTTTGAGAAGAGGCAAATGACCAGAAGATAGCTAAACAGATCTCGAGCTGTGTCCAGTTTCTTGTATCTTCTACATCTTCAGCTCTGGACAGTAATCACTAAAGTTTATCCATCAAAACAAGAAGTAGAACAAACAAAAATGAGCTTTCTGCTTAACTCCGTTTCCTGAAAAACTTAATTTACCAGAAAAGACCTAATCTTTCTGAGTAACTGATATTTTCAATGTATCTTTAAGTAGAAGGTGACAAGGAGGTGTCCAATGGAGAGACAACCCTGCGCCTAGCTGTTTGGTTCCACTTTGAGCATGATCACGTGAGGTTGGGGAAAGTATAGTGGAAAGAGCTCTAGACTGGGACTCGGGAGACTTGACTGCTCATCCTTATTCTGCTGTTTTCTTCCTTTGTGACCCTAAGCAAGAGGCTTAAGCTCTTTGTATTCTCATCAACAAAATGAGTATAATAGTCCTCCTAATATATTAGTACAATCAGCGCCCCCAAATTACCGTTGTAGGGATGCTGAGTGACCTGCATAGAAAGGGTGCTCTGAATGTGTCAGATTGGGGTTGGGGAAGTAGCAGGAGCATTTGACAGACTCTCCTACACACCCAGGAGCTTTCTGTAAGTTCTGAGTGGCATAGTCACTGCTGGTCCATTTTTTTATTCATTAAACCAGCATAGCAGATTATGATAACATGCATTGAAAATCGAAAAGAACTGTAAATGCAAGATGGTGGTGGTGGTGGTAGTGCTTATTTATAAAATGGCATGACGTCCTTAATATGCCTATTACAATACATGGCATGCGATGAATAATAAATAATAGCTCCCTCCCCCTCCTTTAAATTACTCACGAACGTTTCATCTGCGTGGCTGCAACCTCTGAGCTGTCAGTCTCTTCTCCAAGGA
Organism: Tursiops truncatus; assembly: GCF_011762595.2. Taxonomy (NCBI): domain Eukaryota; kingdom Metazoa; phylum Chordata; class Mammalia; order Artiodactyla; family Delphinidae; genus Tursiops; species Tursiops truncatus. Next base: position 34,859,545 of record NC_047055.1, read on the forward strand.
AATTAATTAATTATGTCAACAGGTGCTATTCTGAGACATGACTGGGTTATCCAAAAGTGATTGAGTTGACTATTGAATTACCTGCCCGAACTGCTTTTCTACTCCTTCCCTTGTTTCCATGATTCAGGAATGTAAACACCTGGCTTAGCCCAGGTGACTTTTGAAAGTTTCTCCCATGCCTCCCTCTCCAGAGCCATCGTTCCTTCAAACAGTGAGAACCACCTTGTAGTCCTGAGCCCTAAGGTGCTTTGGTATGTGGTGCTTATTGCAGTTTCCAGAGGTTGGTAAGATGCTGAGTCTTGGTTCTCCCCGGCTCTACTAAGCCGTCTGTGTCCTTTTCCACCAGAATGCCGAGTCATGAAGGGAAACCCATCAGCCACAGCTGGCCCAAAGGCATCCCCAACACCTCAGAAGAGTTCAGCTAAGAGCCCTGGCCCCATGCGCCGGAGCAAGTCTCCAGCTGACTCAGGTAACGACCAAGACGGTGAGTGCTCTTCTCCTAACTGTGCACGCTGACTTCATTTACAGAGGCCAGTACCCTCTGCATGCAGAGGAATGAGTTCCTCATGAACACCATTTGTGTCTCCATGAGACCAATTCTGTCCGTTCAGAGACTAACCCGTTCAACTTGTTTGGAGTCATGGAGACACAGCTACAACACCGATTCTACACAAATGGATGCAGACCAGAAATCTGACCCACTTGCCATGCCTGCTGTAACGCTGTTTGTCATGGTTGTGTTCATTGCCATCATTCTCAACGTCATCCAGCCAGTGCATAGTCCATGAAATAATCAAGTCAAACGTAAATTTGAGATAGAAAATCAGAATCAAAAACAAAATGTAGAAAAAAAGCCACCTCCCTCAAAGTGTCCACATGGTGGATGCCCTTGAGCTTCAAATTTGACTTGGAATTTTTTTAGAAGTCAAAACCAAAAGGGAAACAAAATAAATTGCATCATTCTCACAGGAGTAAAGGACCTATAGGCCAGGCTCTGAAAGGAAATAAAGACATTTGTCATAGAGGATTTTATTTAGTGGATAGTGAGCAATCTAAAAAATGTGGTCTAGGGATCACTGCTGACCCATGAAGTATTTATCAGTGTGTGATGAGATTAGGAGCTTGTGGCAAATGTAACTCATGCCACTGAGCAAACCATTTACTTCACAGCTTGATTTTACTGCTAAAGGCAGCAGCGTGCTGGTTTACATGCTGGTACAAGGTGTCGCACCCATAGCTTGAGTGGCACTGATCTAAAAGGCAAAAGGGCAGAGAAGGCCAAGTTTAGAAGCTTAGAAGACTCCTGCACGGACAATTTGAGTCCTTCATGGTAAAGGAATGATATGCTCCAGAAGATTTACTCATTTGTCCTCCCAAAGCTCAGGGCTCACCATGAGAATTCTTCTAGCCTGAGAGCCTTGGGGCAGAGAGCAAAAGCACTCTTTATCGCTTCTTCAATTGGAGGCAGCTTGAGCAGCCTATTGGCTTTGAAATGCCCGTGGCCTGGAAAAAAAGCCCGTCCTGCTGGCCTCACGCTACCATGCCTATCACCGGCCATCTCTTTATTCTCCAGCAGAAGGAACTCAACTGTGAAGAGGCAGCTCAGGCTTTTCATACTTCCATGTCTTTGCATACCCTGTTCTCCCGCACCTGGAATGCCATCCCTCAAACCTGCCGCTCTTCTTTGCTTGAAAACTCCTACTCATCCTTCAACACCTCAAATAGAAATAGTTGTTCCATTCTCCACAACATCATAGCACGGTATTCATATCTCTGGGGTAATATTCACCACAACTGTGTTGTAAAGTATGTATTTACTTGTATGTATTTACTTCATCAACTAAATGCTGGTTCCCTCAAGGGCAAGGTGTCATGTTCATTTCTGTATCCTCAGTGCTGAGCACAGTACCTGGGTCCTAGTAGATGCTCAAATAATGCTTGTGAATGAATAGATGCATAAGAGCACCTATTTCACCCAGCATGGTACTAGAGACCCAATAAGCATGTAGGTAATATTTGCGGAAGGAATAAAAAATGCATGTGTTTGGTGATATTTTGATTAAGCGTACAGAACAGCACATGAATCTATCTAAGCAAATTCATATTGCTCAAACTACAGAGACCTAGAGTTTAGCACTTGGATTGAGAATGAAATTGTTTATAAGGTTCTAAGCAGGGCCTTGCCCAAAAAACGGACTTTAAACAGTTGATCAAGATTCCTAAAGTCTGGAAATAACCACTTAGCTGATCATTTTTTCAGAAGTATCACTGGCTATTTCTGGGATTTCTAACCTGTATTACTTATCTCTTGCTATAAAACAAATTACTCTGAAACATAATAGCTTAAAACAACAAACATTTTTTTATCTCACAGTTTCTGTGGGTCAGGAATTCTGGGGTGGCTTAGCTGGGTGGTTGTGTCCAGCTCAGAATCTCTCATGTAGTTGAGGTCAAGGTATTAGCAGGGGCTGTAGTCATCTGAAGGCTCAACTGGGACTGTAGGATCCACTTCCAAGATGGCCATTGGCAGGATCTTCCCCACAGACAGCAATTCAAGAGGGTGAATAAGGAAGAAGATGTGGTGCCTTTTATGATCTACTCTCCAAAGCTGCACACTGTCGCTTCTGTTTTAGTCTGTTCATTAGAAGCCGTCACTAAGGCCAGCCCACATTCAAGGGGAGGGGAAGCAGCCTCCACTTCTGGAAGGGAGGAATATCAAAGAATTTGTGGACCTAGTTTTAAACCATCACATAACCCATTAATTAGAAATGCTGGAGTGGCAGCAGTTTGAAGTAAATCAATTCTCTTTGCAGATTGTATCCAATTGGATTACCCAGAACACATGAACCCAACCACCTGTAATTAAACACAGTTTAAACATGTGTCAAATAATTGATCTCCAACATACTACATGCAGAATTTCCCTTCTAAAATGTATGCACTTCACTGATTCTAAGATGTTGGAGACAGAGAAGGAATGCATTAGGACTCAATGAATATGTGTCAAATTGAAAGGAGTTATAATAGATCCCAACCTAGGCTTGGGCAGGCAAGATCTATTCTTATTCCTTCAGACCTCCCTTGCTAAAAGAAGGAATGAGGATGTATTCACACACACAAGGTAAACAAAGTAACCAATTTGAGGCAGGAAAATGGGACCTTACTTTGGCAGATATCAGAATTACAAGCAGCCCCAGTTTCCTACCAGTAAAAAATCTAAAGTGGTATATCCTCAGTAGAGAGAAATTACATCTTCATTTCAGATAGTTCATGAACATGAATGAAGTCAAACTCTAGTCTAGCCAACCTTCATGGCAATTTCCGGAACATTTGAACTTCTCTTAGATGATGTATTTAGAACCTCCACAAGATTTCAGCCCCAAAGGGTAAAAGGATTCACGTAACACAACCTTGCCCATGCCGTGGGAGTTTAGGGCCAAGTCTAGGACATCCACTCAGTGAACATCGCACAGGGGCAAAGCTGATCTCAGGCAAACAGGACTTTAGGTAAGGTTCGGATTTGACATACCCATTTTCCCTTTTCCACCCCCTCCTCACTCAGGACCATCTCAAGCTGGGAGGTGTAGGGAGATAGGATATGGAAGAGGAGGGAGAGACATCTCTCTAGGAAAACCCAATTATACCACTTCCCAGCTTTGTGACTTGGGACAAGTTTCTTACCTTGTCTAAGACTTGGTTTCCATTTTGGATAAGACAGATTTTGCATGTCTAGACAAAAATCATTTCCCATTGTTATCAGGGATTTCCAGGGTTGTAAAATAGCTTCCACAGAATCAGAATCAGGTAACAAGAAGGGTGAGCTATGGACAATGCATAATTTTGCATTAGCATAAATGTCTCCTTACAGACATAAAGAAAGAATTGTTTCATAAAGTATCAAGGTTTTCTGAGCTGTTAGCAAGAGACATATACAGATGAATATACATTTAACCAAAGAATAATGGCACTGTGTGGGGCTGAAATTCTTTGTTCTTTTGTAGTACACGGTAGTACCGCCCTGTTTCCATTCTGTGTCAGTCCGTCTTAGATCTGAGACTTGTGGATGGATCCACATTTCTTCATTCAACCTGAGTGACTAAAGGTTGTGGAAGATAGCCCATTTCCAGGGAATTTTAACTACCTTCCTTTGATGGCAAACGAAAGCCAAAAATCTTCCTCTTTAGCCGGGATTCAAACCAAATGAAACATTGGCTCAGTTCAGGTTCAGTTAAAGGAATATTTTGATGTTCTAGTTCATTAGAAAATATATAGGTTTGTTTCTGGTTTGAACACGTTTGCTAGCTTTTCAAATATATATATATTATATATATAATATATGTATATATAAAATATATATATTTGGTCCAATTCATGGTTCAGTTAATATCTGGGTTCAGTTTGACTTGAGGTTTAGGAAATTGATGCTATTTGGTCTGTAATTTGCGTCATAATTTGATTCTTTGTTCCTTATTCCTTAAGTTGTCTCTTTCCCATTCTGCCCATGAATAAATCAAAGTCCTTCTACTTTATTCCCTTCACGTTCAGTCCCTACTCCTGTCAGTACTGAGTTTGCCCCCAAAGGGAATGTCTGTTGCTAAGCCCTAAACTTGCGTTAAGGAAGGATTTGATTGTCTATACGATATTGCTATAAGGAGCTCTCATTCTCACTGGGCAGAGCTGACAGACTCTGAGAATCCAAGTCCCATTAGCCAGGTTTGTCTTTAAAGTAGGGCAAGGGATTGTGTGGTAAGCAGATGAAACCGGAGCCCAGAAGGCTCCTGTGGAATGTTTGAAGGAAGTTTGTGCAGTGCTCCCTTTTGATTAACCTAGGACTTGCCATTTGATGGGCAAAGGTAAGCCTGGCTTCAGAACTAAAGGAAGACATTTCTGTGTCTCTCGACTTCCATTTTAGCCATTAATGTGTTAATTTTTCTCTTTATGCAGCTACCTCCCAATTGAATTGAATTGAATTGAATTAAAAGGACAAAGTCAGCTAGTTGCTGGGAAGGAATCTTTTCTTTTTCTTTCTGTTGTTTTTTTTTTCTTAAAGGAGCCTCCAAGGAAGCTAATTCCCACTTGAGAGGATTGTAATGTGATCATTAGTTTGCTATTCTTCAATAGTATATCATTGTTGCAGCAACCCGATGTTCTCCACCCTCCTTCCCCCAACCTATGTGCACCTATTCCTGAAAGTCAAATCTTCCCTGTTCCCAAACGCCCAAGAATGAATGTCTTCTCTACCAAAATACATAGCTTTTGAAAGGGGAGGTCAAGGGCCACAAAACAGCCAGGTGAGGGTGCCCATGGGAGAATAGTATCCGGGAGTCCTCTTCTGAACCAAAGACGCTGCTTTGGGTTGCCTAAGATGGAGGGACCTGGATGTTCTGACTTTCCTGAATGTGACTGTCTGGATGTACCAGCTCGGTCTAATAAAAATATAATGCGAGCCACAAATGCAAGCCTTGTATGTAATTTTAAATTTTCTAGTAGCCACAGTTAAGCTCAAAGAAACAGGTGAAATTAGCTTTGAAAATGTATTTTATTTTACTGAATATATCTGAAATCTTATCACTTCATCATGTAACCAATGTACGAAATTGTTGAGATATTTTACATTTGTTGAAATGGGACTGTATCTTACACTTACAGCACATCTCAATTCTGACTAGCCACACTTCAAATGCTCACTAGCCACATATGACTAGTAGACAGCACAATACCCTTCTTCTGCATCTGAGAGAAGTTCCAGGTAATGATCTTTTACATGAAGTAAATGCTCTGCACTTTGCAAAATATTTCCAAACCTGTCATCTCAGTCGTCACTCATAATAGCACCATGGCTTAAATTGGGAAAGGAAAATTATCCAGTTTTTTTTTAGATTGGAGAACTAAGATATAAAGAGGTTCAGTAAATCGTTCAGTCTTCCCGATATCTATTTAGTCCTCAAGAACGAGAGCCCAGCTCTCCTGACTCCCAGGTAGGCGGTCCTTGCATTGTCCTTAAATCAGGGTGTGGAAGCTCCAGAGTGGTGAATAAACAGTCTCTGTTGCATGGTCCTTGCTTCTCTGCTTCCTTCCACCTTCCCCCACCTCCAGGCAAGGGATGTGAAGAGACTGGGAGAGGGGGGTGGTATCTGTGTCATTCTCTTTGTGCAGCATAGAGCAAGCCATGAGTAATTAAGCACCTTTGTTTCCAGTGCCCAGTCCTAGACACTCCATCAGCTCCCCTACAGTCAGTCCAAGGGGAAGTGGTGCCCTTGGCGAAGCTATGGGAAGAAAAAAACTTGCCTTGCCTCCTCCCCCACTCTGATTCTTTCTAAAACCACAGCTTACGTCTAGTTTAAGTGGAAGAACTGTCCTATATATAAGGCATTTTCCATTGCCATTGGAGGCATTTTCCATTGCCATTGGAGAGCCGTTTAGTAAATGGTTGGAGCAAGCAGTCAAATGCCACGCCCCCCCCCCCCCCCCCCCCCCCCCCCCCCGCCCCGCCGGCCCCGAGCACTCCACACAGCATGGGATGCGGTCGTGCTAACCTATCTCCCTGCAGTAGCAGTCCTAGCAACCTGCTGCAGCCGGGGACTTGTGTGTTTTTTGGCTGCGTTGGGTCTTCATTGCTGCGCGTGGGCTTTTCTCTAGTTGTGGCGAGCAGGGGCTACTCTTCGTTGTAGAGCGTGGGCTTCTCATTGTGGTGGCTTCTCTAGGGCACACGGGCTTCAGTAGTTGTGGCATGCGGGCTTCAGTAGTTGTGGCTCGCAGGCTCTAGAGCGCAGACTCAGTAGTTGTGGCGCGTGGGCTTAGTTGCTCCTCGGCATGTGGGATCTTCCCGGACCAGGGCTCGAACCCGTGTCCCCTGCATTGGCAGGCGGATTCTCAACCACTGTGCCACCAGGGAAGTCCAGGGACTTGTGTTTAAATACAACTGATTCCCCAAAGTTTTGGTGGAGTAACTAGTAATGCTAGGTGCTATGAGGAAAAGAAATGATAAGATGAAGTACCTGTCACTAAGAAGCTTATGATTTATTTGGGGAACCAGTATGCATATAAAATTTAACAAAAATTTTTATTTACAAATACTTACATAGTTCATATGTGCCAAGCAACCATTCTAATCACTTTACGTGTATTAACTAGTTTATTCCTTACAACAACTTTACGAGGTAGGTGCTATTATCCCCATTTGCAAATGAAGAAACTAGGGCCTATGAACAATGTGACCTGTCCAAGATCACAGAGCTAGTAAGTGGTAGAGCTGGGATTTGAATCCAGGCAATCTGGCTCCACAGTCCACAATGTAACCATTGCACTGTGATGCTAAATAAGACTTAATGATAATGGTTTGTTTAAATGCCAAGCGCATGAGAGATACAGGCAGTAAGTGCTATTGGAAGTACTGGAGTTTGTGGGAAAGAGGGTTCATTGGGGGCTAGGGTGCTAAGGGAGGGCTTCCTGGAAGAACTGGGGCTTGAAAGAGAATTAGATTTCAATTGATAAGGAAATAGATATTTCTGGCAGCAGAGAAAGCATGAACAAAAGAACAGAGGTGGTGATGGATATAGCATATCGGGGTACAGAGAGGCGACCATTAACTCTACGTCTCCAGCCCCAACCTTCCTTCCGGGTGTCAGTGCCGTGAATGCTTACCAGACAATTCCGCTTATACGTGCCAAATGCAACGTGTCTAAAAGTCAAAAACATCTCCTCTCCCCAGCTCCCTGACAGTAGAATCAATTCTATCCTATTCCCCAGGCGCAACACCTTGGCGTTATCTTTGATTCTTCCCACTCTTTAATCCTTCATGTCCACCATATGCTGTTCCTGTTGTTGAACGTTTGAAACATCTTCACCTTTCCCACACAGAAGTCCCTTCCTTTCCCTCATCACCTGATGCCTGGATTACTCAACACACTCCTACACAGTATCTCTGCTTCGAATCTCTGTCCACTTACACATCTGCTGTGGTACCACCACATTTTTCATCCTAAAACATGGCCATTGTGTAACTTTCCTGCTCCAGTACCTTCAGTGCTTCCACGTTGAGTTCAGTGATCACTCCTGCCCCCATGGTAAGGCTGAGCGAGTAAAAAGAGAGAAGAGCCGACAGCTGAAGACTGTTCCGGGGAGCACAGCAATAACATGCAAAAACCAGAATTATGGGCTTCACTCGGGAAAACTTCAGTCCTCTAATGCCTGACCTGCTAGCGAAAGAATTAGTGTTCAGCCGGCATAGGTTGGTAAATCACCCCCTGTGGAAGGGGATTTCCTAACTTGGTGCTTCAATTCCTTCCATTTCTAATAATGGCAGTAGTAATAGCAATAGGAGATGTCATTACTGAGCCCTCCCTATCTGCTAAGGCACCCGGCTAAGCATTTTATATGTAGTCTCTCATGGACTCCTCAGAACAACAACAATTGACATATGCATTCTTTTTATTCAAATGTTACAGTTGAGGAAACAGGCTCACAGAGGGTAGGTTACACCCAAGGTCACACATCTAGGAAATGGCTAAGCCAGGATTTAAAACCCTGACTGATTCCAAAGCATATGTTCTTTCCACAAATAAGAGCAGTGTAGTTTCTTCTAGTTCCTGCCCAATAAAATTGGGAGTGAGTGTTGACAACAGGCGTGCTCCACCAGAAACATGTTCCCAGCAGAACCACCTTCGACTGGAAATAAATGTTGTCAGCATTGTCAAGCCTGAGAAAATAATCTTGGCACATCCAGCAGCCTTCTTACAGACGTCCTCTTCTTGAGGGAAACTGATCTGTGCCAAAATATTACACATCTGGGTACACATATCTGTTCTTTTCTTTGTTTGTTTTTTTAAATCTTTATTGGAGTATAATTGCTTTACAATGGTGTGTTAGTTGCTGCTGTATAACAAAGTGAATCAGCTATATGTATACATATATCCCCATATCCCCTCCCTCTTGTGTCCCCCTCCCACCCTCCCTATCCCACCCGTCTAGGTGGTCACAGAGCACTGAGCTGATCTCCCTGTGCTACGCGGCCGCTTCCCACTAGCTATCTATTTTACATTTGGTAGTGTATATATGTCCATTGCCGCTCTCTCACTTCGTCCCAGCGTACCCTTCCCCCTCCCCGTGTCCTCAAGTCCATTCTCTATGCCTGCATCTGCATTCCTGTCCTGCCCCTAGGTTCTTTTTTTTATATAAATTTATTTATTGATTTATTTCTATTTTTGGCTGTGTTGGGTCTTCGTTGCTGCATGTGGGCTTCTCTCTAGTTGCGGCGAGCGGGGGCCACTCCTCGCCACGGTGCGCAGGCCTCCCATTGTGGTGGCTTCTCCCGCTGCAGAGCACGGGCTCCAGGCACGCGGGCCTCAGCAGTTGTGCCTAGATGGCTCCAGAGCGCAGGCTCAGTAGTTGAGGCTCACAGGCTTAGTTGCTCCGCGGCATGTGGGATCTTCCTGGACCAGGGCTCGAACCCGTGTCCCGTGCATTGGCAGGCGGATTCTCAACCACTGCGCCACCAGGGAAACCCTGCCCCTAGGTTCTTCAGAACCATTTTTTTTTCTGTAGATTCCATATATATGTGTTAGCATACGGTATTTGTTTTTCTCTTTCTGACTTACTTCACTCTGTATGACAGACTCTAGGTCCATCCACCTCACTACAAATAACTCAATTTTGTTTCCTTTTATGGTTGAGTAATATTCCATTGTATATATGTGCCACATCTTCTTTATCCATTCATCTGTTGATGGACACTTAGGTTGCTGCCATGTCCTGGCTATTGTAAATAGAGCTGCAATGAACATTGTGGTACATGACTCTTTTTGAAGTATGGTTTTCTCAGGGTATAGGCCCAGTAGTGGGATTGCTGGGTTGTATGGTAGTTCTATTTCTAGTTTTTAAAGGAACCTCCATACTGTTCTCCATAGTGACTGTATCAATTTACATTCCCACCAACAGTGCAAGAGGGTTCCCTTTTCTCCACACCCTCTCCAGCATCACATATTTGTTTTGCAACAGGGAAAACTCTTACTTCTCTCCCCTATTTGAAAGATTCACCACTGCATGCTGTTTAAGACTCTGTAGGGAATAGATTTAAAGTTCAAATTCCAACTTCTGAACTTAGGGTATCTCACAACTTATGATTGAATTTGGTCTGAGAACTGGCCCTATGATCAAATCAGTGAAGAACTGTTTCAGGGCCCCTTAGTTCTTGCTTCCCTACTGGATGGTTCTGGGGAGAGGGACAAAGGATTTCCACTGAGCAGAAGCAATTAGCCAAACCAATCCACACACCCCGCCCAAGGGCTCTTTGGAATGAATGTGTGAAAACCACAGGCCCCGTCTCTTGGCCTTGTTCTAAAGTAAGTTGAAACCACTTTGGTTCTACTTGGATGGCCTTCCAGGAAACCTCCCTGTATAAGTAGGGAGGAACCAGGGTGTCTTTGGACTGGAATGAAGGAACACTTAGAGCATCTCAAAATGAGAAAGAAATGAGGAAGTGGCTGCTGAATCGTATATTGAGGTCTCCCTCTGCAAGGCATTAGGGAATTAGAAAAGACAAGACAGAGAACCAGTCACTAAAAGGTCATGGTGGTATGTGATATGCTAACTTTGAGGGAATTTTGAAATGAATCTGTGAGCAAACCCTCAAGTCCACCATCCATTGAGAAGAAGCAGTTTATACCCTTTAAGCAAGTCCTACACTTTCTCAGCCTCTATATCCTTGTGATTAAAAGGAGACTATTAATTCCTGGCTACCATCTCTTGGGGTTATCAGGAGAATCATGTGAATTCATATATTGCAAAATGCTTTGGAAACAATTGTAGAAATACATCTGCAATTATTAAGGTGGCTCTGAAATTATTGTCATGGCTTTTGTTTCGTAGACTGAGTTATTTATTTTCAGTGAGCAATATTTCAAAATAGACATCAAACCAAAACCAGTAGACTTGATTTTGAGTTGAGCTCAAGTGTTGGGATTAGAATGGGAGGGAAAAGCCAGAGCTAAGTGAATGAGTGTTAAATCAGTTTGCTCTCCAGTCAAAGGCTGGGTGAACACATATGTCAAACCGGCCCTTTTCTTCCTGCGCCATGCAAACTTGAACCCAGAAAGTATAGTGGCTTGTCTAACTCATTGCCCAGACAATTCTTTAATCACTGTACCTGGGGCTACTTACATCCACCTTACACACAGTTGCATCCTGATTTCCAGGGATCAGTCCAGCCTCCAGACAAGGGAATCCGTAGTCTAAGAGCTCAGCATCAACTTGCCAGGCTGGTGACCATACTCTGCCCTTGGCCGCCCATGCAAGAGACTGAACTTTCTCCTTGTTCTTTGGGAACTGACTCCCTCCGCCTTGTCCCTCACTCCTGGGAACCCGTATTCCCCTACACATTTAAATCCCTGCAAATCTAGTTAATTCAGCCTAGTTACCTTACCCGCCATCTTTTGTTTGGGCTTGTCCTGTTCCATTCTGATAGAGCCAAGGATTTAAAAACAAGCGCCGGGGAATGGGCAGGTGTAATCATTCAGGGAAGGTAGTAAGCCAAGACTGTGCCAGGCCAAGCTTGGCAATTGTGCTGCACACCTGAGGGGAGCGACAGGGCACAGATACCATCTTCCCAGAGGCATGTGGCATGAGGGTAGTTACATGTCTGTCTGGCTGCTCTGTCCGCTATTGTTTCATGACATTTTCTATGAAACCCAGTTGGTAGGGTGAATGGAAGATAGCTCTTGCTAATCACTTTCTAATCTAAACTAGGTCAAGTAGGATAAAAGTCTAGAAGATGAGCATAAGCTCTGGTGTCTGCTTCTACCTGCTCCTATTTCTTTCTTTTTTTCTGTGTCACAAACCTTCTCCTTCCTTCCTACCCGCCATCAGAAAGTTGTCATAAGTAGGAGTCCCAGAAGCAAATCATGTAAAAAAGGAAGAGCAATGTAGCAGAAACTGAAAACAAACCAAAACACATATAGACTTTGGAATCAGAGAGACATGTGTTCAAATCCTGACTTTGCTACCCCTAACTGGAGCGAGCCTCTATTTCCCAAACAGAAATTAGAATACGACTAGATGAGGCTCTGTGTGTGTGTGTGTGTGTGTGTGTGTGTGTGTGTGTGTGTGAGAGAGAGAGAGAGAGAGAGAGAGAGAGAGAATGGAAAGAGAGAAAAGAGTGCCTAGCTTATCACAGACACACAATAAGCATTATTATCCTGGTTTTTATTGATAAGACTGATAAGACAGCCTAGGAGATTGAAAAGTTCCTGATGTACCTTGCTGTAGAGGGGAAAAAGTGAACTGCACAATGAGAAGAAAGAAATAAAAGGATTTGGACTATGAATAAATAAAGGGTGACAGCAGTGAGGCAGTGCTGTGGTTCTGAGGAGGGAAATGAGAGAGACGAGTAGAAGAGGGCAAAGACTCCCCCAATACAATCTCAAATTGCAGCTGAGAACTGGAACATCAGAGACAGGAACTAAAGATGTTTAGTAAAGCAGAGTAAAGGAAAATGAGGGCTATCAAACCGGTGTTATTTCCAGTCACTCTCAAAATGAACTGTGACAGCTTTCCATGTGGATTTGCCAATCCAAGGCTATGCACAGTTCGTCAAACCCTATTTTCATCTTTCCCTGCTACTTCTTTTACGTGACATTTATACGAATTGGCTTCAGAATTCAAATCAAATGGCGCCCTCCCAGATTTTTTTTCCCACAGAACCCATAGAAGAAATGCATATGAGAATATATTTTTATGTAGTCTGCTCCTTCAGCTTGTAAGGAATTGACATTTGTCTGTACGTGTCTATATTTTCTCATTTCTCTATGTCCATCTTTGGGTTTGATTCCATCAGGGAAGTCTGGGAAAGTGTCTACGTTTTTTTCAACAATTAAATTAATTGTAGTTAAATTGTGAAAAACTGATTTTCCAAACGCTTATTGAATGTTGATGACAAAATTAAATCCTTTATTTATAAGCAACTTAAGATTGATCTGGGGATGGATTGATTGGGGGAGTGGCAGTGACACATATATAAACATATACAGACATACAGAGAATAGAGAGAGGTATACGTGGAATATGTATTTATGTATTCCCCGTAAAGTTTGCGGATGAGAGAGTTGCAGAGAATATTGATAAAAGAACTAGAGATTGCAAAAGAAACCTGTATGTGCAGATCTATGGCCAATAAGTGGAAACTGACTCCCATACAGATAAGCTTTGGTTAATAATTTTCCACATTTTGCCAAGACCAGTGGGCTCATTCTCCGATAAGAAGCTAGATAAGAGGGTAGGTGAAAAAGACAGCTTTCACACTGGAAGTATAGTAGCCATCCTTTTGTAGCGTGGCTGACAAATGCTGGGAAACTAGAATCTATTGTTGCCGAAAGGTACAGTGACCATGTGGAACAACATGACGGCACTTACCTGGGGATGCCTACATCTGTTAGACTTCCTGGCTGGGGTCAGGGGTCTTTTGGAAGACGTTCATTATGTCAGCTGACACTGATCCCAAAGATTGCTCTCCATCTTGAATACTAGGGGCCAGGTCCTGTTTGGAGACCCCCAGGCACTCCTTCCTTTTCCTGCAGAGTAAATGACTCCTTTGCCTCGCTGTGGCTTCACAGACTCTTGCCTTTTCCAAAGTGCCTCTTTTATTCACCAGAAAGCCTAGTGCCCTGGCAGAGCCTAGCTCCCCCAGTCTGTGTGCTGTTTGGCACAGGTCATGTTCCTCCTTGCGTGGCTTGCATGGTACGTGCACATCACGCTCGCTCCAAACTTGCCTGGCCTCTAGGCCTCTGTCTTCTCCCGATCCCTTCTCTCCCCCCCCAGTGCTTTAATTTAAGCCGTCACCGCCTCTCACCTGGACTAATGCATTGTCTTCTAACCAATCTCTTTGCTTCTACCTTTAACCATCCCACACACACACACCACCTCACCAGTCTTCCCCCTGCATCTGGAGTCATAGTTTTTAAGTGCAAATTTGATGGTATCGCTCCCAGATTTCTTTCACACATCAAACCCAGACTTCACAAAAGGCCCCCAGGGTCTGGTGTTTATCCTCAACTCCAGTCTCATCTCTCAGAATTCACTGCTGGCATCCTACACTGGAGCCATTTGGAGCTATTTGCACTCCTGTAAGCATGCTGTATTCTTTCACACCACCATGTCTTTGCCCCTGCTGGCGTAATTCTGCAGTCTGGAATACCCTTTCTATCCTCTCTGCCTAACCAGATCCAAGTCATTGTCTCAATGGCTTTATTGAGATATAGCTGACATCACAAACAGTTCACTCCTTTAAAATGTACAATTCACTGGATTTTAGTTTAGCCATAGAGTTGTGCAACAGTCACCACTATTTAATGCCAGAACATTTTCATCCCCTCAAAGAAACTCTGTACCTATTAACAGACCTCTCCATCCTGCCCTGCCTAATTCCTCCTTGCCCCCTGCTGGCCAGCCCCTGGCAACCGTTGATCTACTTTCTGTCTCTATGGATTTGTCTATTCCAGAGGCACCGCTCAAGACTTTTTTCAGGTGTTGACTCCTAGTCCCCTGATTTCAAAGCCTCTCCACTGGGCTCCAATAATACCCCTTGTATGGCTCGTCATAGCACTTATTCCCGCTGTATTCTTACCGGCCACCCCACTGGAAGTGACTTACTCATCTCTGAAACCTCAACGTCTAATACTTGGCTTCGCTTAGAGAAAGTACTCTGTAGCTACTGGCCAACTGAATGAATGACTTCCAGGAAGCCCTGACAGGGAGAAAGGCCTCTCAGTGAGTGGGTTAGAGATGAGTGAATACACAGGCAAGGCCAGACGGTGGATTCCTAGTGCCCATATTTCAGCTCACTTGCACTTGGATAAACTCACCAACCACCACACTGATGTCTCTTTCATCTCTACAGTTGATACGCAGGTTCCAGAACCTAGGGAAACATTACCATAAGTGGTGCAGAGAAAGTATATCCTCAGGAAATACTCATGATACACCAGTTTAAGCTTTACCTGTGGGACTAACAGCAACACCCTCAGGCCATCTTCCTGCTTAACTTTTTCAATGTCCTTCCACCCCCCTCCTGTCGTCCCTTCCTTCTTTCTCTTCTCCTCCCCCCACCCCACCAACACCCTTGGGATATTTGCCCTTATTTTTTTTTGCGGTACGCGGGCCTCTCACTGTTGTGGCCTCTCCCGTTGTGGAGCACAGGCTCCGGATGCGCAGGCTCAGCGGCCACGGCTCACGGGCCCAGCCGCTCCGCGGCATGTGGGATCTTCCTGGACCGGGGCACAAACCCGTGTCCCCTGCATCGGCAGGCGGACTCTCAACCACTGCGCCACCAGGGAAGCCCTGCCCTTATTTTTAAAGCACATTTCAGAATATCTGATGAACAATGTAGGTCCTTAGATTTTAAAAGAGATTAACTTTAGATGAGATGTCTGAACATGAATCCCCTTTGAAAGCTGCTAATTGTTCTATTTCAGTGCACCACATTTCTTTACACGATTGGATCTTTAAAAAATCTAGTCAGCAAGGGAATTATAAGACAATTTTGCAAACACAGTGGAATATGGAAATGTTAAATACTAAACCATCTCATTTTCAGCATTTTACTGACTAGAGACAAATGCGGGTGCACCCTGACTCTGGCTACCATCATCCTTTTTCTGTCTCTAAGCCTTTCTCCCGATTTCAAACTTCCTCCTTCTTCTTGTCCCCAAGAATCTTTGTCTCCTGTCTCATCTCCTCCATTCCTGATCTTCTCTCCCTCTTTCTCGATTCTCTCCTCCGCCCATTTTGCTGTAGGTACCTCCCTTTATGTTTCGCACTCTGTTTCTCCTCCACTTTCTTTTTCATTCTTCTTCCTAATTAGCTCCCTCTCTCTTTTTTTCCCCTTCTGTTCTTTGCACCCGGAATGAAGTAGGGAAGAGAGAGTGGGAGGAAAGATGAGCAGGAAAAGAGAGAGGGGAGAGAGATAGACAATGGGGCTGTCCTGCAGCTGCCACATCATTTGTCACCCAAGGGGATGTGCCCTGGTCCAAATTACCCATATTTCTTCCCCTTTAAGGTAAGGCAGCATAATCTCTTTGTGCCTCAATTTTGTCTAACATATAAAATTGAAACAAAGTAATATGTTCCCAGACTACCTCCCAGAGATGTTGCTAGGGTCAAACTTGGGAATGAATATGAAAAAGATTTGAAAAGAACCAGACCCCTGTAATTGGAAGCACACGGGGGAATGGGTGGGTGGATTACCGCCTTGCACTGTATGGGGATCTAATTAACTGAGCATTGCAGTTCTTGCCTTTCTGAGGAATGTGTTTCTTTTCACCTTTGTTCTACTCAGTCACATCACTTGGTTGTCTGTATAGCTCGTTTGAATGTTCTTAGTGTCTTCGGAGGGGAAGGATAACGTGTTCCTTTGTATGCTGTTGATTTTTATCCCCTTCCTTTTCTCTTGCCTTGGGCTAGCAAACGGAACCTCCAGCAGCCAGCTCTCTACCCCCAAGTCTAAGCAGTCTCCCATCTCTACGCCCACCAGTCCTGGCAGCCTCCGGAAGCACAAGGTATTATGTCTCTTATACCTTACTAAACCCCTTTGCACTTGGACTTTTTGGAATGGCTGGTGAGGGTTTTCTCTTCCGTCTACCTCAGCAGCACATCCAGGCCAGAATTTCCCTTTGTCTGGTCCATTAGCTTGAAGTGCTGGGAATCCCAGCAGGGGCTAAGCTTCCAGTCACTTTTATTTATTCTTCTGACCCCCAGTTTATTTAGTTCTGGTTATATTTAACCAAAACGAAGAGGTATGAAGGGCCCAAATAACCATTCTGAGCTAATAGTGTCACCAAATGATGGCTCAGGGGCTGAGTTGGGCACTTGTCCCTGCAGTTCAGGGGCACAGCAAAGAGGGCATTGAGGGCAACTTATGGCCCCAGGCTCCAATAAATGACATAAAGAAAGTTAGCCCTAAGCTACTCCCTTTAGAGTCACAGGACATCAAAGTATGAACAGACCCTAGTTTCATTGTATATTCTTCATTACCAGGCAGATTCTGGTACAGTGTAGGAAGAGAGGGCATATATACATTGCATTGGCCCTGGGCACCCTTTACACCTCTAAGTCATCCCCAATAAATATACCGTTAAAATAATAGAGGTGTAGAAATTCTCTACCCCCGCTTTCCAAATTGATTCCCACCCAGAAATCTCTCCTGTATCAAAAATCTGGAGTGGCCATTGCCTTCAACCTCATCTCTGAGGCCATGTGAATGTGGTTTCTGCTCTGATTACCACACCCTAGAGCAGCTTCCTCTAGGATTCTCTTGTCTTCTCCCAGCTCACAAGACTTGGCGAGAGATGGAGAAAGGCAAAAAGCCACCAATGTGGCCAACTCCATCACGGAACCATAGAGGGTAAGAGCTACAAGAGATCTGAGATGGAGATAAATTCGTTTCATTTGATTCTCTCAATAATCTTGTGAGATTGATGTTTTCCAGACGAGAAAATTGAAACCCAGAATGAAGTTACTTACTGGGGTGACATAGCTAGGTAGCAGCAGACGTAAGACTGGCACCCAGGTTGCTACCAGTGGTTTGCTGGAGCCAGTTCACACTAGCTCCTGAGAGCTGACTGTGTGCATCGCTTCAACTCTGTGTTCGGTGACATCGTGTTGGTACCCAGAGCTCAGCCATGATGGGAATATTTATTTACACCATAGAATTCAGCAAATACTACAAATCAAGGTTGTTGTTTTCTCCCACAGGAAGTCGGTTGTTACACATTTAACAGCACAGCGCTGCCTGACACCTATTTTCATTTCCTTTTCTCTACATCAGGATTTTTAATTTCCTGGTTAACTTGACCATTACCTGCTCCATCATTCCTAAGGCCCATTCCATTCCTTTAATGACTTACCTTCTGGTACTGACCCTGACCAGAACCTTCGAATTGTTCTGTTGAGCTATTTGGTTTCCCCAAAGGAAGATCTGCTGAACTGTCTGTGTAACCAACGGTACCCAGAGATTGTGAGATGGATGAAAATTGCTTTTGCAGTCAGCTTTCAGTGATTCTTCTGAGCAGCAAACCTTGTTAGTGTGGACATTCCAAGACGAGGAGTAGCCTACTTCATTTGTTCTACTGTCCACACAGAACCTCCTGGGGATGCTCCACTGTTTCTTACTGTGTCTTTGCTCTATGCATTTCTGCCCATACTTTCCTTCTGGGAAGTGTGACCTACCCCAGCACCTTCCACCAGTACTTTCTCCAAAGGGCTGAGGGCAGCCTGGGCATTTATTTGGTCTGCACACTTGAGTCCTTCTGCTTTGTAATTGACATGTTCAGTTCATTTAGGCTGAGGCCCCACCATCCATAAGCCCATTGAGGTGAGTGCATTGTTAAACCGTTTCATCTGGTTGGGTTTGCAGGCTGTGTGTGTGTGTGTGTGTGTGTGTGTGTGTGTGTGTGTGTGTGTGTGTTTTGTTTTGTTCTTGTTTTGGACTCAGTTCTAAAAACGAATTTCACCATTGAAGAACCAGAACAAGCTACAGGTGGCAGCCTTGTCAGAGCCTATTTTCTTTGTATCATTGGGTTTTCAGTGTATCATTTTATTTTTCAGATTACCCATTTTTAATGGCAGTTAAGCAAACAAACATTAAATAATAAATTATATAATTTTCTAGAGCAAACTTTTAAAAACATTTGGATTTTGGTATAATTTTCACTAAGTTTTTACTTTTTTTTTTTTTTTTTTTTGCGGTACATGGGCCTCTCACTGCTGTGGCCTCCCCCGCCGCGGAGCACAGGCTCCGGACGCGCAGGCCCAGCGGCCACGGCTCATGGGCCCAGCCGCTCCGCGGCATGTGGGATCCTCCCGGACCAGGGCACGAACCCGCATCCCCTGCATCAGCAGGCGGACTCCCAACCACTGCGCCACCAGGGAAGTCCCCTACTTTTTACTTCGATGTTTCAAATTTACAGTTGTAAGATTGTAGTAAAAAGAACTTCTGTATACTCTTTATAAAGGTTCACCAGTTGTTTATTTTTTTCCCCTTTACTTCATTTTTTGTGTTCTCTCTCTCCACACACACACACACACACACACACACACACTTTACGAAATTTTTTAACCATTCGAAATTGTTTAAGACATCATGCCCTTTAACCTCTAAATACTTCAGTAGGTATTTCCTAAGAATAAGGACATTTTCTTTCATAGCCATAGTACAATTATAAAATCAGGAAGTTTGCACTGATTCAGTACTGTTATATACTCGGCCGTCCATATTCAAATTTTATCAATTGCCCCAAGAGCGTTATTTTTTTCTGGTCCAGGATCCAATCTAGGATCACACATTGCCTTCAGTGGTCATGTCTCTTTAGTCTTCTTTGATCTAGAAAAGTTCTTGAGTCTTTTAAAAAAATCTTCAAGACAGTATATTGTAGAAATGAAGAGCACAGGCTAGTTGTTTGGTAAAATGTCCTTCAGTTTAGGTTTGTCTGATGTTCCCTTGTGGTTAACAGATTGTGCATTTGGGACAAGAAATGTCATAGAAGTGACGTTGCATCTCACTCAGTGCATCCTATCAGGAGGCAGTAGCCTCATGCTTATACCACCAATGATGGAGGATGAACTGCTTTTTCTGAATAAGCTAAAAAGTGTGTTGTGACCTTGGCTCAGTCTCCCTGGGGCTCCGGCTCAGCTTCTTGCTCCTCCTTTCACAAAGTTACTTGAGCCTTAGCACCATCGAGGTCCTTGGGCAGTGGGCCTAAGCAGATATCACCTGAACTTCCATCCAAGTGGACCTGAAAGGTATGAGTCATGGTGGAGACAGGAAGCAGGTGGCTGAGGCCATGACTTTCCTCCTGCACAATTGGAAACAAACGTGAAGTCCCAGCATCCCTTTGGTAAATTTTGACGGTTGTGACAGGGCCCTAAGCTGTAATCAGCCTCTTGGCTTCTCCTCTTAAGCAACTCATGGAGAATCCTTTTTAATGCAGCTGCAATGAGGTTAGCCAAAGTCCGCATACTCAAGTGCTGCAATATGGACACGAAGTAAATCCTTGTATAGTTAATGAGAACAACATTTTGCATTTTTATACTGCTTTATCTTTCTGCATAGCCGTTTTCTCATTTACCCTAGCGATAACCCTGTGAAAGAGATAGGGCAGGTTAGCATTTCCATTTTACAGATGAGAAAAAGGAGGTGATGAGGTTAAAGACAACCCCAGTATGATTCAACAATTCAGAGAAGGCACCATATTAAAGGTGTTCAAAATGCCTAGAAACACAGGGCCGCTTTTTCATTTATTAAATTTTTTTTTTCCAGATTAGTGATTGCCCTCATGGCTTTAAATTTGGAGGCATTTCACTTGCCAAGCTGCCTGGAGATTGAAGGAAAATATATTTGACATATTATTTGAAAGCATAACTAACATTATTTAAATATACATTTCCCTCTGTGTTTCCAGACTTTTTTTTTTTTCTGTCATCCTGTAACTGCTTAGAGAGATAGTTTGATGAATAAAGCAGGGTCCTGAAACTTACATCACAGACACCACTCTAAGTGGATTTTGGTAGTGTAATCAAGAGCGAAAAAAGAACTGCAGGAGCACACAAAGGAGGGTAGGAAAGACGTCGGACTGTGGGAGGGTGGGAGACACGAAAGCTTTATAGACTAGGTGACATTTAAGTGGGACCTTGGAGCCTGGGTAGGCTTTTGATGGCTGGTGAAGAGAGCGGGCATTCCAGCTTTTAAAAAAATCAGCGAGAACAAAGCCACACCATCAGAAAAGCACAGGGCACATTTGGGAAAAAGTAAACCCAAACTAGAAGCCAGGTTTCTCAAAACTTCTCTCTGACTTCCTTTGGACTATAAGCTTCTTGGACCAGAGACCAAGTTTTTGTTTTCTCTAACGCAATAGCATCGCCAGCACAGCTGTATTTGTTACAAACATTTTGTTCTGTAGGGCTCCAGGGGACCAAGCAAATGAATTTCAGGTGCAAATTATTTGTATTGTTAAGCAATATGTGTGTTTCTGTATTTATACATATCAATCAACAAAAACAGAATGTTGAGATAATTCCTTTTCCTGAACATTGTTCTACCCATACAAGAAGATATATTTTGAATACTAAATAAATTGATGGAGGACAGAAGTACGGAAGTTCATACCTAGGCCTAGTCCTCTGGATTTTCTCCATAGCCTGTGCCTCACCCCACCCATTCCAAGTCACAGCAGCTGCAAGTGGAGTCGCCTCCCAATGCTACTCCCAGGCCTGTCCCCTCTTCCTCTGAGATAACAGTCTGGAACAGTCTTTCTCGGATAATTATTTCCACTAACCAACCAGCTACACTGAAGGATCTGTTACATGAATGACTCAGAACAGGGGTGAATGCTGAAGCCCAGTGGTTCAGTGCGGTGGGACCCAAAGTGGCTTCCATAATGAAAAGGCCCTTGTGTGCTGCCTGAAAACTGCCCAGGGAGTTCACTAACTTGGTAGCGCCTGCCTCCTTTCCCTTGCTTTGGTATAACTAGAGAAAAACAAAATGTAATGATCCAAGTTACATTTTATAGAATTTTGGGGCTAGAAGGAAACTTAAAGATGTTATAGTCTATATCTTCCTCAATTTTCAGATACAGAAGCAAAGACCCTGAAAGGGGAAGTTAGGCTTAGGACCTAGGTCTCCGGGCTCTTAATCCTGTGCTGTTTCTATTACAGTGGACTTGCATTATGTGTAAGTTTAACTTATGGAATTCATCACTGGTCACAATATAGTCATAGAGCAAAATTGCTACAAAACCGCCTCTTACGTTTCTACACATCATTATTTACTGAATATTACTGTATACACTATGCACCAATACATGCATATTGCTATATAGTGTTACCTGCTCAGGAATCATATAAACAGTATTCAGAACCTATCTATGAAACAGAAACAGAATCAGGGACATAGAGAACAGACTGGTGGTTGCCAAGGGGGAGGGGGGTGGAAGAGGGTAGGAGTGGGAGTCTGGGATTAGCAGATACAAACTGGTGTATATAGAATGGATAAACAACAAGCTCCTACTGTATAGCACAGGGAACTATATTCAATATGCTGTGATAAACCATAATGGAAAAGAATATGAAAAAGAATATATATGTATAACTGGGTCACTTTGCTGTATAGCAGAAATTAACACAACATTGTAAATCAACTATACTTCAATAAAAAAAATTTTAAAAGTATTCAATTGTCAATGTAAAAGATTTTCAAAAGTACTATTTTTTAAAATAACATTGAGATAAAATTCACCTTTTCTAAAGCACGTAGTTTAGTGGTTTTTAGAATAATCATAAAGCTGTGCAAGAATGCATTCATCACCTTTGAAAGAAATCCTATGCCCATCAGTAGTCACAGCCTCTTCCTCCTCCACCCACCCCCCTGGCAACCACTAATTTACTCTCTGTTTCTGTGAGTTAGCATATTCTGAACAATTCATATAAATTTTCCTCCGAACACTGCTTTAGCTGCATCCCATAACTTTTGGTATATTGTTATTTCATTTTCCTTTATCTCAAAGTATTTTCTAATTTCCTTTGTGATTTCTTCTTTGACCCATTGATTATTTAGCAATGTGCTGTTTAATTTCCACATATTTGTGAATTTCCCAAATATCTTTCTGTTTTTACTTTCTAATTTAATTCCACTGTAGTTGAAGAACATACTTTGTATGATTTAAATCCTTTCAGATTTATTGAGACTTGTTTTATGGCCTAACATATGATCTGTCATGTAGAACATTACATGGGACCTTGAGAAGAATGTGTATTCTGCTGTTGTTGGATGGAGTAGATTAGATGTGTAATTATTTGTAGTGCCTGTCATTCAAGTCTTCTCTTTCCTTGTTGGTCTTCTGCCTAGTTATTCTATCCATTACTGAAGGTGGGGTATTGAAGTTTTCGACCATTATAGTTGAATTGTTTATTCCTCACTTCAATTCAGTCATTTCGTGCTTCATGTATTTTGGTGCTCTGTTGTTAAGGCACAGATATGTTTTAATTGTTATATTTTATCATTATGAAATGTCCTTCTTTGTCTCTAGTAACAAGTTTTGTCTTAAATCTATTTTTTCTGATATTAGTATAGCCACTCCAGTTCTCTTTTGGTTACTAACTGCATGGTAAATCTTTTTCATCATTTTACTTTCAACCTATTTATGGTTTTGAATGTAAATTATGTCTCAAACAACATAGAGCTGAATGTTTTTAAATCCATTCTGCCAATCTCTGCCTTTTCCTTTGAGTGCTTAATCTACTTACGTTTAATGTAATTATTGGTAAATTAGGAATTACATCTGCCATTTGCTATTTTCTATATGTCTTATGTCTTCTTTTTGTCCCTTCACTCCTGTATTTCTGCCCTTTTTATCTTAGATATTTTTCCAGTATACCATTTTAATTCCCTTGTTGTATTTTTTACTAATTTTATTTCGAGTTATTTTCTTAGTGGTTGCCCTGGGGATTACAATTAACATTTCAACATAATCTACTTTGGATTAATAGCAACTTAATTTCAACTTTATATAAAATTTTTGCTATTGTATTGCTATATCTCTGTTCCTCCCCCCCTTTGTGCTCCTATTCACATACAAATTACATCTTCATGCATAATAAGTCCATCAACACATCTTGATAATTACTAGTCCATGCAGTTGTCTTTTGAATTGGATAATAGAAGAAAAGAGTTAGAAAAATTAATTTCTTTTGTATTGACCTATGTATTTACCTTTACCAGTGTTCTTTATTTCTTATGTGGATTGCTGTCTACTGTCCTTTCATTTCTCCCTGAAGGATTCTCTTTAGTATTTCTTATAGGACGTGTCTGCTAGCTCTGTCTTTGTTCATCTGGGAATGTGTTGATTTCTCCTTCATTCTTGAAGGATAATTTTCCTAGATTTCCTTAAATGCTTTGATCCAATAAGTCTCCCAGCCTTTGCTGAAGGGCTGTGTGTGTGTGTGTGTGTGTGTGTGTGTGTGTGTGTGTGTGTGTGTGTGTGTGTGTGTGTGTGTGTGTGTGTGTGTGTGTGTGTGTGTTGGAGCCTGATTTCAATGCTCCGTCAGGCAGCTTGCCTCAGGCTTCACTTGCTGTTTGCACAGGGCCTCAAGGCCAACCAGAGGTGAGAGATTAGGAACTTCTCAGGTCTTTTCTGAGAATATACCCAGTCCTGAACATGTGCCTGGCCTTAGAGATTCCTGGGAATATTTTCAGAACTTTTCAAAGGCCCCTATGGACATGAATTCTCCAGCTTTTCCTTTTAAGGTTTTGAACAGCTTCATTTGCCCCAACTGTTTCCCCCGCGTTAGGCAGCTGTGATTTTAAACAATTGCAGCTGATTAATGCTCCCTGAAAAGGCTGTTCACAGTGAGTGTGCTCTGAGTCAGGTCAAATAAAGAAGAGCCCCACAAGTGGGAGCTACCAGACAAGTCAAATAGTGACAGTTCTCTGGGAATAGGGCATTTGGGGGAGCTCCAAGCCTATTCTGCATCCTCCAGTGGCTGCTAGGTTTTTTTCAGAGACTGTAGTTGTGAGGCTGTTGGTTTTCAGAGATACCCTGGAGCTGGGGAGAGGGAGAATAGAAATAGGGCAAGTTAAAGCACCCCAAATTTCGGTATTCTTACTGAGATTAGGCCATTTTTCTTGAATAAACATTTTTTGGATTGTTGCAAGCCTTTGGTTAATTTCCAGAGTTCTGAAAAAGTTGATTTTGACAATTTTTTCCAGTGTTACTTGTATTTCTGTAGGAGTAGATTTTCAGAGTCTTTCTCCACTATTCTTGAAGTCTAGAGCTCAAAGATACTTTGACTATGTTCAATTTTCACTTTACTCAATTTATGGAGAACTGAATGCCTTCAGAGATGCAACTCCGTTGTATGCCACTTTGCCTCAATTCAATTTTATGTGTGTTTTTTATTGTCCTCCTGTTGTTTCGTCAGTGTTGTACTTCCTACCTGTTTATCAGTTTTCTAAGCAATGTTGTTTGGTAGTTTAGAGCAAGAGTACCAAATCATGTGTATGGCCTGGTCGTTTTGGATGGCCCCCTGAAGTAAAAAATGTTTCTTACATCTTTAAAGCATTGTAAAAGAAACAAAACCCAAACAAACAAACTGTGTGACAGAGACCATATGTGACCAGCAAAGAGAGCCTAAAATATTTACTATCTACCCCCTTACAGAGCAAGTTTTCCAACCCCTGATTTACAGTGTAGGGATTATGGGTTGGTGAGAAATGTATCTATTTGCTATAGTTGCCTTTGTTGTGTTTTTTAATGAATCAGTCTTTCTTTAAGAGTCCTCAGAGCTGGTAGAGACCTTACAGATTGTACATTCTGTATTTTCTTGATGAAGAAACCAATACTCAAAGACTTATTCAATGTCACAGTACTACTTAACCAGGAGTAAGACCTCAAGTTTCTGAATACACTTTACTTCTCTTTCCATTCTAAGCGGCCTAACAGACTTCCTGCCCCTTCTTTCTCAGCAAAAAGCATTCTGTGTTAGATAAGTAAGTCCCTCTCCTCCCCATTCTTGTCCCCCTTCCTCATCTTCACTTTTTCCTTTACCTCAAGGAGAAACTGCATTCTCTAATTTTCTTGGGCTATCTGCTACTGAAGTTCTCTGTTTCCATTACCAAAGAGAGTCTCTTAAATATCCAGAGACTTGACCCTAACATTTCCAGTTTCCTTTAGTATTTTGCTGATAATGTAAATGAAAACAGTGGTTCTCAAACTGTGTTTCATTTGGGGATGGGTGAGATTCTGCCTCCCCCATGTCTGGTTCAACCAAAACAACTACACTTTTATTTATTTCATATATTTGGCTTCCAAGAAAAATTTCATTTGAATAGAGAATTTAAAAGAGAAGCGAGAGAGAGATGGAGAGAGAGATTTGAAAAGCTCTGATTTAGACAATGGGTGAAGTAAGTCCAGGAGTAATCACAAGGATCTCCAAATAGAGCTCTGGGAACGGTGGGAAAAAAACGGTGGGAAAAAAACAATGCCATCCCATCTCCCCAAGACATAGACAAGGCTTGGGACAGTATTGGAGCCATGAATCCTAATTCCTGGTGGGAACTGGAAGCATTAAGAAATAAATTGGACTTAGGTGATGGGGTACATTTTCTGGGTTAGCCACTTGTTCAGGGCCTGGCAGCTCTCTGGGGGCCTGAAATGAACCCATAACTGATATACATCCACAACTGATTTTTGACAAAGGTACAAAAGTCAATCAGTGGAAGAAAGATAGCTTTTTCAATAAATGGTGCTGGAGCAATTAGATGTCCCTAGGCAAAAAAATGACCCCTAACCCAAACCTCATATCTTACGTAAAAATTAACTCAAAAATGGATTATAGATGTAAAAGTAAAGCATTTAGAAAGGAAACATTGGAGGAAATCTTCTGATCTTTGGCTAGGCCAAGAGTTCTTAGATTTGACGACAAAAGTGCAACCCATAAAAGAAAAAAATGATAAATTGGATAAATTGGACCTCATCAAAATTAAAAACTTTTGCTCTGTCAAAGACCATGCAAAAGTTATGAAAAGACAAGCTACAGACTGCAAGCCACATATCTAACCAAAGCCATATATAGAATATGAAAATAACTGTTAAAACTCAACAATAAGAAAAATCCAATTAGAAAATGAATAAAAGACATGAAGAAACATTTCTGAGGAATTGTTTCTTCAGTTGAACTCAGGAGGAATTATAGATGTCAACTATGCCCGTGAAAAGATGTTTAACGTCATATTCATCAGAGAAATGCAAATTAAAACCACAATGAAGGGCTTTCCTGGTGGCGCAGTGGTTGGAAGTCCGCCTGCCGATGCAGGGGACACGGGTTCGTGCCCTGGTCCAGGAGGATCCCACATGCCGCGGAGCGGCTGGGCCCGTGAGCCATGGCCGCTGAGCCTGCGTGTCCGGAGCCTGTGCTCCGCAACGGGAGAGGCCACAGCAGTGAGAGGCCCACGTACTGCAAAAAAAAAAACCCAACCACAATGAGGTATCACTACAAATCCACAAGACTGGCTAAAATAAAAAGTAGTGAAAACACCAAATACTGGTGAGGATGTGAATAAACTGGATCACTAATACTTTTCTGGTGAGAATATAAATGGTACAGTCGCTCTGGAAAACATATGGCAGTCCTTACAAAACTAAACATGCAATAATACACAACTTAGAAGTTGTACTCTTGAGCATTTATCCCAGAGAAGTGAAAACTATGTTAACCCAAAAACCTGTACCTGGATGTTTATAGCTGTGTTATTTGTAATAGCCTAAAATTGGAATCATCCCACATGCCCGTCAACCGATGAATGGTTAAACAGACTGTGGTACCTCCACACTATGGAATATTGCTCGGCAATATGAAGGAGTGAACTACTGTTAAAGGCAGCAGCTTGCTGAATCTCCAGGGAATTACGCTGATGGGAAAGGCCAATCCCCAAAAGTAACGTACTGTATGATTCCATTTGTATAACATCTGAAATGACAAAATGGTAGAGGTGGAGAACAGAATATTGGTTGCCAAGGCTTAGGGATGGGGTAGGGGTGGATGTAGCTATGAAGGGGTAGCACGAGGGAGCCCTTTGGCAAGGCTACAGTTCTGTATCTCGACTGTGATGATGGTCACACAAATATACACATATGGTAAAGTCCCATAGGACTACACACACACACACACACACACACACACACACACACACACACACGAGTGCGTGGAAAACTGCAGATGTCACCACTGGGGGAAACTGAATGAAGGGTACATTGTACGAGGCTACCTCCCTGTACTTCAACTTCCTGTGAATCTATAATTATTTCAAAATAAAAATTATAGAAAATATTAGTTTTTGAAAAAGCATCCGTATAATCTTGCCCATTCCAGAGCCCAAGATGTTAAGAAAAGGAGAGTTAACTTTATCTCTTATCTTCTTACAGGACCTGTACCTGCCTCTGTCCTTGGATGACTCAGACTCACTTGGTGATTCCATGTGAAGGAGGAGAATGTTCAGAGTCCAGAGTACAAGCTTACCGTTACAATAGGGTACTTCTGCTCAAGTGTCCAACAGGGCTATTGGTGCTTTCAAGTTTTTATTTTGTTGTTGTTGTTGTTACTTTTAAAAACACACTGTAATATGTTGGGTTTATTTTCCTGTGATTTGTCATCTGGGCCACTGATCCACAGTTACCAATTAGAAGAGATAGATTGATAACCATCCTTTGGGGTAACTTTCCAAGGATGCGAAATGTGCTAGTCCATGACCTTTCTATTGAATACTTAGGCGCCTGCATTATTTTTCCCCGTCTCACTTTGCTCATACATGACAGTCTTCCTTCTGTAGAAAGTTGTTTACATACATGGCACTTAAGATGT
The DNA here is from genome assembly GCF_011762595.2 of Tursiops truncatus. Taxonomy (NCBI): domain Eukaryota; kingdom Metazoa; phylum Chordata; class Mammalia; order Artiodactyla; family Delphinidae; genus Tursiops; species Tursiops truncatus. The sequence goes on from NC_047055.1 coordinate 34,887,940, forward strand.
GTGTGTGGGGGAAGAAAACTCATTGGCAAATCCAAGAGTGACAAATACAAGTGCCCCTTGTCTCCCCATCTCAAGAATGCTGGAGGATCCTTGGAAGACGGCAAGGCAGCTCCCCAGCCTGGCTCTTCACTCCCGACTGAACCCCCAGTTTGTTGTTTAGCGCCAATTCTGGCTGTCAAGGGGGAGAGAGAAACACCAGCAACTTGTCATTCTGACACCAGATGCTTAGGACCCCGGTGCAGGGCTACCTTAAAGAAACCAGGCAAAATTGGAAAACACTGTAGACATTTCAGTAGTGTTTATACAGCACAGTGAATTCCTTGTCAACATCTCCACTGGGGCAATTTACAATCAATAAGCAATTAATAAGAGTTGGGGGTGAGCGGCTTCCATATACCCGATTCCTCTAGGAGGCTGTCTAACACAAACCGTACGGTATCCATCTATCTCTGTTCTATTGAATGCCTTGTCAACAGCTAACACTGAAAACACTGTGAGAATTTGTTTTCAGGTCTGACACCTTTCGGTCGCTTTTTATAGCAAGAAACCAATATCCTTTTTATAAAACCTCGTGTCTATATTTCAGGAGCAAACTCTTCAGGCTCCTTTTTTATAAACTGGTGATTTTTCTTTTGTCTAAAAAACACATGCAGAAAATTTACCAAAAAAAAAAATGCAGAAGAATAACGTAGTTTAGAAATCATGCTGTCACTGCCGAACAGAAACCTCCAGGAAAAAACAAAATGAATAGCAGAGGCCAATTCAATAGAATCAGTCTTTTGATAACTTTTTAACAGTTATGCTTACATTAGTAATTTCAATGTGGACCAGACATTCTGATTATATTTTAAATGAAATGTTATGGCATATTTTAAGCAGCTCTTTTTTATCTATAATCCTGATATTTCATACTGAAGACAGAGAGTCCTTTCACTTGTTTTTAACACTAGAAAGGATTTCTCTTTGCTAAGGACTGATCATTTGAAATAGTTCTCAGTCTTTGAGGTACAGGTTCATAACACTGCTTTTTGTCTGTAATCATAGCCCATAATAGCAAAGGCAACTAAATTAAGTGAAAGCCATGCATGCCAGTTCTGTGTTTGCTTTTAGCAGATATGAAGATGTCCTTATTTCTTTGTAATTGTTCAGATAGTTGGAAAGGCGCAGCATTTGAAGCCAAGCTGCCGTTTGGCTATTGAATGACTTGCATTTGTTCCTCCACTTTAACTAGAATGAGCTTGCTGTGTGTGTGTGTGTGTGTGTGTGTGTGTGTGTGTGTGTGCAGCTGCTTCATAATTAGGAGATATTACAGGACACCCTGACGTGGATCAGTGACAACTTGGTGGCATTGCTGATGTGCACTGGGTAGGAGGAAACTTGTGATGGAAGGGGTAGATCAGATGCCCCTAGACAAGCTTCAGGTGTCCTTAGCTACATAAAACCGTTTTGGTTCAAGGAAAGCCCAGATGTTGGTAGTATTGATTCCTGGTAAAACTGGTCATTGAAGAACCCAAAATTATGAGAATCTCTTTTTGCCCCTCTCCTTTATCTGTAGGCTGTTAGAAACCATTAAGAAGCCCATTGTACTTACCCCCTACTTCTTTCTAGAAGTTCAAGGTTTGCTTAGTGCCTGCCAGAGCAATTTGTAGTTAATTGGGAAAAATTGGTACTTGGGGTGGAGGATGTAGAGAGTGGTAGGAGGTCTGTTTCTAAACTGCAGGCCCGATTCCCCAAAGATTTCACCCACAGTCTTTCCCCAGATCTCATTTAGTCCAATTCCTTCAATTTAAGATGAAATGCAGGCTGAGGCAGCCAAATGACCTACTGGTAGAGAGCAGGACCAGAGGAGAAACTCAGATTTCCTCATGTCCATGCTACACCTCTGAGTGTTCCCTCGTTCCCCTGCTTGCGGCATAAGTACCATTAGAAAATATTCAGTGACCGTATTTTCTTTAGAATGATCTTTCAACCTTCTATAATAATCAAAGAATTCCTATTACTGTCTTCTATAATAATAGAATTTCTACCTTTTAAAAAAATAATAGAATTTCTACCTTTAAAAAAATCAATTATAAGGAAATGCTTCTGTAGTGCCACTTTAGGGGAGTTTGGTATAGTTCAAAATTCAAGCCTTTAACAATTGCATTTTAAATTGGCCCATTTTCAAGGCAAAAAGAAATCTGGTTCTCACTGAGCACCTTCACCCCTGTCATTAGTTCTCAATTTTATCCAACCCAGTTTTACTACGAAAGTCCCATTGTGTTACCTTCTGCACAGGCAGCAAGTAGCACGTTACTCAGCAAGGATTTGCCGCCACTCCCCCCGCCCCAATCTCCCTCCCTCTAGGACACACACACAGACACACACACAATCCATCTGTTGCTTGTTCCTACCTCCTGATTTTTCTTCCTTACAGAAATAGAAATAGGGACAAAGAAAGGGAAAATGTATATATGGGGCTGGGCTGAACAACTTCCTAAGTAGTGTTAACTAGGGGTAAATTGAGAGAAAAGTTCCTTTTCTCTTCACTGTTTTGGAAAGGATAGCCATTAGCATGACTGCTTTGTGTCCTTAAGGACTTTAGTGTTAGCCTAGATTGAATCATAGAGTTTTCTAGCTGGAAGGAACCTTAAGATCATATCATCTACTCCAAATTCCTCATTTTCAGGCCAGGAACGGAGATGCAGAGGTAAAGTAATTTCCCCAAGGTCACACAGCTGGCTAGGGGCAGAGCTAGGATTAGAACCCACATCTCCTGGCTCTTATTCCAAGGCCTTTTCCCACTGAACTGTATTGCCTTCCACTAGGCTCCTGAGAATTCTTTCCCAGGGTCATGTTGCATCTTGGAGCCATTTGCCGCTGCCCTGATCTCAGTGGGAAATCCACCCAGCAACCTAATACGGCTCTTTCTCCCTATATTCACATGGTTCCCATCCACATGGACTGCAGATGTCCCCAAAGAGAAGGAGGCATTGAGGACCAACAGGAACAGCGGGGTTGCTGACCTTGTCTATCCAACACAGGGGATCACTGCCCTACCTTGAGGAGCCCTCAGAACAGCCCCCGGAGCTCCTTCCCTGTTCAGATGGGATGGGAGAAGACTGGTGTCCCCTGTCGGCTCACTTCATCTCATCTCATACTGGTTGGTCTTGAGAGAAATGTTTCTTGTTCCTAGAGCAGGGGAAAGAAGGATGGGAGAGAGGAAGGGAGGGAAGAATAATAGCTTTGTTCATCCTGACTTTCTGAGATGACTTTGAAGTATTTTTTTTAAATGAGTGTGGCTATCATTCACTGGCAATGATTTCTTTTAAAATATGGGAGTGAGACAAACTAGAGAAAATAACCTGACCTTGCCCTGGTTGCCCTCCTCCACAATGTCCCCATAGCCATCCTGCCCTGATGGGGACAATTTCCAGGTATAAGCAAGGGGCTTTGGGACTAAAATGTACCCTGGCTGATGTTAAACATTGACTCCTTGTGTTTGCACTAAAATAGCAAGCTATGTGCTGTACACACCATACTTATCTTCTTGTGTACACTGCTCCTGTGGCCTTCCGTGGCAGAAACCAGGGCAACAGGGTCTGAAGACGTAGTTTTCCTCACAGCAAGGTTCTTCCTGGGAACTAGGTATTCGTTAGTTGAGTTCCAAAAGACCTCCTTCTGGGCTTACCCCATTCCTCAGGAAATTCTGTCTCCTTCCTGCTTTTCCTCCTCAATCAGAAGTAACCAAGGAACCTCAAAGGAGATGTGTTGTTATCAGAAGAAGGCAAGAAGAAGGGGTCTGAGCCTCTAGATCCTTCTTTGAATCACCCAACCCAAGTCTTAGACCAGCAATCCAGTGCTTACCTTGGACAAAATTGTGTCTGCTTCTTAGTCCCTTCAGTACTCTGGATGGACATGTCCCCATTCCCCCTCAGATTTTTTTCTAAATAGCTTATCTTTTTTTAAAAATGCATCTACCAAGGGCACAAGCATGCCCAATTCTCCAAGATGAGCTCCAGCACACTGATGAGGATGTTCCCCAAGCTCAGCGCACCTCAAAAACATCTATGCCTACAGACTTCCCCAGACTGATGCACTGGGACGGTGGGGTTTGAATGACCTCCTTCACTGTCCAGTTTGCCATGGGAATAAAAAGCATGGATATTTCTTTTAAAAAAAACATTGGAACTTGTCCTTGGCCACATGGGGCCACTTGGATTTCGAAGACCAGGCCTCACTCATGTATTGTCTTCATTGCATGAAGAGATTTGGCTTTGAGGCCTAGGCTGGCTTCCTAAGTAAACCATCACTGTTTTGAAGCTCATCTGGGACCGGGGAGGGGTTAGAGTCCTATGTTTTAGTACCAGGAAACTAGGTAGAATAAAAGCCTAGCCGTTGATATGCCGGAAGTGACCTGAGACCTCCTGTGTAGCCATGGAGCCTTGCAATTGCTGGGCTTCCTAGGTCTCTCTCCTGGTATGAAACTTTGAGGCTGTCACACTTCTGCCTCTGCCCAAGAAGGAGACCCCATATGTAGCCTCATCCACTGTTCTGTGATTCCATGCAGGGTTTCCTCTTCTTCGTAGTTGTGACCACCTCGAGCAAGAATACTGCCTTGATTCCTCTCGCCTACCTTTTGGCTGGAGGTACATCTCCAACATTTTCTCTGGCTTCCGGTGGCCCAGACCCAGTCCAGTGCTTTTAACCCTCAATGGATTACCCTTAGTCAGCCCTAAGCACTATGATCATGGACCAAGAGAACACAAATCATTGCTTAAAAATGAATTCCCAATTTTATTCTTCCTCTGGCTAGCAGAAGTCACTTCCCTAGTAGATACAAGGCTGGAGGTTCTCGCCATACAGCAGCCAAGATACATCCTTAGGGAGGAATATGCACAGAGCACTGGCTCCAGCGGGCCACCTACTGTGGACTGAGACTTGACAGCTTCTCCCAGCCCCCTCCACTTTTTCTTTTCAGAGACCAGAAGGCTCCTTCTCCATCAGCCGGTCTTTCAGTATGTCTGGCTAAAGAATTTTGCTCCTCCTGTCTCTTCAGGAGAGGGTGACTTCCTCTTCTGGTCCCCAAGCTTATCTCCATCCTCAAAGATCTAGTGTGGTCTTTATACTTGGCCTCTTGGTGTTTCTTCCTGCTTGTTTTCTGTTACGGATCCAAGCAGGCCTCCCACTGTGGCCTAGGCAGTGCGACACCGGTTATCATATGACAAGACTCTTGAGCCCCTACCCCTTCTAACTGCCTAACTTTTTATTCCTTAGTCTATAGGCTTCAACATCTTCTGGAATCAGAAGCAATCTTGTCTTACATTGGTCGCCCGGGGCTAGGGGAGTATGGAATTCTCATTGGGAATTAAGGCATCTTCCTGCCCCAGATGAGAACGACAGACTAATTGGGAGAGGACAGATAGCACAACAGAAGTCAGAGCAAACATCTTGTAAACTAAGACAAAGACTTAGAGGCACTGCAACTTTTCATTTATGGGTTAATAACCTGAGGAAATCAATGGCTTTTTGCCGCTCTCTACCTTACCTCCCCTGTGTATCTCTTAGTCTTTTCTTTCTCTCTCTACTTCACCATATTTGCTCTCAGTTTTATACTCTGTTTTATCACGCTCTCTTTCCACAGTACAAACATCTCTCCTTTGTCCTCTGCAATTCTTCTCTCTTTTATTCTCTCCCTTTTTAATTTTTTTCCTTCCTCCTTATCTAGGTGTTGGACATATGCCTCTTCTTAGCCCTGTGATTTTGCCTTGGTGACGAGAGGTTATTTCCAGACTCAACGAGCCCTGATCCTACCTGAGTCCCGTTAGAAGTTTGTTGGTGGGAATCAATCCGATCCTGGCCCTTTCTTCAACATTTTCAGTTGTAATTCCCCGAAGCAGATCCTCACAAGCAGTTTCCCTATAACTCACGTATCTTTGGGTCTTTGCCTTCCAGGCATTGTACAGAACACTTTGCGGTTCCTTTTAGTCCACCATTTTGTGGAGCAGTGAAGTGTGCTCAGAGAAATAATCAGCTGAACAGAATCCACCTATGAATTCGTATCAGCTAAATACTATGAATTGATTTTGTTTAATTTGCTCATAACTTTAAAAGCTGCAATACAATATAGTGAGAAACCACAGGTAATTTCTCCTGTCATTTGGTGTTGGGTGGGGGAACAATTTGTTTAAAGTTTTACTGTTACACAATAAGCTCTCTATAATAACCTTATAAACATAAGGCTTGCCAAATACTGAATTTTTTTAAGTTAAACTGATAGGCAATTGGGGTTGGTTTAAATGTTAAGGGTATTTAGCAATTCCATAATATAAAAAGAGATAGTCACATAATTGAATTGTATTTTTCCTTCTGTTACTAAATCCACCTAAACATTTACTATTGACGCCAACTGTTCATGATCCTGTGCAGGCAGTCCATATAAGAGTAATTAATGGAACTAAAGAAGCCATCTTGTAGGTTCTAATTTATTCAACAGGGTGCACAGCCCTTGGGAATGTCACTGCTTAGCGATGCCGTATGGAATGCCCTTTCCAATGCCGTTTCTTTATAAGTTCTCTTGAAGGGATTTGAGCAAGTAAGAGGTTATACCAAAATGTCTCCAACGTACGGTCCTGTAATACATTGCAGCTTGAAGCCAATGATCCCTTATGACTTGTACACAACTAATGCATGTTTTGATTGAATTTCACATCTCTCATGTGTGGTAAGTTCTTTAAAACGTTTTCGGTCACCTTTTTGTGCCATTAAACTTGTACAGAAAACGCTTTTATGGCCATTTTCAAAGGGAGAAAGTTTAAAATGGAAACAGCCCACCCTTTCTGCCCTATAGCTGTAGTTAGAACTCAGTTACTGTAGCAAAACAGCTGTAATTGGTGGTTGTAGTGTTAGAGCCGTTAGCTTGCTAGTGACTAGCTTTGGAGAGTAAATGCATGGTATTGTACATCACATTTCTTAAATAACTCATTTTAACCTCTGAAAAGAATATATTCTTCCTTGTGGTCCCTCTTCCCTCCCTTGCCTTCTCCCTCCCGCTGCTCCCAGGTGTCTTACGGTTGTAAATAACTGATTTAGGGGCCAATAATTTTTGCCAAGTCAAGTCAGCAAAGAACAAACAAACCAAAAAGGGGGGGGGAGATATTTCTCAACATTCTCTCAGTAGTTATTGACCATTTCCCAAGGATTGGCATTGTGATCAAAGACCCGGCTCCCCTTTGCATAAAAATCATGGCAACCTGGGAGCCTCTTTGGCCATCTGATGACACTGCAGAATTGAATAGTTCTCAGAATCACATATCATCTAAAGACAGTGAACAAAGATGTCCCTTATCCTTGCAGAATTTTTGAAATATTCAGAGGTCCTCAGAAGGCTCTGCTTGACCAGTGACCAATAACTATTTTTAAAACAGAAAAGGAAAACAGAGAAAGACAGTAGATATTTAGGGATTTTTAGCTGCCCCTTTAGAATAGTTATAGCCAGAAAAGACAAGGACCTGGGTTTATACGCATTGCTGTTGGTTTCCCACGCAATGCCTAGCCCGCTCTTAGGCTGTGATTCAAAAGCAGTGTTCCAAGAAGGCATCCTCCTTTATGGTTTGCTGTTCCCACTTGGACTGGTAGGTTTGGCGAGGCCCGTGTAAGCCAGCTGGAGCGGACCCTTTTCATCTCCTGTGCCTGTTAATATCCCTCTTCCTCCCTCCGCAATTTGATGAGGGCTTTCTTTGGTCAGAGGACTTCAAAGTCTAGAGAAGTTCCCCATGTGTGTAACGTGTTGTGAACTGTGAGTGCTGCGGATTCACAGCGTTCAACACCGGGCAGCCACGGAGCTGCTCTTGCAATCATTTTGGCTCTCAAGCTCTGTTCTTCATTTCATTCTCATTTCTGTGTACATTTGCAAGATGTGTGTAATGTCATTTTCCAAAAATAAAATTTGATTTCAATATTTCTGGCTGACATTCTCTCTCTCTCTCTCTTTTTTTTTTTAAAGCATTGAACCGATGATCATATAACCACAAAATTTCCAAGCTGGCAGAAAAACTTAGACCTTATATTATATTTTATCTGACCCCTTAATTTTATAGATGAGGAAGCTGAGGATCAATGTATGATGGAAACACCGTAACTAACGGCACAGCACATTTGCAACATATATGATCTCAGATCTCCCTTCCAGAGTTGAGCAGGAATCAAATGAGCTCTTTATGCTTACCATGCTTTGGCCAAGGTCAGTCTGTGCCAACGGCATAGGTGGTCACTTCTAGTACTGTGATTTCAGTGGCCCAAGAAAGACTCCATGTGGGTTCCTTGAAAATACCTCTACCTGCTGCCTGCAATTCCTTGGACAGTGTAGCTCTTCTCCCTCCGTAGGTTGATGTGCAGCTACTCTCTGGGAGAGGGAACACCTACGTATCATGTCACCTTCAGGCGTAAGTGATAAATTGAATATTTTTCTCAGATAGGGTTTCATTAACAGAACACAAGGTACAGGGCTTGTGAAGAGGTTGATGGAGAGGGAGGGAGGAAAGGGCACAGAAAGAGGAGGCGGAGATCCTGGAAAACAGTTTGGCCAACTTCACTGTGCAGGCCAACCCTACAGCTCCCATCTGACCTGTATCTGGAGAAGCAAAGACGCCAGCAGCCTAGGTATTCGCAAGGACTAAGATGATTGCGGATGCTTCCTCCATACAGTATTTTATCAACTAGCCCCGTGACCATCACTCTGGTGGAGACAATGAAAGTATATGGGGAGGACTTCTTAGTGTTCCTAATCCAAAGAAAAGTTAGATACAACAACAAGACTGTCCAGGCCAGTGTTCATTCCCAATATCATCAGGCCCTTCTCATCACTGATTTCTCATGATGTCACTTTCTCCCACCTTGGTCTATCCTGGTCTCCACTGCAAGTAAAATCTTTCTAAAGAATCATTTTGATTGTGTCATTCCTCTGACCAGGAACTTATGATCGTTGTCTGTTGCGCATCAGATCAAGTCCGGCTCCTTTTCATGGTTTTTATCAAAACATCTCTGGAGAAATGACTATGTTCCAGGTTCCCTGCCAAGGTATCTGCGAGATCGAGGTCTTGGTCTTAGGACTCCAGGAGTTTTAGTCTAGACCTGTTAATAAATGAGCCCAGTGCAAACGAGCGAGTGCTGTGGAAACACCAAGTGTGGTACAATTAATGTCCCAGGAAGATGAAGGTCGGGAAAACATCACGGAACTGGCAGGATTTGAGAACAGATTAAGGGCTTTCCAGGTGGGCAGCGAGCATTCCAAGCAGACGGAACAGCATGAGAAATGGCCCTCCCTGAGAACCAAAAATTACCTGAGGTGGCAAGGTTATAGGCCCCGTACACAGCGTTCTGGGAGGAATTATAGTTTGGGTGGGTTTAGACCAGTGGTTCCCAAATGCTGGTACAGCACCTAATGGTAATCTGTAATAAAACGTTCACCAGATTATGGTGGAAAGAGAAAACTAAGGAAATATCGTGTGGTTTTTCATAGAAAGAAATGTACTCCATTTAAAGGACTATCTTTTGTTTTGCGATCATAGCCTTTTAACATTTTTCTTATTAAAATACTCTTTCTTTTATGAAATGTTGGTCATGGTAGAAGACACGTGTGTGTTTGTCTTTTAATGTCCTAACAAGGCAAATGAAAAAGTGAGTAAACCTAGGAGAGGCTCAGATCAAATCGATATTTCTTTTCTTCTTAGAATTGGATGATCTGTGAACTCTAGAAGTTTGGCAACCACTGGTTTAGACTAAAAGAATGGAGAAATGGAGAAACCAGTATGAGCTAAGTTGAAAGAAAAAAGGTGTTTGGTATTTGAAGGAAGTTCTTCCTAGGAGTACTACTCTCTCTCTCTCTCTCTCTCTCTCTCTCTCTTTTATGGTTTCCTTCTTTCAACAGTGGCTACTGAAAGCCTCCCACACTCCAGACCCTATGTGAAGGCCATGGGGATATAGAGATAACGCAGGGTTTCTACCTTCAAGGTGCTCACAGAGCATCAGTACCACCCAGGCACTCGCCAGAAATGCAAATCCTCAGGTCCTACACCGGATTAGAAACTGGGGGAGTAGGGCCCAGCGATTCCTGTTTTTATAAGCTCTCTGGAGAATTCTGAGAACCTCTCTAGTTTGAGAACCCCTGCTCTTGTGAATTCCACTTCCTTTTCACCAGGACTCAGTGAGGATCTAAGTAGCCTACAGGAGCTCATGGGCCGTTTGAATTAGAGCAGTTTGCATCTTGCCCAGTAGAACTAGGCTGTTAACTTTGATAAGATCTCTTTATATTCAGTTTTCTGAAGAAAGACGGCCTTTTCAAGCTTGAGAACAAGCTTGCATATGTAAAGACGTATTGAGAATGGATCTTTGCAACTGTTGCAAGAGTCCAGATGGGGACATGAAAAGAACCTGAATTAAGGCCAGAGCAGTGGAGGTAGAGAGGAGGGAGCTACTGATATAGAAGCATCAGGATCTGGTGGCCGGACTGGGTATATGGGATAATGTGAAAAAGGGAAAGCCCCGACTTGTGCACTTCCGTCCTAGTTTCTGCTGTGCCCAGACTTGGTCCTCTGCTCTGGACAGTTCAGCAGCCTCCTTCCTATCCAGCTCCTCCCCTGACTCGGGCTCTGGCTGTGCCGTGCTCATTCACACTTCACTCTTGCTGACAGAGTCTACCCTTCTTTCTCTGCCCAGAAAAATACCCTCTGAATGCCCTTCCACATTTTCTCCACCTGTCTAAATCTCAGACGTAGCCAAAACCTACCAGCAACGGAACTTAAGGCATATTTATAAGAAAAACAAATCCCGACATGGAGAAAAACTGGCGACTTCCTATCCTGGACTTTCCAGGGCCGTCCTGATCTTAGGTAATTTTTTTCTTTTTCCAAATAAAGGTGATTTGTTAAACATATAACTAAATGGGATTTCGTTTTTAGACCTTTCTTAAAGTTTTTATATAAATACACTCAACAAATGGGAAAACATCCCTTGTCAGGACACACATCCTCAATGAGGGTTTGGAAAATGTGACTCTCTTCCGGGAGAGGCTTTTCCCCCAGGTTTCCTTGTCAACTTTTCTGGCCCCGTCTCCTCGATCCCATCGCCAGCGTGAAAGAGACGCTGCCCCGTCTATCTCTAATCCTCCCTTTTCAATGCTCCAAGAGGGTCTTTCAGGTAGTCTGATTGTATCAAGCCTGCTTCAAGGGGACAGTCTTGAGTAAGTAGGTAATTTCTCTTTGAACCCCGGAGGCTACTAATTTTCTCCAATCAAGAAGACTTGGCTTAAGTTGTTGTAACCCCTCTTCGTTCCCTCCACCCCCCACCTGCACAACCCTAGATGCTTCTAAAAATACCCAATTTAAAGAAGGGTAAGTCCTAGGGGTCTGCATTACGTACCACTATTTACTATCCTCAGTAGTGAACCAGTTGCACACAGAATTGCAGAATGTCAAAGGTGGAAGGGCCCTTATAAACCATTTGTCCAATGTTGCCCAAACTTCCTCAGGGATGTGAGTTACATGGGATACTTGTCACAAATACAAGTTCTGGGGCCCCATCCCAGTCCCACCTGATTAGGGCTCCAGCACAGTGGCCGGGGAAACTATGTTTAACAAGAGCCTCAGTGATTCTCTCATCTGCGAAGTTCCCGGCGCTTCCCAAACTTTACTGTGGATTGAATCGCCTGAGGATCTTGTTAAAAAGAAGATTCTGATTTACAAGGTTTGGGGTGGGGCACAGATTCTGCATTTCTAACAGTTACCCACGGATACTCCATGCTCCTGGTGCACGGATCGTACTTTAAGTAGCAAAACATTACATTCAAACTCCTCATCGTTCAGAAGAGGAGGAAACTGAGGCCCAGGGAAGGAAAGGAAGTTACCCATTCAGACACCTGGATAGAGGCAGAGATGGGCTAGCACTGGGGACTCCTGGGCCAGTGGTCTTTCCATATGGCCAGGCTGCCTATCACCAGCAGTCACTAAAAGCAGCCCAGCTGTAATGGTACTGTTTCCAATCAAAGGCTAATTGGAAAAATGATGCCTCCTGAAAGGGAAGCAGCCCTGGTTTGTCTCAGTAATGAGTGGACACACTAGCAGGGAGGGGACAAAGGATGGGGGAGGGGGCAGAATTTATGTCTCATTTTAACTGAAGAAATGAGCCAAGGTCCCCTTACAAGGAGCCAGGAGGGTTAAGGTCACACAACGTCCTCCTACCTCCTCCAGGAAAAAAAAACAAAACTAAGCTAAACTAAATTAAAACAACCAACTAACCAAACAAACAAAAAACCATCACCCAAAACCTTGGGCAAGCGCCATGATGGAGGTGCTGCAAGGAGATGGGAGATCCCAGAGGAGGGGCAGTCTGACTGCTGGGGTGGGCTAATGAAGGCTGCTAGATATTGGAGTTAGAATAATAAAGCATTAATGATGAAGAATGAGCTAAGAATTACCCTGCCTAGAGGAAATCTTTATTTTAATGGTCCCCTTCAGGCACGGGCTTCGCTGAGATGAAACTTGAGCCGTGGCTTCAACAAGTTGGAGTTTGTTTGAAGTTGGGGGGCGGGGGCAGGGGCCTTCCAGCCAGAAAGACCTGTATGCACAAAGGCAAAGGGTCTGATCCACGTCCAGTGTATCTGGGGATCAGAAAGTCCTTCAGTGAGGTGGAGGGGTGTAGAGGGCAGGGGAGTGAGTGGATGAAGACCGCGTTGCAAAGGGAAATCGGGATTCATTCATCTGACAAACATACAACATGCTTCATGCTGGGCACTGTATTGGGCCCTAGGGGGTAAACAGACATGGCCCCTGACCTCACAGAGCTCCAAGTCTAGCTAAGGGAGACAGTAATGATAACACAGTGTGACGGGAGAAAATGCAAAACGGCAGGGGAATCATATGGGGCACCTAATTCAGCCTGAGGACGAGTTAGGAGAGCCTTCCCAGAGAAAGTGACATCTTAACGGAAACTTGCAGCTGAATAAAAGCCAGAGGGAGGAAGAATGTTCCAGGTTAGGGGAAAGAATATGTGAAAGCCCTGAGAAAAGTTAGTTGGAGCAACCGAAAGAAATCCAATATGGTTGCACTGTGGAGTGTGTTGCAGGAGAGGCCATGAGCAATGAGGCCAGAGGCAGACAGAGGCCAGAACACACGGGGCCTGTAGGCTACGTTAGGCAGTTTGAACTTCCCCTTTGAAGAGCTCCCAGGGAGGTATTTAAAAGTTTTAAGCAGGAGAGAGAGATGACCAGATAAAAGTTGTAGATAGATCATTTCTGCTGCTGCCCTGTGGAGACTGGACTGGAGGGACACAGGAACAGGAGATAAGGAGAGCATTTGCCCGGGGCATTGACGTCCTTGATCCAGGAGAGAACTGATAACAGCTCGGACAAGGGTAATGGCAGTGCCGAGGTACAGGACAGGGAATCTACAGGGCTTGGTAAAGGATGAAATCTGTGGGAAGGTGAGGGAGAAAAGGTTTTATTTCTGGTTAGAGGGAAGTGAGTCAGAGGATAGGAAGAACTCCAGGCCAGGGAGAGCTGAGGGCCCCTGAAAGGTGTCACCGAGGGAGGGACATTTGGGGGCCTCCTGCTGGGCAGGAGCCTGGGCTCTTTGGGGCACAGGGCTACCAGAGGCCAGGGGCGGATGAGGGACTTCTGTTCCCGCCCCTCAGCGCTGTGCAGCCTCTGTGTGGACCGGGCCCTGGCTGGGTGAGCTTCCTTCTGGCTTAAGGGTCTGGGCCCAGAAGGAGAAACTACCAGCGGCCCAGCTCTCCAGAGATGCGCCAGGCACTGAGTCGGCACCGCACATGCTTTATCCCGAGCAAGGCTCATCAAATCCCAGCAGGGTGGGCGTGCTATCCTCATGCTTACAGATAGGAAATGGGGGCTCAGAGAGGTGAAGTGGCCTGTCAACAGTCACACGGCCAGGAAGTGATGGTTTGATGGTCTTTCCATTAGACCTTGTTTCTCAGAGAAATTTTGATACCTCCATCAAATGGCCTCTACGCTCAGTCCCACCACTATGGCTGCCACAAAAGCAGAGTTTAAACTCGTCTCTGCCTGGGAGGGCAGAGAGGTTGCAAGTGTATTTGAGGATGCTGTATTACAACACCCAAGGCTGAAGATGCTGCAGGATGAAAAGGCACATCTCACAGGCATGGAGGAAGCAGCAAGAAAGTTATGGGGTGTTAAAGGCCGGTGGTACTTAGAATGGGGCACGTTCTCTCTGGAAGCAGTTTGGAGCTAACGGGTAAAGACAAAGCAGTGTAGAAAGAGCTTGGGGGGAACATCACCAGGAGGACTGGAATTCAAGAACACAGAGTTCAAAGGACTTGGAGAAATCACCTAATGAGGCCCCCAGGCATCATTCCTGCTGGGTTCTTTCTTCATTTTATCATATTTTCCTTGTTTTTAAAAATGTGGGCTGGAGTATCAAAGGGCACAGTCAGCAAAGTGAAAAGGCAACATATGGCATGGGAGAAAATATTTGCAAATCATATACCTGATATGGGGTTAATATGCGGGATACATAAAGAACTCTTACACTTCAACAACAACCAAATAACCCAATTAAAATATGGGCAAAGGACTTGAATAGACATTTCTCCAAAGAAGATATACAAATGGGCAGGAAGCACATGAAAAGATGCTCAACGTCACTAATTATTAATCAAAACCACAGTGAGATACCCCTTCACACCCATTAGGATGGCTGCTATGAAAAACAACACCCAGAAAATAACAAGTGTTGGCAAAGATGTGGAGAAATCGGAACCCTTGTGCCTCGCTGCTGGGAATGCTGCAGCCACTATGGTAAACCGTATGGCAGTTCCTCAAAAAATTAAAAATAGGATTACCATATGATTCATAACCCCATTTATGAGTATATGTCCACAAGAATTGAAAGCAGGGCCTCAGTGAGATATTTTCATGCCTATGTTCATAGCAGCATTATTCAAAAGAGCCAAAAGGTGGAAGCAACCCAAGTGTCCACAGACAGAAAAATGGATAAACAAAATGTGGCATAAACATAGAACGGAATATTATTCAACCTTAAAAAAGAAGAAAATTCTGACATATGCTACAATATGGATGAACCTGGAGGGCGTTATGCTAAGGGAAAGAGGCCAGTGATGAAAAGGCAAGTGCTGTATGCTTCATCTCTATGAAATATCTCAAATAATCATATTCATAGAAACAGAAGGTAGAACGGTGGTTACCAGGGGCTGGGGGCAGGAGAAAAGGGGAGTTGTGTAATGGGTCTAGAATTGCAGTCATGCAAAGATAAAAATTTCTGGATACCTGTTTCAGAACAACGTAAATATACTTAATACTACGGAACCCTATACGGTTGACCCTTGAACAACATGGGTTTGAACTGTCAGGTCTACTTAATACATGGATTCTTTTTTCAATAGATACATATTATAGTATTATGATTCTCAGTTGGTTGAATCTGTGGTGCAGAACTGTGGATATGGAGGGTGGGTTTTCAACTGCCCGGAGGGTCAGCACCCCTTAACCCCTGTGTTGTTCAAGGGCCAACTGTACTTAAAAATGATTAAGATGGTAAATATTATGTTAAGTATATTTTATCACAATTACAGTCTTTAAAAAATATTAAATGTGGGCTGGAATCGATATTTCGGGGAGTTCCTTCTCTCTGTAGAAACCTCAGCTCCACTTGCCCCTGTTTTTCTGAGCCTCTTCCAGAAAACTTTTTCAGACAATGGGAAGAGTGGGAATGATTCTCTGACCAGGCCACTTCCAAATCTCCTCCCTCCCTCCTCAGCCTGCAGAGTCCCTCCTCTTTCGCTTACACCCGATGGATGTTCTTAGCCTGTTTCCAGTGTGTTCGTGGAATGTGCATTCTCAGAGGTACTGGATGAAGGCTGTTGACGAGGAGAAAGGTGTGGACAGCTTGTTCCAGCCCTGTAAGTTACAAGGAGCTCTGGGCTTGTCCAGCAATAGCATAGCTTTGTAGATTTCAGGCAAGCCTATGCTTCCTCTGAAATGTTCTTTCACTGCAGGTACAAAAACACAGTAAACCACGATCCAAAAAAACCCTGTCCACCCGTGAATGGTGCTTTGTAAGCTGGTTAATGTATAACACTTTAGAAAGCTGGGCAGGGAGCATGTTTGCTTTTCCAACAGGAACCACATCAGGGGTGTCAGATGCCAATAATCCCAGGATTCTGTGGTCATAGGCTTTGAATCTGCAGCCAAACTTTGGCATCCAGACGTAGAGGCCAGTGATTTCCAACCTTTTCACCACCAAGGATCCCTTTTATTACTTTTTCCCCTGTGGGCCTCACATTTGGAAAAATTTTTATC
This sequence comes from Tursiops truncatus, assembly GCF_011762595.2. Lineage (NCBI taxonomy): Eukaryota > Metazoa > Chordata > Mammalia > Artiodactyla > Delphinidae > Tursiops > Tursiops truncatus. The sequence goes on from NC_047055.1 coordinate 34,904,267, forward strand.
TAGCAAAGCTATATTTATTATGGAATAATTCATTTTCCCAATTTTTGACTCACTCGGTGCTTCTGATCCGCGTGAGATAACCACACCAAGCAGTCAAAAGCAAAGAAACGTGATATTGTACTTAGCTCTCTGTGGCTTTGTCTTGGCTGTATGTGCAATTTCTAGGAGACTTTTTACAAAATATTTCAAAAAATAGCTTAAGAACACCAGTTACTCCCTTTAGAGACATGCAGATTGAGAACTGCCGGTACAAGGTAGTGGAAGCTCTGACAGGATGGCTATCAGCTGAAGAGGCTCCACATCCCATGAACCACAAGAAGAACAGAATCTGTTCATCAGGAGGCCTCCCTGTTTTATTTCACTAGCTTAAGTGTTCCGTTTTTTTTTCCCCATGCAGAGGGAGTGATGAAAGAGATTGTTCCCCAAACAAAAATAACAAATGTTTACCAAGCCGCTACCTAGATGTCTGGTACTGTGACAGGACAAGTCGCAGACAAAGTCTGCCTCCCCCAGATCCTCTGCTCCCCAGTTCTAAGTCACGCTCCCTCTGGATTGAGGATCTTTGGTCAGAGGGCGTCATCTAAGCCAAACGTCCCTTCCCACATGGAATACAAGTGGACACGTCTATGTGTCTGTCTACGCTACTATACTGGAATCCTCTTGAGGTCAACCACTTGGTCCTATTTTTCTCTGTAACTCTACATCTCCACCAACCAGCGCAGTGCAGTGTCCGGCACCGGCAAGTGCTAGTGGAATGAACTACAGTGAATTCTAGGCTGAGTAAGTAGTTGAACTCTTGGGAACTAGACTGTGAGCTCCTTAAGGGCAGACACTCTCTTATTCATGTCTGTGTTCCCAGTGCCTGGCACACCATATGGCACAGAGCAGTCACTCAGTAAATGCCTGGGTGGATGCACGCATGAATGGATTCCATAATGCAGGAGCTGGTACCCTGCGGCTGGACACCCGGTGATGAAGCATGGACTGGTTATTATAGGCACACAGGTCACGGGCCACAGGTAGAACCGCTTCTCACCATTTATTTTTGTAAGCCATCACCCGGGGCTGCCATGTCTCTGGCTAACCCTTGGCTAACCACTCCCTTCTGCAACACTCAGTATAGCTCTGTCCTCTCCCTCCTACCTCATCACCCTCCCACCTTGGCATGATTGAATATATACACCAACGTGCACCGGGCCGATAAAAGAGCATGGTTCAGAGCCGTGGCACCCCATTTTGGAAAGGGCACTGACCCCTACTATAAAAGAAGCTCAGAAAGGACAGAGAATGAATGCGGCCGAGACATGTCTCTCCCTGTGGTGTCACTGGGTGTAATTTAAGCAGAGGCATTCCTGCAGTTGTTACACCCAGGCAAGTGTGGGGAATGAAACAGTTGTCTGTGACTGATTTAAACTGTGGTTTTTGACAACTGTGGCCTGGATTGAAGTGTCCCATCTGTTAAATTTAGTGTCCAAGGGAGCTGTGAACATGAGCTCTCATAGCAGCAGCTTCAGTTCTGTGGGGTCCTTGACAACTCAGGAAGAGTTCCTATCCCCAAACCAAATTGGACATTTTCTCTGCATCTAAGGGTTGTTTTAATTAATACAGTTATTCCTGGCAGGATACTGGAATGCAGGAACAAGGTGGGAAGAACGTGGAGGGGGCAGGGAGGGGAATGGGGAGAGCCTCTTTTCAAATATTTAAGAAATAACCAGGACTATCCTTATGCAAAGGTCACCCAAATACCCCCTTCTCAAATTCCCACCTCTACCCCCATCCTCACCCCATCCCCATCGCCCTTTTCTCTCAGCCCGAAGTCCCCTGATAACCCCTGCTTCTAGCAAAAGCATTGTAAGCTCCCATTCAAATTAAAACCTTATTAAGACATTACCAACCGTTAACATCTACTGAGCATTTTCCTTTCAGATTTACGCTTGTAACATGATAGAGCCCAGAAGAAAAAAACGATATGGTTTGGATGGAGGAAAGTAAGAGAAAAAGATACTGCATAGAGAAGGCGGTCCTGGGTGAGACTTTGCCAGTGATAGAAGGTGAGAGTTCTGCATGGAGAAGGCAGGATGGCTCTACTGCCATCCAAAGAGAAAGGATGGTGATGGGAATTCCCTGGTGGTCCAGCAGTTAAGACTTCGGCTTTCATTGCTCTGGACCCGAGTTCGATCCCCGGTCTGGGAACTAAGATCCCACAAACCCACACGGTGTTGCCAAAAAAAAAAAAAAGAGAGAGAGAGAGAGAGAGAGAGAAGGGAGGAGGGCAAAGTGTGCAGGCGAGGAGACCCGTGGCACACCATTTTGCCCTAGGTGGGCCCTTGCTCACTGTCTCCATTCCAGAGGAGCTTGGTACGAAAGAAGTTTCTATTATACCCATTCTCAGTGGAAGCCTTCCCAGCTGCCCCAGTCAACTAATCCATGACTGTCTACAACTATATTTGGCGAGGCAGCCTCCTGTGTCTACAAATACCAGCTTGGGGAACTCACGTAAACTCCTCACTCCTCCAGATTTAGGCTATCCCCAGTGTGATCTCCCATTATTTGCCAACATGAACTCTGAAACCCAGCCCCGCCAATCCACCTCACTGTTCTTTCCTGGAGCTCATCCCCAACACACACCACATTTCCATCTGGCTGACTCCGGGCCTGAAACGCTGCAGATCTCTCTACCCCATTCCCCAAATGCCTACTTTCTCTCAAAGCACTATGATCCTTTCAGGCCCAGCTCAAGTCTCATCTACTGCTGAAGAAGTTCCAGACAATTCTAAATTCTGCAAAATGAAAACAAAAATTACAAACGCACAATCTACTGGAGGATGTAGAAAATAAAATAGACAATTATAGTAAAAGTGTGATGAATGAAGCATGTAGGTTCAAATCCTGGTCCTGCTACTTACTAGCTGCATAATTATGGTTGAATCATTCAACTTCTTTGAACCTCAGTCTCCTCATCTAAAATGGGGAAATGAACAGTACTTACCTCATTGGGCTAATGGAGAAATTGAATTAAATAATGCATGTAAGGTACCTGGCACAGGGCTGCTCCCTTCTGTTCCAGGGCCTTAGACATGATCCAAGAGGCATTAAGGGCTGATGGAGGGTTTGTCCCTGTTTCTTTAGGCTGAAGATTCTATAGGGAAAAGCTTTGACAGAGAAGCAGAAATACGCAGCTTAAGCAAAGTGCCCCTGGGGTGGAGGAGAAGAGTGAATGTCTGTAGGAGTGTTGGGAAAGGAAGAGGTCTGACTTCCTGGTGGAGGCCAGACTGCAGGGGCTGTTTGGAAATGAAAAGTGGAAGCACTATCTTGGTTGAAGGCCAAGCTGGACAAAGTACCACTTGGTAGACAGCAATCACTCCTCAGCTTCTGGAAAGGGGAGAGAGAAGGAGAAGTGCACCCCACCACCTGCACCCACATTCTGTAAGTCACAAACTACAGAAGGCTTAGGGTCTTCCCTACTGAGGGACAGGCGCTACCCCTCGCCTCAAGGGAAGCAAGAAGCTCATTGCTGGGGGTCCGCATGACAAGAGAGTCCCCAGATCACATTTCCTCTTGGCCGCTTAGGAAGCCCCTGGTGCCCCCTTTCATTCCCACCACACTTGCCTCCTCCCAAGAGCTGATGGGTTCAGTTGTATGAAAAGTCAGCCTTCAGAAGAGTAATTCTAAGTTCAGGACCACAGGAACCTTCACCAAGACTTGGAGTAAGCACCTTAGATGCCTTCAAAAACTGATATCCTCACTATAAGTGTTTGGCTTTTTTAGTGCTCTTGTGTCTTGGCTACTGACCTTCTTCCCATGGTTCTCTAGCTTTAGGAAGTTTCACTCTCCAAGTAGGATTCTGTTAAATAGGAAAAACTATACTGAGTATCTTTCTGTCAGAGGGAGCAGCAACATCACCCACTGTTGACATCTCCAACTTGACGTCTCCCATGGTCCCTGTGCTGGGGCAGAGCCGCCAAGTGGCACCAAGGCATGAAGAAAGCTACCAGGCATAGGCCTTTGTCTGACAGCTCACAGTTGAACTTCACTTAGGGCAAGGGGCTCCAAAGGGATGAGGCACCAGCCTGGAAATCTTCCAGAGGAATCCTTGTATCTGCGTATAATTCCCTCACCAATCTTGGAAGTGTTTGTGCATGCCCTGTTCCTGAGGGTATGTATGCTCTTCTGAAGAGGGTGTCTTACTTAGGATTAGAGCTCTATAGAGGGTGAAAGGGAAGGAATGAAGGAAGAAGTTCACTAAGATTGCCTCCAGACCCCAAACTTGGGCCCAGCTAACCATGGAAGTATGGCACGATGGAAGTAGCCAGGCCTTCCACCCAAAAGCCGGGATTTGAATCTCAGCTCTGCCACAGAAAGACCCATCTTAGTGTTGTGAAAACTAAACATGATGATATACAGGAAGCACACTGTGCATGACACACGTTCCGTCAAAATCAGCTGAAGCAGAGGTGCTAAGGAAGAATTTGCTTCCTGTGCTTGGAATATCAGTTCATTTGGGGGGCAGTGTGCTCGTGTTCATTCTCTAAACCTGTTACTCCCAATGTTTTCCACTAGTCCAGAACTCCCACCACTCTTATAACCCTCTCCCTTTGCTGCCCGCTTAAAGGAGCCAAGATTTAGCCAGACCTCAAGGTGGGAGAAGACCTCTTGCGCACCACGAGGCAGGTCTCAGGCCTGTACTCTCTGGGCTTTGGTTTTCTCACAGTCCGGTCAGTGTGCTGTGCTCCACTATCTTTTCCCACCCCCATCCCTTAGCTATTCCTTCCTCCCCTTCATCTTATCAAAGCCATACTTATCCTTCAAGGCCCAATTCAAATTCCTCGTCCCATGAATCCTCCTCCCATGCTCTATCATCGTGAATACATCCCACACATATTCACCCTTAACAAGCCTGGTTGTACGAATGTGACTGTTTCGTTTCCAGGAAGCATGGAGGCGATCTGAGAACTAGGGCCAGTCAAATCTTCTCTCTTTTCCATATCCTTGCATGCCTTCAAGGAGCAAGCATTATGCCAGGCTCTGGGGCTAGAGATGAACTAGACACAGTCCCTATCCTCAAAGTGGGGTAAACACCTCGGAGAAAGACTTAAGATGAGTGCTGTGCCATTTGAGGTCGCTGGCCGGGGTCAGGTATTCAAGGTAGAGAAAAGGGCACTTGGAGAGACCCGGGGAAAGGGAAAGTCATGCCATGTTCTGAGGATGATTAGAGCACCGTGTAGTGCAAACTTTGGCCACACAACAGGAAACATGGCTGGAGATGGAGAGTGAGGCCACCTCTGAAGGGCCTGGTTTTTGAAGCTAAAGAATCTCAATCGTATCCTGTAAGCAATGGGAGCTGAGGGAGCTTTCTCTATGCTAGCAGTGAACATATTTTATATCAACTCTCTGTCCACTTGTCAGTTTTTCCTCCAGCACTGTTTCTCACCCAGGGCTGGTTTTGCCCTCTACGAGAATTTTGGGCAGGTCTGTGGGCATTTTTAGTTGTCATAACTTGGAAGATGCTACTGGCATCCTGTCAGTAGGGGGCCAGGAATATTGCTGAACATGGTACGACATACTGAACAGCCCCCACAACAAAGAACTGCCCAGTCCCTAATGTCAATTGTACCAAAGATGAGAAATCCTGTCCTACAAGAATGACTATGGTCTCTCTCTTCAAGGTCCAGCAGGTTCTCAGATACTGTGAGTGCTTGAGTGCTTAATAAACATTGAATGAATGATCTGAATGTCCCAGATCCTTTTCTGGGAAAAGTGTGTATCTAAATAGCTACTGCTCTATTTAATTACTCTCTTTCCCAACACATTCTCTGTGTGTCTGTCTCCATCTATTCGATTGTAGTTCCATGAGGGCATGGACTCTGGCTGGTTCACTGTTGTCTCCCCAGCAGTTAGGTGAGTGGCTGGCAACTATTAGGTGCTCATAAATGTTTGTTGAATCACTGAATGGTAGATCTGATGAGTGGGGCTGGGGATAGAGACCAGAGGAAGCTAGGGTTTGAAGTAATCGAGATTTCTCCTTTCCTGGCAAGAGGCAGAAAGGGGAGACTGACAGTCCTGAAGATCTTCTGTGCTGAATTTCCCCAAACCTACTCTGTCCTTTGGACCATGACTTCCAGTTTTCAGAAGTTTAATTATCGTGTGTCTTGGATATTTTTAGGCTTATTCTGTTTGGGGTTCACTCAGCTTCTTTAATTTGTAGGCTTATATCTTTTGACAAATTTGGAAAATTTTTAGCCACTATTTCTTCAAATATTTTTTCAGCCCCACACTCTTTATTCTCTCCTTCTGAGATTCCAATGATACAAACATTAATTCTTCTGCTATTGTCCCACAGATCCCTGAGGCCCTGTTCACATTTTTTTTCAGTCTATTTCCTCTCTGCTTTTCAGATTGGGTAAGTTCTATTCATCTGTCTTCACATTCACTGATTCTATCCTGTTATCTCCACTCTACTATTGAGCCCATCCAGTAAGTATTTTTGTTGTTTCTGTTATTGTATTTTTCAGTTCTATAATTTACCTTTAGTTCTTCTTTACATTTTCTATTTCTTTCCTGGGATTTCCCATGTTTTTCATTTGTTTCAGAAGAGTTTGTAATTGCTCGTTGAGGCCAACTAACCCCGCCTCACATTGCCTTGTTCAGTCTTCTCCCTGCAGGATGGGCGTGGAGACTCAGCACAGCTAGACTAGGCTGGTAGCAGGGCATAGAAGATCAGCTCCCCACTCAGCTCCACTGAAACCCCAGGGGAGTGGTGTGCCGTTGTTCCATTGATGTTTAGTTGGAGTAGGGTGGGAAGTGCCCCCCAAAAGGTGTTATATTATTAGATGACCCTTTTCCTAGGCCTTTGACTAGGAGGAATGGGCTTTCCTTAGAACTATTTTTGGTTGGTGCCTGTTGGAAGTTTTGGGTTGGGGTTTCTGCAGAGTCCTATCTGGAATATATGGGGAGGAAATAAGAAAACCCAGGGGACTCAAGGCTGTGTTGTTCCTCAAGTCCTGAGGTCCTTAGGTTGCCTGCCTTCTTCTCACCTTTCAGTCTTCCTATGTTTATTTGTTGTGGTAGGTCCAGTGTTTTTTAGTTGTAGGAGGGAGGACCTGGGAGGGAAGGAGGGGAGAACGGTATTATTCTATTTTGGCCAAAGCCAGAAGTCTGGGCCATGAATTTTAACCTTATGTCTCATTTTAGGCATTAGAGCAAGTCAGTCACCACCTGCTAGGAGAGGTTTTGCGTTGTATGTGTAATAAACATGTCTTGCATTTCTATACACCGTGAGAGTTTTCCCAGTGCTTTTATCCAGGATTTCATTTGATCTTCATGACAATCCAATGAGGTAGGTACTATTGTTAGTATCTCCATTTTATCAATGAGGAAACGGACACACTCAGAGATCAATTAATTTGCCCAGGGGTGGCAGAGCTGACATTTGAGCCCAGGCCTCCAGGCCCTAGTTTAGGGCTCCCTTCATCGTACAGGTCAGGAATGGTCACCAGCCTGATCTACCTCTCACCCACCAGCTACCCTTGGGGCATCCAGGGTTTTCCAGCCTGCCTTCCCCCCCTGGACTCCACCCTCCTCCCTCTTTTGCTCTAGATCATTCAGCAGGGATTTTACAAGTGCCCAGCACTGTGGCTTCACAGTAATAGGTTCCAAAGGGCCACTTAGACCTCAGTCATCCCAGTCAATCCAGACCAGCAGGGAGGGGCTGGCCAGTGGGAGCTCGTCCGTATTCTCTAGACATTGCAGCTGGGGGATTTAGCAGAAATGTTAGCTGGGGCCAGGACTTGTGCAGTCACACAAGGCCCTGTGCTTCGAGAGGTCCCGGGCCTGGCTTAATGCTCTGCCATCACCATTGCGAAATGACTTATAAATTTGAACAAGCGGCCCTGCATTTTCATTTTGCACTGGGCCTCACAAATGATGTAGCCGTTTGGGGCTGAGGCCCAACCTAGTCACCTCTCTGGGAGCAGGGTTCAGTCTCCCAGAAAAGAGCAGAGGAACCTGCAAAGTTATGGCCTTGAATGAAAGGCCCCCAAGCATGAAATCTGTTCCTGTGAATTTCACACCACACTCCCATTCTTTTGTAGTCAGTCAGGCTCAGTGACCTGTGTGAACTTTCTCCCTGAGCCGAGAGAGCCCTGCCACCTCCAAGTCTTGGCTACATTGCTCAACTCTACCAGACCACTGGCACTCCATCTCTCAAAAATGGTTTCTGTCTGATTAGACAGAATATATCTGATGCATATATAAACCTCCCCACTACATATAATCTCTTTTTTAAAAAATCGAGGTAATATTGATTTATAACGTTACATAAGTTTCATGTGTACAACACTGTATTTCTACTTCTGTATACACTACAGTGTGCTCGCCACTCAGAGTTTAGTTTCCATCCGTCACCACGCAGTTGACCCCCTTCACTCCTTTAGCCCTCCCCACACCCCTTTCCCCTGTGGGAACCACTATTCTGTTCTCTGTATCTATATGTTTGCTTTTGCTTGGTTTGGTTTGTTCATTTATTTTACTTTTTAAAATTCCACTTAAGGGTGAAATCATACAGTAATTGTCTTTCTCTGACTTATTTCACTAAGCACAATATATGTTTATTTCACTCAGCATAATATATGCAGATGGCCAACAGGCACATGAAAAGATGTTCAACATCTCTAATTATTAGGAAAATGCAAATCAAAACCACAATGAGATATCACCTCACACCTGTCAGAATGGCTATAATCAAAGAGGAAAAAAATTTTAGAATGCTGGAGAGGATATGGAGAAAAGGGAACCCTCATACACTGTCGGTGGGAATAAATTGGTACAGCTAGTATGGAAAATAGTATGGAGATTCCTGAAAAACTAAAAATAGAACTAGCATATCCGATCCAGTTATTCCACTTCTGGGTATATATCCAAAGAATATGAAGACACAAATTTGAAAAGATATATGCACCCCCTGGTTTATTGCAGCATTATTTACAGTAGCCAAGATATGGAAACAACCAAAGTGCTCATCAACGGGTGAATGGATAAAGAAGATGTGGGACTACTGGGCATATACCCTGAGAAAACCATAATTCAAAAAGAGTCATGTACCACAATGTTCATTGCAGCTCTATTTACAATAGCCAGGACATGGAAGCAACCTAAGTGTCCATCGACAGATGAATGGATAAAGAAGATGTGGCACATATATACAATGCAATATTACTCAGCCATAAAAAGAAACGAAATTGAGTTATGTGTAGTGAGGTGGATGGACCTAGAGTCTGTCATACAGAGTGAAGTCAGAGAGAGAAAAACAAATACTGTATGCTGACACATATATATGGAATCTAAAAAAAAAAAAAAAAATAGTCATGAAGAACCTAGGGGCAGGACGGGAATAAAGACGCAGACCTACTAGAGAATGGACTTGAGGACATGGGGAGGGGGAAGGGTAAGCTGGGATGAAGTGAGAGAGTGGCATGGACATACACACACTACCAAATGTAAAATAGGTAGCTATTGGGAAGCAGCTGCATGGCACAGGGAGATCAGCTCAGTGCTTTGTGACCACCTAGAGGGGTGGGATAGGGAGGGTGGGAGGGAGGGAGACGCAAGAGGGAGGAGATATGGGGACATACGTATATACATATTGCCGATTCACATTGTTATAAAGCAGAAACTAACACACCATTGTAAAGCAATTATACTACAATAAAGATGTTAAAAAAAAGATGTGGAATACTACTCAGCCATAAAAAAGGTGAATTCTTATCATTTGCAACAACATGGATGGACTTTAACAGTACTATGCTAAGTGAAATAAGTCAGATGGAGAAAGGCAAATACCGTATGATTTCACTCCTTTTGTTTTTAAAATCGAAATGTTTGAGATAGTTGAAGAGTCTCCTGCAGTTTTAACAAATAGTACAGAGAGATTCCGTTTACCCTCTCCCCAGCTTTTTCTAATGATAACATTTTGCAAAACTCTACTGTATCACCACTAGGATATTGATGTTGATACAATTCACAGATCTTATTCAGATTTCCTGTTTCACTTATACCCATCTGTGTGTGCATTTAGTTCTCTACAATTTTATCACACGTGGGTTCGTGTATTCTGCACCACAGTCAAAATACTGAACAGTGCCATCGCCTCAAGGATCTTTCGTGGTATTACCCTTTGTGACTGCACCCACATCCCTCCTGCAACCCTCTTCTCCACCAGTGGCAAACACTAATCTGTTCTCCAGTTCTAAAATTAGGACATCTGGGCTGGTTGCAGGTTTCGGCTATTATGAATGTCACCTCTGTTTTTGACTGTGTGTTCTTATGAATTCATGGCCACTTTAAATGAGTTACTAAAGCAAGATTTGTCAGGAAAAGTCTTTGAATCTCCTATCAGTCAATGGTTTTATTTTTCAATTTAGAGGCAACACAGGCCAGGAGAAAGCTATAGGGCTTTGGAGTTGGGAGAATTGTTTTTTTTTTATAATAACAGGGCTCCATTATTTCCCTCCTGCGTGGCCTGGGGCTGGTTACTTAACACTCCACAGCCATCACCTCCACCATCATCACCCCACCCTCCACTCAGCATCTCCACTATCTTTGTTTACCAGGAAAAACAAAACTTCTGTGCAGAGTTGCTTTTGTGAAGATTAAATGAGATAGCACATGAAAGCTCCCAGTATTTTGGGGCTTTCCAGAGTCCCTTCTTTCTTGACACCAGCTGAGGAGGGGGAATGAATAGAAAATAGTGAAAAGTTGAAACTGTACATTTTAATAATGCAGTTTGAATACTCCTAAGTATTTGCAACAAGGGGAAAATAGGACAAGAATGAGTGTACAACTGGGACTTATAATTAGCTTAACTTCTAAAGAGCTCTAGGAGGGAACTGGGAAGACTTCTTTAAACTAAGTCAAACAGGACCCTGTCCCGTCCCTCACGCCCTCTCCCAACACTGGGGAGGCTTAATTAGTTTAGCAGCTCTTTTCTTTCAAGATCTGCCTATAACAAGCTATAGTCTCCCTTAGTCCAATTTTGCAAAAATCCTAGATTAGTAGAGCCCAGATGAATGACGTTTTACTGGGATTGAAAAAGAGTCCTTTACCCCATGTTGGAAAACTTTCATAATTCTGTTTGTTTTTAACCCCCTCCCAATCTTTCCTTCACTCTCTGGCTCAATGACAGCTCAAGGCTGCCTCCACCCTTTTTGTTCTAATTCTATGAGCTTTCCCCGGCACTCAAAGGGCTGTTGATGGATACATAGCTTTGCCAAAGAGATATTGGGTTGGCCAAAAAGTTCGTTCGTGTTTTACTGGAACATCTCATGGAAAACCCTGAACAAACTTTTTGGCCAGCCCAATACTATCATTCCCCTCAGACCGCCCCTGCTTCTCAAGTTTTGAAATCCCAGAAGACAGTTCTGCTTGATTTTCTAAGCACTTTCTGTGAGTGTGTGATGGGTCCATCTCAGGGAGCCTTGCTAAGTTGCCACTGACTTCCATTCTGAGTGTCTCTGGAATCCATCGCCAAGTATTTACTGCACATCGACCTGGGGCCTTGCCCTGTGCTCCGCACCGTGGGGAGTGCAAAAGCCAGAGCTGCTGTCCTCAAGGGGTTTGCAGTTTGAGGAAACCCAAGTACACACATGAAACAGTTGGAGAATGATTACGAAGAACCCTGTGGGATAGGACACGGACTCAAAGTGAGATGATTGGTCAGAGAGGTTGGAGATCAGTGAGGGAGGAAGAAGGCTTCATGGAGAAAGTAAGGTTGGAGGCTCAAAGGATAAGCCAGACTTGGATAGATGGAGGAGTGAGAAAGGACAGTCCCAGTAGGGGGACATCTTGAGTAAAAACATGGGGGCAGGGGGAGGATTGAACCATGCTTCCTGACCTGAGTTCTGGGTCGCCTCAGTTCCTGACTTCTTGTCTTGCCTTCTGCTTATGGCCTCGCCCACCCTCACCTGGTACCCAGTGCTCCGTTCTCTGGGGCTGACGCTCAGCTACAATGTATGCTTAAGTTTTGAATGCCAGCTGCATCCAGAGAATCATCCCCACCCAACCTTCCCAACCCTGAGTTCCCTACCCCAGCACCCATCAGTGGTGGTGATGTTCCTGAAAACGTCCAGCCGTGAGATTTGGAACACAAAGGCCAGCTAGACCAGCACCAAGGAGTAGTGGGGAAATCAATCACAGGAAATGGCTAAAATGACATCCCATGGTGGAGGAAGGGCCTTGGTAACCAAACAGAGGGGTACAGATGTGATATAGTCAAAGATTAGGAACCACTGTAACCATTTATTTCTATTACTAGGGACAGAGGTTTCCTTTGACTAATATTAAGAAACTAGAGCCCTTTAGTTGACAGGGAAAATGAGCTGTTTCCCCTAATTAAAGGAAATTCTGCCGACAACCCAGTGAAGACTATTTTTGTGTTAACCAGGCCAACAGGGAAGACATCCAATTTACCCCCTCCCAAAGTCTTGGTTGAACTCCACCCCACACTGGCCCAAGGCTATTTGGTTTGGAAGCTGACAGTCCAACCTCTTCTGTGGCTTCTGTTCACACTCTCACTGGCCTTGGGGGATTGTAAAGTCAAAAGAAGCAGGGACTGCAGTCAGCTGGCCAAAACCAAATGCTGCCCCACACCACCGCCGTACCACACTCCACACCGGGTGCAGCTGGATTTTCCCCATAGGGGAAGTCGATTTTACAACCTAGGGGTGGAAAATGCCCGAGATGGAAGAAGAGATCGGGCGAGGAATGCAGCTGGAGGATGCAAAAGGGCAGACTCCAAGACCTGGGTGTGTGTTGAGATGGAATTAACCAGAATCTTATAGCATCTTGGACAGAGTAGCCACCAATGTGCTCTACCAATCCTGGGCTACTGAATCAAAACGATTCTTACAACTATCCCCGCAAACTTTTGAAGGAGGTTGAGAGTCCGCCTGCCGATTCAGGGGACGCGGGTTCGTGCCCTGGTCCGGGAAGATCCCACATGCCGCGGAGCGGCTGGGCCCGTGAGCCATGGCCGCTGAGCCTGCGCGTCCGGAGCCTGTGCTCCGCAACGGGAGGGGCCACAGCAGTGAGAGGCCCGCGCACCGCAAAAAAAAAAAAAAAGAATAAGTCAAATGTACCACTTTACCCGGAATGTGAAACAAACAAACAAAAAAATAGCACAGACTGCAAACTTCCACAAAATAAATGAATGGCTGATCTTTAACTCATTGAGGGCTGAGATCATGTTTCTTATTGCTCTCCATTATATCCCCAGGACCTAACATAGTATCTGGCACATAGTAGAAGCTCAGTAAATGCTTGTTGAATGAATAAATGAATCACAGTAATAATAGCAATGACAGTAATAAATATGTATTGAGCCCCAATTGTACCCCAGGCAGTGCTCTAAGTAATTTGCATGTGTTAACTAGCTGATTGGATCCTCACAGCAGCCCTCTATAAAGTAGGCTCATTATTATTCCCATTTTATAGAGCAGGAAAGCAAGGCACAGGAGGATGGTTCCTTGCCCGAGGGTATAGGACAACTAGTAAGCAACAGAGCTTGAATCGTTACTTACTGAGAGAAGGCAGGGGCACCCTGGCTATCTCTTGACCACTTGTGGTCACTCAGTGTTCATAATGATCAACCAAATGTACTATGAGGCAGACGCAAAGTGGCGATTATTTATTATTTCCCCTGCCTGGGATGCTCTCCTCAGTCTCCTGTATCACCCTACCACAAATGCACACATCACTCCTTTCTTCCTATTAGAATCCCACTCATGCTTAAAGACGCAGTTCAAATTTCACCTCTTTTACCAAGCCTGTGCTGACTACTCTTGCTGGAAGAGCTCTCTCCCACTTTGGAACTCATATGGCACTCGTGGGCCATACCACTCATTTGATACTTGGAAGCTAGATAGCATGCCAGTTAAGAGCCAGACTTTAAAGTTGGACACGATTGGATTTAAATTCCAGCTCTGCCAATTTACTAGGTGTGTGACTGTGGGCAAGTTACTTAACCTCTCCATCAAAGAGCATGATCTTTGAACTGGAAAGAGAATTAAAGCCCAAGATAGATGAGGAGATAATAAGGGAGTACTTAGTTGCCTTCAATGAGTTCAAGTTTCCAGGCCCGGACAAATTACATCCGAGGCTACTGAGAGAATGTGCAGATGTGATCACAGAGCCAGTCTTAGTAACCTTTGAGAAATTATGGCAAAGGGAATGGGTAAGAGACGCAAAGAGGCAGGCAAACGTTGTTCCAAGTTTTATTGAAGGGGAGGGGGCTGGTGTTGCAGAGTGCAAAATGTATACCCTGGAAACTGCAGACCAGTGAGCATGGCATTGGTCTTTGGCAAAAGCATAGAATGCACTATTAAGCAGATCATTTTTGAGGCTTTAGAAAGGGAGCGGAAATCACTAGGGGTAAGCATGAGCTCACTAAAAGCAAGTCATGCTTAACTAAGCCCATTTCCTTTTTTGAATGGATATCTAAAAGGGTAGATGAAGGGGATACCATAGTGTAATGTATCTGGATTTCAGTGAGACATTTGAAAAAGTCTTACGGTATCCTCGCGGAGAAGGTGGAAAAATTGGAGCTGGCTGGTAGCAGAAGTTATATGGATTGCTTCAAGTTTGAACAACCTTATTAAAAATGATTTTTAATAAGGGGAGGGCTCTAAGGTCATGCTGCAGTCTTCTGTCCTGGACTCTCTCTCATTCAATATTTTTATTAGTCGAGTTGATCAAATATGCAGATAAAAGGAACTTGGTGATACAGAGCTGCACTTTCAATGGAGGCGATATCGCCCCCAAGAGGGCAAAATTGCTTCTTGAGGAGTGAAAAAAACCCTTTACACATAGAACCCAGACCCGTAGAGAGTAAATAAACATATACACAGCATATCAGTATTATTAAAATTTCACAGGCAGAGATTAGAGAAAAATGTCTTAGAAGGCTCCTTAGAGGTGTAAAAATGGGGAAAAAAAGGTTGAGAAACATTGGTATAAAGAATACGGTATTTTAGATGAGAGACTCAAGATCTAGAAAAATCATAAGAGAGGTAAATTGAAATACAAAAATAAACAAAGTGGGACTTCCCTGGTAGTCCAGTGGTTAAGACTCTGTGGTTCCACTGCAGGGGGCGCAATTTCGATCCCTGGTCGGGGGAACTAAGATCCCTGGCACGTGGTCAAAACAATAAAATAAAATTTAATTTAATTTAAAAATAAATACGACAAATAAACAAGGTGATGGTTATCGAGGATGCGTGTAAGGCCCGGCACCTAGGCTAAAATAAAAGTCAATTGTATAAGCATAGCATCAGGCAAATAATAGTAGTTCGTGCAAGAAACAGAAGAGGGTTTTAACTGAGCTACAAGCTCCACATCGAGCAGACAACCCGAATGGAAGATCTGGAAACCCATGTCCCATGAGGCATGATTTAAATGAACTGAGGATATTTGGCCTGAAGGACAAAAGACGTGGGCTGACATGACAGATATCTGTCATGTGAAAGAAGAATTAGAAATAGTTTATGCAAAGCTAACTTTTTGCTCAACCTAAGGAATACGTTTGTTTTTTGTTGTTGTTGTTGTTTTTGGGTTTTTTTTGCGGTACGCGGGCCTCTCACTGTTGTGGCCTCTCCCGTTGCGGAGCACAGGCTCCGGACGCGCAGGCTCAGCGGCCATGGCTCACGGGCCCAGCCGCTCCGTGGCATGTGGGATCCTCCCGGACCGGGGCACGAAACCGCGTCCCCTGCATCGGCAGGCGGACTCTCAACCACTGCGCCACCAGGGACGCCCAGGAATACTTTTTTTTTTTTTTTTAACAATTAGGGGATGTCCAAACGTGGAACAAGCTGCTTTACAGAGGGATGGGCTTTCCAGATTATCAGGATGATATTCCTGCACTGAGCGGGAGGGTAGATATAACCTCTAAAGTTTCTTCTAAATCTCAGATTCAACGATGCCCGACTCATTTGAAAGTTATGGACGTGGAAAAGATGGCTGATGAACCCAGACAAAACACCCTCCCTTGGTTTCAAAGCCCAAGTCCCACAATATGGGGCATACTTGCTTGAGAAATCTGTCACTCAGGAACCAAATCAGGTGCCAACATTGAGAGCCCTCATTCTCCCGGGTTCTGGTGTTTTGTGTTGCCCCCTACCTGTTGCTCAGTTTCCGTCTTGGCATAGAGGGCGAGAAGGCACAGAGGGAGTTGTGGTGCAGTGCCAAGGAGGAGGTCGTAGAGATCAGAGTTAAGAGAACTGCTCAGATCTGTTTCATGAAAATATTGGGGCCGGTGAGTAGGGCAAGCACACTTCTTTTCCTTCTAAGTCTCTCTTTCTCTCCCTCTGTCTCTCTCCTCAACTAGCCAGCAGCAGATTTGGCGCAGGGATGGGGCAGAGGGTGGTAATTTCAGGTCAAAGGTTACCACCACATTGGTTGGGAGAGCTGGGGAATGAGACCATGGGAGTCCTCACCGTTTCTGAAAATTGAAACAAAAAAAACGACTTGAGAATCTAGTCCCTGGAACTGTGTCCCAGGGAATGTCTCAGGGAACAGGACCGTGATGGGGGTGTGGCATAGTATTCCCAGGGGTCTGAGTATCTCGCTGAAGCCCCTTGGTCGGCTGTTCAGCGCACACCCAGTTACGTGTTCTGCTTTTCACCTAACATCGCCAGGCAGACTCTTCACAGCCCCATTGCTAGAAATTAGGTTTCTTACAGCTGCCGTGCAATCAAACTCCATTCACTTTCCTCTTACTGCTCCCTTCTCTCTGCCCTTGGCCAGATGTAACCTGTTGCTTCACGAAGCAACCTTTTCTTGCCTGTGCCCCACCGTCTCCTCTTTCACACCCACCCACTCGCTGAAGTCCTCATCACCAGTGTAGATCCGTGTACAGGGCCGAGCCCACAAGAACTCTGCCAGCGCTTCAAGAGTTTTCTCTCCACGTCCTCTCTCGAGTCATGCTCAGGTCTGCACTATTAACTCTGGGACAGAAAAGTCAGAAATCTCTCAGACCCCTCCCTGAAAAGTCCTATTTCTCCTTGGAACAGAAAGAGCTTTGGAACGTGTTTTCCTGGGTTTTTCAGTTTGCTGGTGGGTGGGTCTGGAGTGGGCATCCCGTCTGCACATCTGGTAGGGGTGCTTTCCAGATTTTCCTCATGACTCTGGATCAGTTTCTGACTGCTAGGCGGGGCAAAGGCTCCTGAATTTTCTGCAAGGCACCTCCCCCTGTGAGCAGAGCTTGGTACAGCCCAAATAGTTTTCAGGTTAAGAAAGCCAGAATCTTTGTTCAGCCGCACTGACTGAACAGACTTGGTAGGGGTTACCTGGCTAAGAGCAGCGGCAGCGGCAGCGGCGGCAGCAGCAGCAGCAGCAACAAGGCTCCTTGGATAACTCAGGTGAGGAGAGAGGACATTCGCAAACTCATCCTGCAATTTTATTTGCTGGATAACTTAGAGTCTAAATGAAATGAAGGAACTTGCACTTTATAGGTAAACTCCACAGCTATCATTTTATGGTTTGTCTGGATAGAATGTGTGTGCGTAGTAGCAGTTTGGAAACTTCAAAACTAATGGAATTTTGGATTGCTTATTTGGGGGGGGGGGCAAGGGGTAATTGTGGTTGTCTGGCCATGAGACTTTTCTGGTGATATCTGCTAGGGTTTTGTTTTGTTTTGTTTTTTGGTCTCCTGTTACTTAAACTACCTGGTAAGGAAGGACAAACCTGGGAGGCGAGTGTGAGGGGGGGAGAATCCCCATTTTCAGGGCTTTATTCTAGCTTCTGCTGACCCGCAATTGTAGACAAATTGTTGAAATGCAGGCAGAATCTTGGAGCCACACTGTGTGCAAAAGGTCTTTAAGCCCTGGAAGTGGGGTCCATAGGTGGTACACTGTTGCACAGGAGGGAATGGCAGCAGAGTCTGTCCTGTCTGCAGAGCCGGGATCTTCCTGTCCTGGTGACAGGTTGATCTTGGCTATTTCATGATCAGCCCCTGGCTGGCCTGGTTTTGTTTTTCTCTGATTCTTGCATTGGTGTAAACTTAGATTTGCAGCTGGGGGCTCTATCCGTCCCTACCGCAACTACATTGTTCTGGGGGCTTAGCTGGACTACTTGACCAGAGCAGGCTGGGGTGAGAACGCGGTGGCAAAAGGATTGGAGCATTGCACTTAAAAATTGGTTCTGAGGATTTGGAGCTTGAAATATGGTGACAAGCACATAGGAAAATTAAACAAATTCTGCCATCCTGACAGTCACTTCTGGCTTCAGGATAAAGCATCCTGGTTTGTAATTAATGTTTTTATTGAAATTTGACTAATGCCTCATTTGCTAATATTTGTTGTGAAATTAAGGACATTTTATAGTCTGAAGGAATTTAGGAAAAGATTCTACAGGGGACGGCTAATTAACTTGCATTCCTCTTGCAGTTTGTGTGTATGTGAGTGTGTGTGCACAGACGCGCGTGTGCGTTTATGAATACTTTGGATTTGAATAGCATTCTTTATTTATCCTTAGAGTCCTTAGCAGGCGAGGCAGAAGTCTAAACACTTGTGTAGTCAGGAATAGGTTAAAAAGCAGGCTTTCCGTATCCTTGGGAGTTTTCAGTCCCTAAATTAAAAGCAGAAAAAGCCCCTTTGTGACCCCAAAACAGTGTTTCTTTGATTAGCCTTGATTTGAAATCATCTCACCTTCTGACAGCAATTCAAAAACAAAACTCCTAAGTGCATTCTTGTAAGAAGAGGACAATAAGAATTTTCAAAAGCAATGTCTTGAGGTTTTGTGTTGGCATGCTCCCCCAGCTGTTTTCTTTTTAATTGTGGTAAAACGAGTCAGGAGGTCCAGGTTTTAGCGCTAGCTCTGTCACTAACTGTGCAACCTTGGACAAGTCCCTTCACCTTCCTGTAAAAGCAAGGAATTGGACTAAGTGATCTATCTCTAAGAGTCCATCCAATGTAACATTCTAGAAAAACTGGAGTTAGATTTTCGCAGGGCTATAAAATTAGACTTATAGGATGGGCTTATTCCAGCCAAGAGGGAAAAATAAAAGGGGTAGTGGAGCAAGTCAGCCAAAATGGAGAGGTGGAAGAGAGAGGAGGTACTGAATGGCAGAGGGGCCATTTTATATTGGTCTTTCACATGTTTGTGTGTGTCTTACTTAAAGTATGTGATCAAATCTCCTCATTTTCCACTAAGGACAGAAAAGGGATTTAACTTGCTTAGAACGAGCGCTTCCTAATACTACTGCCCTATATTGGTCTTAACCTTAATAGTTAAAAAGCATGTTCACATTCCTAATTTTGTTAGATCTCCCCAATAACACCCTGAGGTGTATATGGGGCAGTCATTTTATTCCCATTGCTCTTATGGGGAAACTGAGGGACAGAGATGTTATCTACACTAAATGATGGTATTTGGGACTGGATCTCCTGACTATGTGTGCTCTTTTCATGATTTTGAATTGCTTTTCATTTTTTGATAGAGTTCTGCAACAATGGAATTAAAGGGAATTGTGCACTCTTTTTCTTGGAATTTCTTTGAACAGGGTCTTCTCTCTGGGCAGAGTAGATGTGTTCTATATAAGGCTGGATCAGAGGACTTTTGTGGTCCCTTTCGGACCTCAGAATATCTGGCCAACAATTTGAATCTGAAGAACCATACGTTCCTTGGTAGATGCATTCTCTAAGGTGTGGCCATGCTTCTACCTGTGTAGACGTGGAAAGCAACTCTTCTCTGGGTAAAATGTGGATGCTGAATTTTGATTACTTCTCCTTCTCCAAGCCCCATTTCTCTCCTCACACCACCCCCAGGGGTGAGGATAGAGACCCCCGATTGTGGTGAAAGTGGCCGCTACGTCATGCCGGGGCAGAGTTAAGTCTTCTGTATTCACTTTGCTCTGCAAACTCCCAATTGCTTTGACGTCCGATTTTGCCCCAAGTAGAATACAAGGGGGAAACTGGGGAAAAGGAGAAACCAGCCAGGAACAACACTCTCGGGGGCCCTGTTCTTTCCCTCTCTTCCCCTTAAATGCCGTCCCCTGCCCTCCCACTCACCGCAGTGGAAAGCAGGTTGTAAACCACAGACCGGATTTCCTCTTATCAGATCATAATTCTCTTGAGTAAACTGAGGCAGATTTCATTTTTAAGAGCAAAATCTGGTTTCTACTCTAGGGCTGACCCACAGGCAAAGAACAAGTGATTTTCCTCTTAAGACTTTGTCCAGCTTCCCAAACTTTCTAGTCCGGTGAGTAGCAAAAGCCCCCTCTCCTAACTGTGGCCTCGTGTTCCACGTGGCAGGCTCCCTCAACTTTCCCTGGCAACTCCTAACTCACCACACCCTGGAGCCACCCCTCCCACTAGCTTTGGTTCACACGGCCTTCTTCATTCTCTCTGGATGAAGGATCCCCACTCAAACAGTACTTCTTAAGACCATTGTCTCAATACAAAACTCCACACTCTTTTTCACCCAACCACCCATAATACTAGCCCTCAGGACACAAGGTCCCCCTTCTTAAATGTGCATGTTCCCTTTGTTAGCTGGAGGCCTTCTTTGGTTGATACTCAAAACCCCAGCTTTGCTTCTGTTTACTGACTTTCCTATATGTGGTCTTTAACCTAAAGGCTCTCTTGTCTTCACAGCTGGGTACAGTAAGATAGCAAAGAAGGAACATTCCCTTCTCCACTCTCCTATACCCTGACAGGGCAAGTTGTTGATGACAAACCCAAGACAAATTTCTGAGTTTCCAAAAGTTTTCTGAGACTTAACTGATTGAACCCTGAGATGTGAAGTGTTTGGATTCTCCCATGCTCATCAAACCATGGAAATAAAGAACCTTTTCAATATCTACCACGGCAATGAATTCTAGGCAGAATGCCTCCAAGTTAGGTATCATGTTTGCTTTGGAGGGTTTTCCTCATTTGAGCTAAAAAAAAAAAATCCCTTCTTTAAGAAGGCAGTGAGCAAAAGAAGCAGTGTGGTGTGATAGAAAGCTGTACACTAAATCGGGTGTTAACACAGACCAGGCTTTGAGTCTGCTCCGCCATTTTCTAGCTGCCCCTTGTCTGAGCTGCCGTTTCTGGAGATACAAAATGAAGGGCACAGATAACATCTACAGAACGTGGCTGCCATGAAGAGAACATGAGCTGAAATGCACCCTTCAAACAATCAATTGCTACATAAACATTCATTTTCTACATAAGACATTCATCCATTCCACAAATATTTCCTGAACAGTGGCTGGGTACCTAGCTCTGTGCCAGGCAGTGCACTTATGGAGCCCTTTCTGCTTATTCGAAACACCTGTACACTAACCATCTCATTAGGGAGAGCCACAGTGTAAGGAGGGCAAGATAAATAACCCCACTCCCCTGTTGAGAAAATTGAGGCCCAAAGAGACCAAGGTCACAGCAAATGGAATATAGTTTTCTGCTACCTAGTCAGAAATCGGGGGCAATTCTACTCTGCAAGTCCGACGGGGCGTGGGACGGCAATTGTGCTCTAACGAATGCCTGTCAAAGTTGAGGCTATTGCTCGCTATTCCTTATTTTCTGTGTGCCCCCAAAATGCGTGTGCCCTCACCCGAAAAGCTTGAATTATCTGCCCCAGCTGTACATTCTGTCTCTGATAAAGTCGACTGGAATCATACCGGTTTTGAAAATCAAACTTGATTTTCTTCTCAATTGATGCTGTTTCTATCTGTAGACAGGCCTCTTTATATAATAGGGATTCCCTTTGCAGGCTCCTTGCCTGCCTCTCCATTTGACTAGGTAACAAGGTAGACTGGCAGCAGCAGCGGGCCTTCCCAAGAACAGGAAATGCTCACTTATCCAAAATGTTCAGGAACTAGGAGGCTCTGGGAAACTAAATATCCTAATTGTCCCAGACGATCCCCCATTTGCAGTCCCCGGCCTCTGGCAATCCACCCAACCTTCCAGGAAAAGCAAGAGGCACAGTAGGATTTGTTGTAAGTTTGAGCACATGTAAAAATTGGGGTCCATTTGTAAAAGGCCCCAGAAAGGAGCCTGGGCATACATTCAGATTGGCTCTGATGCTGCTTAATGGAAAACTATTACTGATACTGTCCACGACTTCAAACACAGTGAAATACACGTTAATATTTAAAACCCGTGGACAGACTTAAATCTGATGACTGAAAGCATTTCAGTACTTGCAGTTTCCTGTAGCCTTCCATTTGAAAAACAATTGCCAATAAACAAGGCTATGGAAAAACTGGTTATTTTCAGCTTCTTATTCCTTGGATTCAGAGAAAGGGTAAGTTTGTTTACATATATTGTAGGTTGCAAATAACATCGAATTAAATTTTTTTATGGTTTTCAAATGGGGAGACTTCTTTACCGGTAAGGCATTTCAATGTAATACTAAAGGAACAGGAAGTAAGATAGTAGACAGGTCTGATTAATATTACACTTTTTATAAACTAGCAACTGCCTCATTATTAACTGAGTTTTGAGCTGTGTTACCTACACAGATATTCTTTAAAGTGCTAATTAATTAGCCTTTTTTTTAAATTTCATCCATTTTTTAGCAGACACTCTGACCTCAGCCAGATTTTTTGTTTCAACCCTCATGTAATCATAGAATATAGACACCGTTATCCTTAAAATCTATTTTTGATATACTTGGTGCATATAGATTTTACAGCCCGCTTCTATTTACCATTGACTGTCATCAGAAGATCATTAAAATCATTACAAATCTATCTTTGTGAATCAAGCAAAGTCATTGAAAACCCTATTATCACCCCAAAGCTGTTTAAAATCAAATTTACCTTTCAAATTATCCTCATAAAAACCAGTTGTCGGGGCATTTGAGTGTGGGCCACTCTGATAGACATTGCCTGAAGAGCCACTATATTAATTCTCTGTATAGCCATGTGAGAGTTGTTTCGTTGTGTTTTTTTTTTAAGAAAAGAAAGCAACAGTGTATTGACATGGGATAAGAATCCACCTAATTGGTGTAACTGAATTTCGGAGTCTGCCTTTTATAGTGGGCCGATGATTGCACACTACACTTTGAAGAAGACAGACACATACAATCTTTCTATCTTTCCTTGTCTTCGGAGGCCATCTGCTGAGCTCTGTTTCTTGCATTAGTCTTCCTGGCCAGTAATAAAAACGCAAACCTCTTTAATGATAAAAGGGAAGGAATTGTGTAAAAGGGCTTGTTAGAAGTGAAAGGGGCTGCTTCTCTCCTCAAGCACAAAGTGTGTGGCCCTTCAGGGCACCAAATTATTCTGAATGTAGTAAAGCGATTATCCCCCTTTCTCTTCAAATTTAGAATTTTTCTGTGCTTGAACTCCTCCCTGCCAGTGGAAGATGGAAGATTGCCCTTTAAATTATAATGACTCACGTTTAACTAGCAATCTTAACGTTTATTATCTATTTTTCCAATAAGATTGTTAAGGCCCATATTACCCCATTTGGCAGATGAGGAAACTGAGACCCAGAAATGGTTTAGATGCCTTATCCCAACCCCCAAACGATTTGCTGCAGACTCTGGGCCCTTCTTTCCCTGAAAATGGTGACTTTTCCTTTAAAGCTAAAACTGAGGTGCCCAGCTCTGGGAATAAATCACTGGGATGACAACTGTTTGTCTAATCTCAGGGAATCTTTAAAAGACTTGAGAACTTCTTCCTTCAATAACAACAATTTTCTCATTCTAGACATAGTTTGACATTATGGGTCCTCCTCTGAAGCTCTTCAAAAACCAGAAGTACCAGGAACTGAAGCAGGAATGCATCAGGGATGGTAGACTTTTCTGTGATCCAACCTTTTTGCCTGAGAATGATTCACTTTTCTACAACCGACTGCTTCCTGGGAAGGTGGTGTGGAAACGTCCCCAGGTAACTTTGTTGTTTCAATTTCTGTTTCCCTCTTGATCTCTTTCATCATAAGTCTACTTGGTCCACTACTTCACTCACACAGCCCACTGCGTATAGACCCGTTTAGCAGACAACTTTATTTATTTTTTTATAGCATAATATCCTTTTTATATTTTTAGAGCACAGCAAAATTAAAGAGGAAGGTATAGAGATTTCCCATGTATTCCCTGCCCCCAGACATACAGAGCCTCTCCCATTATCAAATGCCCCCTCTCAGCGTGGTACCTCTGTTACAACTGGTGAATTTACACTGACACATCATAATCACACAAAGTTCAGAATTTACATTAGAGTTCACTCCTAGTGTTGTACATTCTATGGGTTTGGACAAATGTATAATGACATATAACCATAATTATAGTATCCGAATATTTTCACTGCCCTAAGAATTCCCAGCAGACAGCTCTAAAATGGGAAGTTTTATGGATTTTTGCTTCTGGCTCTAACTTGAGGAATCTTGAATTTTAGTCACATTTTATCAGATTTAGTAATTTAGAAAGAACAAAAAAGAGATATACCATGCTTGTTTTCTTTTGGAAGTTCATTTGAGTAAATATGGTAACTCAGAAAGCAACTATACTCTTGTTTCTTTACTGAGTTACCTATGACAGCAACTTCAAGATAATCTCAGACCATTGAAGAGAAAGACTTATATGGTGAGCATAAATGAAGTAAACTCAACAAGATGGAGTTTGAATTGGGGGAGGGAGACTTCTTTGCTGCTCTTTGGATTCCATCGTCTGTATTCTCCCACAATTAGCAAAGTGGGATCCAAGTAAGATCGTATATCTTTCACCGCCTATTCATAGTTACTATGGTTCTCTGTGGAACGTCTGTATGTTGTGTCTCTAAAGCAAGTCTCAGAAGCCCTTTACAAGTCCTATATGAGTGGGAGGTCAATGTACAAAATGATAGGATGTTGGAATCTGGAGAATAAACAGTAATCTGGTTATATCTAAAGGGTATGACTAGATAGAAGGATATTCAACCTGGGCTCCTTCCCAAAGTGGGTGACCAGGTATATAAGCCACCAAGGGCTGTTATGAAATGCAAATTCTTGGACTTTCACCATATCCTGAAAACCTTCTGATCCTATTTCACGATGTACCTTTTTTATGCACTATTAACCATCTCGGTCAGCAACTCAAGGTTCGCTTTCTTCAATGAACAATTTCCACAGCTTGAACTCCTGAAGGGAGTTCTTACAAGAGCTACTTCGGTTTATGTAGGTTGCCACCAGGGGGTGCCAAGATACATGGGTCGCGTCAAGGCTCTTGTTTTCTATGTGACTCAGAGGGCATGTCTCCATTTTTGCCCATAAAGTGTGATAGTCGCTGAGAATATAAGTGTTGCAGAAGTTCTCTCCATCAGAAGGAAGATGACACTGCTGCTCAGTTTCTGTGCCTCCAGTCGTTGACATCCCTGTAGATCACTGACCTGCAATACAAATCTGGAAAACAAATGCATGGAGAAAATAGAAATATGCTGCTTGGGAGCCACTCTTCTGAATGGATGGTGATAATGAGGGCCGCCACTCTTTGTTGATGGTTGGCTATGAAAGAAAGGAGATCGATAGGGCAGAAGTAGCTGAAAAGAAGGCAGGGAATCGAGGGAGGTTTTCTGGGGGAGGGTGTCTTTTACAAATAGGACAGACTTGAACATATGTATAGGCTAAGGAGGAAATAGTAAAGGAGAGGTTAAAGACACAGAAGAAAGAAGGAA
Source organism: Tursiops truncatus (assembly GCF_011762595.2). Lineage (NCBI taxonomy): Eukaryota > Metazoa > Chordata > Mammalia > Artiodactyla > Delphinidae > Tursiops > Tursiops truncatus. The sequence goes on from NC_047055.1 coordinate 34,929,891, forward strand.
TAATGGATGGGGGTGAGGTCCTGGACGAGGTGGCAGGAGATCTGACGGGCAGTAAAATCGCAAGCCAACATGAAGCCATTCTCCTGATGTGAACCAAGCCGACAGTGCTTCCTGTATTGGCCCGGCTTTAGACACATCCTCCCTCCCCCATCTTGGCTCCGTCCTTTGTCCTTTGCCTTCGTCTTCCAAATTCTGTGGATTGAGTCCTAGATGAATTAGCAGGGAAGGAAAAAAACTTAGTAACCACTGCAATAATCCATCTTGCCTCTGAGGCAAGCGATACCCCTTCCAAGGTGAGGGAGTGTCAGAAAGAGAGAGTGAATGGGGTAGAACAAGGCAGAAGCATTTAGGGCATGCCTACGATGGGCCCAGATACTGTGTTTGGAGTTTTCTATACATTTTTTCATTTCATCCTACTTTGCTATAGCTTAGTAAGGTAGGTATCTTTAAAAACCACTTTGATGTAATTCTTTTATCCTGGTGTGAAAAATAAAGGTAGATACTATGTTCATTTTATTGATGAGGAAACTGTGTCTCAGAGGGAAGGTAAGAATTTTCCCAGGGTCAGACTACTAACAAGCTGGGATTTGAATCCAGGTTTGACTCCAAAGCCTGTATTAGTTTTTACTCTACCATGCTGCCATGTCAGGGAGATAGATTTGCTTGTGTCTCTTTTGGTAAAATAGGTAGCTTCCCTCCAGTAAGTTCTCACATTCCCCCTCACTGCGTTGATGCTGTATTGATGCACCCATTAATTGATCCAGACTCTCCCTTTTGAGAGCATACTCTGAGCTTAGTCTTAATTAGGCCCAAAGAGAGAGTCAGTTGAGAAGCATTCATCGAGCGCTTACTCTATGCCAGCCTCTGTGCAAGATACAGACGAGGCCTGGGGTGAGGGATTCCCATTCCAGCTGACAAGATGGATATCGAGCTATCGAAGAGTTAAATAAGAAATTACTGCTCCACAGAGGAAATGCTATTTTCAGGCATATAGCCAGTAAACCATAGAGGGTTTTGAAGAAAAGGAGATCATGGTGGATTGGAGCAGTTGGGGTGGGGGACTCTTGTGGGGAGTAGGGGGAAAAACAAGGTTCCGGACCACCATCTGAGTCTCTTCTAAAAGCCGGAGATTCCTCTCCAGCCAGAGTGGAGGCCAAGCCTAGGGGCAAGAACCACGTCAAAGTTCTCTGGCCTCCCATCAGGAAAGCCAAGAGACGGCCTCTCTAAATTGGCTCAGGAAGACCAGATGGGTCGTTGGACTCACCTGCCTCATTGGCAAGGTTGAGATCCTCATCTGCGGGGAAGCTTACAGACATCTTGCCCCTTGGCATGCCACCTCGCCCCCTACTCAAACAGGGTTCGTTTCTGAAGTCTCTAAAATGGAAGAAGCACGATTAACCAGATATTTTCTGTCTCTTTCCCTCCTGGGTTGCAAAGCCTCCGTGTCTGTAAACACCACTAATCAAACCAACCAACTGCGGTCCAGCGCCACCATCCCAGGGCAGGATCGAGCTCCCCTCTTCCCACTTGCCACTTCCCTGCTGCACCCTAAGGAGCCGCTTTAGATAGGCAGGGATTATGAGAGTGTTTTGCAATTGTTCGGTGCCACTTCATCTGCCCATACCTTTCAGAGGAAGATCCTTCCCCTTAACACCTCCATTGGTCCAAGGACCCCAGCTACTGGCCTAGCTTCCTGGGTACACAGCTATATTGCCTGATACCTGTCCTCCTGGACCTTCAACATATAAAGTCTTAGCAGATTCTAAGAGCTGAGTTCCCCTGAGTTACAGTGTGCTCCTAAGACGGCAGGTAGGATTTTTAGGCTGAAATCTAGCCACCGAATTCCCACAGAAAATCTCTTCTCCAGCGACTCTCCCCTCCTACCCGCCTCAGGCTTTTTTCCTGACTGAGTCGTACCCAGCTACAATCGTGTCTTCGAGTCAGACACAGCTCTTCTCCTGCTAAAATGGAGCAAGGCCTTTCGGGGATTGCACGGCCAGCTGTGGAGGAAGCCAGGGCACCTGCACAAGATCTGGCAGCTCTCCTGGTCAAGTTCTGAGTTCAGCCTCCACTACCATGGCCCTTGCCCAGGTCTTTTCACTACCTTGGGTGAGAAGAGGCCGATGAGGTTCTGGATTAAAGCAAAGGTGGGAGGAATGGGAGGGATCGGTTGAGAGGGGACATTAGAAGCAGAGAAAGATTGCATATGAGGGACCCCGTTAAAGGAGGAAATATTTCTCTCTTTGTGCGAATAGAAATTTCCAGCACCCAGCTGAATGGGACACCTCTGTAGAGTAGTTTTGGCCTAGACTGTTCATGAATTTCTTTTTCTTCCCAGAGATCATGTGCCTCCACGTGAATGGTCCTAAGTGTTTTTCTCTGTTGACACAATCGAAAAGAGTTGAATAGGCCAATACTCTTGCCATCTGTCCTATTTATTTTAGATTCTGAATTTAAAAAACGCTAGCAGCTTTATCGAAGTACAATTTATACACCATAAAATTCAGCTGCTTTAAGTATACAAAGCAATGATTTTTTAAAATAAATTTACCGAGTTGTGCAAACATCCCCACAATCCAGTTTTAGACCAGTTGCATCATCCCAATACAACCCCTTGTACACATTTGCAGGGAGTAAACCCCTCCTCCCCCCAGTCGCAGGCAACCAGTAATGTACTTTCGGTTTCTGTCTAGATTCGCTTATTCTGGACATTTCACTTAAAATGGAATCATAAAAGTAACTGGCTTCTTTAGGTTAGCATGATTTTCAAGGACCATCCATGTGGCAGCATGTATGTTTCTTTTTATCGCTGAACTGTATTCCATTGCACAGATATATACATTTTTCCCAATAAAGCAGTTTGGGATTTACACCTGGAGTCCCCTTGCAGAAGTCTGAAGGTTTAAAGAAGAAGATAATTCTGTAGTGACTTGCTTGTCCAGTTTGGAAGTGGAAGTTGGGCTTAAGATATTATTCTATGGTTCCATATTGAGTTTTCCTTGGAGGGGTTAGGAAGGAAGAGAATGTTTTACCAATGACAAGATCGTCATGCAGAAGCAAAACTCCCCAGCAAGTAAAGTTGACTCCTTGTGCGGGTGGTTCAACATCGGTCCCTGAGCCGAGGTCCACCTATAAATGCCGTGTCTGGAGATGGTACGATTTTCTAAGGATAAGATAATGGTTGCTTGGACTAGCTGTTAAAGCCCTCAGGCCCTGGATGGCAGCCCTGGGCCTTCTGGGACGACTTAGAGCCTTGGACTTAGTCCTAATGTACCTACTGCAGGGCTGGCCTCACTTGTAAGTGTCCACACTGTCCTCATCCCCATGGGACTGCTAGACTGCCCATAGCACTTTTGAAATACCTCCACTCTTCCGGCTGCTGGTTTTCTAGGCAGCCTTTCATTTTACTGTGGTTCTTGAGGTTTACCCTGGACCTCAATGTTTATTGTCAGCAAATTTCACCTGTGTAAAAAAAAAAATTGCTAAATATGTGGATGTGGTAGGTGCGAAGAGAGCCACATAGAGTGACATGCATGGGGCTCCAAGGCTTATAACTGTATGCCTCCCTCCCCCCACCCAGAGGTCTCTGGGAAAGGAGATGAGGTAAGGACAATAGGAGGATCTCTCAATGCTCAGCTAAGAGAACATACTTCCTAGAGATGCTGCTTTGCTTGTATCAGTAGAAGGCTTTGGCTCAGGGATAGGGGTCTGCAGAGACCATTCCTGGATTTACTCTTGGTGCTTGACTTCCTAGTTGTGTGTTTTCCCCCAAGAAATTATTTTGCCTTGACAAACAGCCCAGTTTAAGGATCACATCGACTAGGCCAACACAGCTGGGAACCATTAGAGGTTCAGCAATCTTCCCTACCTCTCAAGCCACCCAAATATGTGACTATGTGAGGTGTGACTTCTCCTCCAACTCCACTCCCTACCATTTCAGCAGAGCTTGGGCTGAAATGTCCCATCTGCACTCTGCATCCCAGCTTTGACTTACAGGAAAATGTCTCCAGCCTTGCTTCCTCACCCCTGCAGGAATTATAGCCAGTTGTCTAAATCTAGGGGAAAATTCAATAAATATCCATTTCATTGTTTTCAAATTTGTCACCAAAAAGTCCATTTGGCTGTTAGATTTGCATTGGCTCATTACCCGTTACCCTTTCTACCTCCTTAGCTATTTCTAGTCTTTCACTTCCTTAAAGAGGTAAAAAAAAAAATGTGGCTTAATAAAAATGTTCTCCCGTGCTTCACATCACGGTGCTGACATACATAAGAGTTTGATTCATATTTAGTGGATGAAACTGAGGAGATTAAAGCACATTGGTGATATCTAGCCTAGAACCAAAAGCTAAGACATGAGTTAAGCCAGTCTTCCAGAATGATGGAGAGCTTTTAGGTGAGCATTAAGCAAAGAGACATAAAACACTGGGATGGATGACTGAGACAATGAGTTGCATCTCCACCCCTGAAGAGCTTCACGTATTATCCTTTGCATGGTGACCATTGATCAACTTAAAGGCAAAAGGATGAACCAGCTGATGTCTAGAGGTTCCTTCTCTAACTGAAGAACCTAAAACTTTAGTCCTAGGTCTACTAACTAGCTAAATGACAGGAGAGGCAAGTTACTGCCCTTCTCTGTGCCTGTTTCCTCATTTGTGAAATAAACAGGTTGACAAAATAGTCTCTAAATTCCTTCCAGGTTTGACAGTCTATGGACTGTTAACTCATTTTTAAAAACACATTGTTAAATAGCCATCTATCATGTATGAAGAGTGGTGAAGTAAAACTGGGGCATGGGCCAGTTTATGAGAGGAAATGGAAAATAAGGTGTTTTTTTTTGCCCAAATGTATATTCTCCCATGATTACACACAGCTTTACACACACACACACACACACACACTATATATATATATATATATATATATATATATATATATATATATAAAATCACATTCACGTTAGTCGACAGGAGAATAATTATCCAGTTCCTCAATTTGAGTTCTGTTTCCATGTCTTTTTGCTTATTTACATGATCCTTTAGGTCTTAAATAGAAGTTGACATGCCAAAAGTGTTTGCTGAGCCTAGATCCCTGCTGTGAATTAAAGCCTTGCGGAAAATCAAGACACTTATGTAACTCCAACCACTAATAACTCTACATAAAACCAGCAAATAATTTGCCTCAATAACCTAAAAACACACTTTTCCACATATCAATGTTCACTTTATTGTTTTTTCATGCTTGGAAACTATTATATGCATCATCTAAGTCCCAGAAATCACTGTATAACTTTACATCTTGCTACAAATAAAATGGTAACGCCTGACTCAGAAAGGAAAAACTGTATTTCGTCTCATCTTAGAAAGGGCAAAGAAACAATCAGAAGAGAAAGGATATCAGGACTGAATCCACCCAACACACCTGCTTTATGTTCAATAAATGAAAAAACAGGCAGCTCCCAACGCATGAAAAAATTTAGTAAGATAGAAGTCTTCTACTAAGACAAAAAAGTAATGAGACACCAGACATGCATCTAAAAAAAAAAAAAAAAAAGACCAGAAAACCAAAGCTGACGGCAACCCACCTAACTCTCCTTTTGGCAAAGGAATGACCAATTAATCTTCAGTTTGGACTTGTCCTTGCCCAGAATGCCTATTCCTTTCCAGAGTTATTTTGGCTTTTAAAGAATATATGGAATGTTTCATTCTGTAGACCAGACCCTTCATCAAGGAGAATTATGTCCATTAAAAAAAAGAGGTTTGAGAACCAGAAAAATATAGCTGTCTCTATTTAATAATTTTTTAAAGGATATATGTCTAGATTTTCTTTCCATTTGAGACTAGGATTTATTTCTGCTGGGTAAGCAAAATGTCAAGGTACTGGCCAACGGCCTCCTCCACGAAGCTGTCTCCATCTACCCAAGACTTCATTGGTATTTCCTGCCTTTGAACTCTGCAAGGGCTGATACTCTGAGTCACGCAAACGTGTCTTCAATTATGTGGTGTCATGTATGTGACTATACCTCTGTCCATGACTGTCTCTCTACTCCTTACGCCTCCATCCCTCTCCCTTGTCCAACTGCTAACTCTAGTCATTCTTAAGCCTTCAGCGTGAACATTACCACCACTATTCAAATTATTTTGTCTACCACCAGGGAAATTTTGGGGATCCTTCCTTTAGGCACTGATTATACTTTGAAAATTCCTCCATTACATTGTGCTGGAATTGTATTATTTGGGCCTCATTTTCCTACTTGCAGTGGGAATGGCACAGCTAATGATATGTTGGGGAAAGACACACACATACGCCTCAAACAAATACTTGCTCCACTCTGTCCAGGTTCTGAACATCCCCTGTGGGAAAAGAGTATCTGTTGAAGTGCTCCTAGACGCGGTCTATTACCACCTGCTGTTAGTGCTGCTGCCATCTGTATTCATCCAAAGATGTGGGGAAATCTTGTTGCGTGGACACCGCTGTTGCCTTTGCTTTATGTTAGGAAAGGGCTTCATGTATAAGGTCTCCTAACTCATTTTTCTGGAGAGGGAGAAGCATTAATGTCCACCTCTCTCAGGCCTTGTCTTTTAAGTGCAATCACCCATCTGAGCACAGGCGCTTCAGAAAATCTCATCCTGACAAATAGGTTCAGAATGTAATGTGCTAATCCCTCGTTCTCTCTTTACAAACTCACTGCTGCAGTGAAAACTCTCTAAACCTCAATGATAGCTATGTCTGAGGGCTCCCACCAGCACGTCTCATCCTGTCTCAGTCGCATCCTCTCCTTCCATTTCTCCTGCCGCCTTCCCACGTGACCCTTTTTCCTGTGTCTTGATGAGCTACTGCTTTGTGTTTGTTTCCACAACCCCCCAACCTTTCCTTTCTCCTACCTGTGGAAGTCCTGGTAATCTTTCCACCTTACCTCATCTGTGAAGTCTGTCCTGCCTAGCTGGGCTCACACTGACCCGTGGGGAACACTTCCCAGGCTCTTAGAACCAACTGTTGTATCCACAGGACATCTGCGATGACCCCCGTCTGATTGTGGGCAATATCAGTAACCACCAGCTGACCCAAGGGAGACTGGGGCACAAGCCAATGGTCTCTGCGTTTTCCTGTCTGGCTGTTCAGGAGTCTCACTGGACAAAGGTACCGACCTCCCTCGGTTTCCACCTTCTTGTCTTCTTTAGTAACTTTAGGAAAAGTCAGCTCGTAACTGTCTCAGATTGTTTAATCCCTGAAGTCAGAAGTATTCATGATTGAAGGTGATTTCCCTCAATTTTATTATGAGAATTTTCACAAATACAGAAAGTTGAAAGAATTTTACAGTCAACACCCATTTACTCACCTAGATTCTACCATTAACATTTTACTCTATTTGCTTTGTCGCACATATTAGGTGATCTTTTGTCACTTGCAGTACTTTGACTCAGTAGCTCTGCATACTTGCATTCTCAGTACCTACTGGGGTAAAAAGCCACTGGGGGCCAGGAAGTCACTGACAGATGTGAACAAAAGAAAAGGTGAGAAAGGTGGAACTAGATCCTTGAAAAGGTTCTAATAAATTATAAGAGTACAAAAATCCCTTTGGCATTTAGGCAGAGTTCAAGGCAATGAAGTGTTGACCTGGGAAAAATTAGAGCATTTTCTTCAGAAAATAACAATTTTCGAAGATGAATGTGTAATTGTATTTAAAAAGGAGACTTTCCCAAATATAATTTTATTCAAGGTGTGAATAAAATCTATAGTCTATAGAATCTGCACGAACTCTCTAGGATGGACCTTTAAAAACTGAAACCACAGGGGACCTTGTGTTTTGATTGATTTTGCTTTTTAAAATGCCTTTGTTTATGTGGTTAAGTATGCAACCACGAATATGTTTGTGTAGACAGTCTCTCATGATCGAGTTTGTAGATTAACTGTGGTAAATAATTTAACCCATAACTTGCTGCCCCCAGTCACCCTGTGTGTATTCAGGGCAAGCATGGTAATACTATCCTCAGTAAAACTGAACTGGGGGAGCAAAAATTGCAGAAAAAAATGCCCTACCAGGGACTTCCTACCTAGACCCAAACCAAATATATTTGGTGTGCTTCCTGTCGCCACATGGGATTTGTCAGAAGTCAATTGTAATCTCAGTATTTGGATATGGTCTGGTGAATAACAGTTGATTGAATGTTCTTATACTTCCAGACAATTCCCAACCATAAGGAACAGGAATGGGACCCTCGAAAACTAGATAAATATGCTGGGATATTTCGCTTCCGTTTCTGGCATTTTGGAGAATGGACCGAGGTGGTGATTGATGACTTGCTGCCCACCATCAATGGAGATCTCGTTTTCTCCTTCTCCACCTCCATGAATGAGTTTTGGAATGCTCTGTTGGAAAAAGCTTATGCCAAGTAAGGAGGGGGGTTGGCCAGTCAGCGGTCAGGCTACACAAGGAAAGGAAGGTCACATTCATCCTTGGGAACTCATGCTCTCCCAGCTTAGCCTTGGGCTTTAAATTGGGTAGGATATCAATCAGATCCAAGGCATTGCTTTGCACCTGGGAATGGCCCTCCCTAATTCTAGATGAGAAAGAAATCAGCTGTCCCAGTTTCCATTAAGCCCTTACTGCTCCCAGGTGCCCTCTTCCTGCTGCTGATCTACAGATCACATGGCATTATGGCCGCAGATTTTCTCCATGTCTAATATTTACCTGTAGAAAGAAGTTTCTGCATGGACCGTCCTAGATAACATAGCCTAAACCTAGAAATGTGACTATATTCTCAAAATATCTCTCATTTTGTACCTAGAGGAAAGCTAGCCAGTAAAGGCTGGCTGGGCAAGGACTGTTTTAACTTGGGGGGACAAGATGTCCTTGACCTGGAAAAATACTTTTACAAAGATAACTTTGCATATTTGCCCCCAGGCTGCTTGGGTGTTATGAAGCCCTCGATGGTCTGACCACTACTGATATCATCGTGGACTTCACTGGCACATTGGCTGAAACTGTTGACATGCAGAAGGGAAGATACACTGAGCTCGTTGAGGAGAAGTACAAGCTGTTTGGAGAACTGTACAAAACATTTACCAAAGGAGGTCTGATCTGTTGCTCCATTGAGGTTTGTACTCACCAAAACCACTCTTCGCTCACTTCCGGCAGAGGAGACCGTGACATTTAGTGGAGAACATCACCCTTACCCTGGAGATCCAGGACAAGTCATTATGAAACTCGGAAAGCTAACGATAGGCACTGAGCCCTGGCACAGAGGCTAAGGAGCTTTAACCTATTTTCCTTTTGTACCAGTCATCCCGCTGGAGGCCGATGTAGCATCCGAGCTGATGGAAATAGTCTCTGCTAAATGATTCCTCCTGCCTCTGCTCCTGGGTGTGGCGGTTATAGCTGTTTGCTCAAAGAATTAACCAACCCCAACCCCAACAAATTTCAATGCTCTTCACATCAATGTACTACCGTGGGTCGTTTGAATTGTTTGAGTTGTTATATTAAATTCTTTATTTCCTTTCCTTGGCTTGCTTTGTGTCAAGTTAGGCGGCAGGATCAAATTTCTATCTGCATAAGAGAACTAGTTTCAACCATACTCGGGTAAACCAGTCAAAGAAGAGGAAGAGCCAAGCCTTGGATGTCCCAATTCTTGTGCCCTTATGTGTCTTTCTTTGCTCTCAGTTTCCCAATCAGGAGGAACAAGAAGTTGAAACTGATTGGGGTCTACTGAAGGGCCATACGTACACCATGACTGATATTCGCAAGATTCGTCTTGGAGAAAGACTCGTGGAGGTCTTCAGTACGGAGAAGCTGTACATGATTCGTCTGAGGAACCCCTTGGGAAGACAAGAATGGAGTGGGCCCTGGAGTGAGATGTGAGTGGCTTTCCACTTTGATTGCTGCATCCCCAAAGCCCTATACGTTCTCCCAATCCCATCCCTCCAGACTGCTAGTGGGCTGTCAATACTTAGTGACATCTGTGGGTCCTTCTCGGACATGGGGCCTGTGACTTAGCTGGTGGTGAGACAAAACCGTCCCAGTCCTCATGTATTCTGTTCCTTTGGCATCTGCTTACTGTAGGAAGTCAATGGCAAACATAATGGCTTATCCCTTTGTTCATTTGCCTTTAGTTCTGAAGAGTGGCAGCAACTGACTGCAGCAGATCGCAAGAACCTGGGGCTTGTTATGTCTGATGATGGAGAGTTTTGGTGAGTAGAGGTTTTCTGTGCTAAAGGGAATTGGGGCTTCCACATGGAACTGCAGGGGTAGGTATTAAGTATCATCTTCATCTCTTTCCTTCCATTCAGGATGAGCCTGGAGGACTTTTGCCGCAACTTCCACGAACTGAATGTCTGCCGCAATGTGAACAACCCTATTTTTGGCCGCAAGGAGCTGGAATCGGTGGTGGGATGCTGGACTGTGGATGATGACCCGCTGATGAACCGTTCAGGAGGCTGCTATAACAACCGTGATACCTTCCTGCAGAATCCCCAGGTTTAAATCAAATTCTTTTTCTTTGCCTTCAAGTTATCAAGGCAATAGGAAGCCAGGTCTCACCTTGGAGTACTTCTTTGACATCAGTTCTCCCATTTGCAGCTATTGTGTAATATTCATCAACCAAGATGCGTAGGGATTGGCTCAGATGCCTGTAAAGCAGACTGTGTCTCTTTGTAGAGACGTGACTTGGTGACATTATCAAATCCAAGCCATCTCCTCTGGCTGCCTCTCTCCTGACCATATTGCTGGGTATGCTTTGACACTCCCTGCTTCCTTGTGATGGTCCCACATTAGAGAGAAAGGACCTGCTCCCTGACGTTTTCTCAATTCTTTTCATTTCTTTACTGCCTAATTGCTCTCTTGGGTACGCATGTACTATATGTGTCCTCTTTCTCATGCAGGTGATTCTTCTGAACCCCATCATTAGGCCTCCCTTTTCTCATCTAGAATACCAGGTCATTCTTCTCAGGATTTGAATCGCTACCCTGTCAACGATCCCGTTCCATCCATCTCCCATTACAATGCTATTCCAGATGACACATTAGAGGTCAAGCCCAGGCACTCCCCAAAGCAAAAAATCCGAACATCCAAAGCCTGAACCTATAATAACCTTGATGGTTTTATCTGCAAATGTGCTGATGAGCTAACCACAGGAGACAAGACTTCTGACTGTATTGCAGCCTTACACGAGTGTGTCTTTTCTTTCCATGAGCTTCATTGGCCAGCCACTTTGAAGGATACTAAAGCTGGTGGGCTGATTTACTTAACTCATAGTTTTCTCCATTCCTTCCACCTTAATTGCCCCTAAAGAAAAGAAAGCTCCTATTGCCACCCCCCTTCATTTACAGCCCTAGAAATGCTTTAACTATCAGGAACATATACCAAACTGGGGAAATGGGCTTTTTGGCTTCACTGTTTAAGTGTCTGTGCAGGATGAACTGACGGGGGCCTCGTGAGCGCATGTTTCTGCATCTGCTTCCTGTTTCTTTTCTTTTTCTTTTTTTTTTTTTAGACATTACAACTTTTATTATAATACACTGTTCCCTGGGTCATTAAAAAAAAAAGTATCTGTTTCCTGTTTCTTGGTGGGAGGTTTGGGGGAGAGCGAGAGAAATCTGATGTCTTTTAGTCTTACTTCCCAATGGCACCATGATTCCGCAGATGATGTTTGGGAAGTCTCTAGAAAAGGACTGCGGCATCCTTAAAATGGTGATAGCAAAGCATCAATTCACCAAGGAAATGGATCCGGCCCCTTCCACAAGTCACACATCTGGGCTGGCAATAGGAGGCTAGCCTTGGGGAATGCTGCAGTGTCAGGTTAAGTCAAGCAAGGATGCTTTCTGTCTTTGTCGATTCTCAAATTTTCCTGTGTACAGCTTTTAAAAACAAGGGGACAGTTTATAAGATTTAAAAAATTTCTATGTATTTATTTATTTTCGGCTGCGTTGGGTCTTCGTTGCTGTGTGCGGGCTTTCTCTAGCTGCGGCGAGCTGGGGCTACTCTTCTTTGTGGTGCGCGGGCTTCTCATCGCGGTGGCATCTCTTGTTGCGGAGCACGGGCTCTAGGCACACGGGCTTCAGTAGTTGTGGCTCGCGGGCTCTAGAGCGCAGGCTCAGTAGTTGTGGCACGCGGGCCCAGTTGCTCCATGGCATGTGGGATATTCCCAGACCAGGGCTCGAACCCGTGTCCCCTGCATTGGCAGGCGGATTCTTAACCACTGTGCCACCAGGGAAGCCCACAAGGGGACAATTTTAAAAAACCCAAGATCCTACCAAGAACTTATTAAAACAAAGCATACCCCCTTTGGCATCAAAGGCCTAGGTATGAAGTTGGCTCTCTCAACACATGCTGAATGCCATAGGGAGAAGCAAACATTAGGATCTGCATTTAGCAAGTCAATGGCGAAGCCCAGAACATGACCCAGGTCTCTGCTTCGCAAGGTAGAGTTTTCTTCCCTGAAATTTGAGCTGGCTCATCTGAAACAGAAGTGCTAACTAAGCTCCTTGCTGGCCTCTTTCCCTTAGTACATCTTCACTGTGCCCGAGGATGGGCACAAGGTCATCATGTCTCTGCAGCAAAAAGACCTGCGCACTTACCGCCGCATGGGAAGACCCGACAATTACATCATCGGCTTTGAGCTCTTCAAGGTAAGAATGGGCCTTTGGAGCAGAGAGAATGATGGCAAACAGTGTCAAAATTAGGACGGCTTGGGGTTAGGGGAATTAAGAAAGGTCGAGGGATAAAGAAAGTAGAAGAGCTAGGTTCTTCAAACGCAAAAACTATGATCTGAGCACAACGGAGCATCTCCTTCTCTTGCATTTCCAGGTGGAGATGAACCGCAAATTCCGCCTCCACCACCTGTACATCCAGGAGCGTGCGGGGACCTCCACTTATATTGACACGCGCACCGTGTTTCTGAGCAAGTACCTGAAGAAGGGCAACTACGTGCTTGTCCCAACTATGTTCCAGCATGGCCGCACCAGCGAGTTTCTCTTGAGAATCTTCTCTGAAGTGCCCGTCCAGCTCAGGTGCCGTTTCCTTGGCCAGCCCTGCCAACTCCCATTCTGTGCTTTGCCTCCAGTCCTAACCCTCTTGGCCCTCTTCCCCTAGGTGGACACTCAAAGGGACAACTTATGCAAGTCAGATTTAACTGCAGTGATGGCAGGAGAAAGATTTCTCAAAGTGGTGTGGGTTGTGAGAAGTTCCCTGCGGAGGTCAGAGCTTCAGCGCTTTGAGCTGCCATTTAAGGAGAACAGGCCTATAGCCTAAGCTTTTCCACTTATATTTTATCTTCTGTTCTCTGGCTGACTCTTCTCTTAAACAGCTGGCACTCCTCACTGCTCCTCTATTACGTTCTGAGTGCTGGGTCACCAAAGCTACCTTTTCACCCCAGCCCTGCCTACTCTGATCTTTATCTGCTGGGCCTTAAAGCAAGGGGAAAGGAAAACATACTCATAAAATATAAGCCATGTCGGAGGAGGAATGGGCTAGGTCACTTGGCATTTCGTGTTTTTCAACAACAGGGTCTGCTTTGGCGAGCCTATCTCCTCATCAAAGGGCCTTCGTCATGGATGACGTGTCTTCTTTTTGATGTTCCAGGGAGCTGACTCTGGACATGCCCAAGATGTCCTGCTGGAATCTGGCTCGTGGCTACCCCAAGGTTGTCACCCAGATCACAGTGCACAGTGCCGAGGGCCTGGAGAAGAAGTATGCCAATGAAAGTAAGAACTGCAGGGGTGTCTGGGAAAGCAAAATCAGTTTCATTTATTGCATATATGGTTAGAAAAGATGGTCACACATGATTCTCTCCAGTGGCGTTTTCCGTGTAGAAAAGTCAGAATGGCTGTCAACCGTGGTAGGAAAATGGGATATATATAAACAACAAGGGCCTACTCTATAGCACAGGGAACTATATTCAATATCCTGTGATAAACCATAATGGAAAAGAATATTTTAAAAAGAATGTATATGTGTATAACTGAATCACTTTGCTGTACAGCAGAAATTAACACCATGTTGTAAATCAACTGTACTTCAATTTAAGAAAAGAGAAAATGGGATATAAAAGTCTTGGGGCAAGGGCCTATCTAATATTCATTTCTATATCCCTATATAAAGTATAGAAAAGAAAAGGGAAATAGGAACCAAAGTCCTAGGTCATTCTAGTACCCAGGTGTGATGCTAAAAGTCCCAGAATAGACTTAGTGAAATAGTGTCTTGACTATCTAGAAAGAGGACTTTTAATCACTGTGTTAAAAATAAATGTTACTTTGTTCCAGCTGTAAACCCATATTTGGTCATCAAGTGTGGAAAGGAGGAAGTCCGTTCTCCTGTCCAAAAGAATACTGTTCATGCCATTTTTGACACCCAGGCCATTTTCTACAGAAGGACCACTGACATTCCTATTATAGTGCAGGTAAGGATGTGAACAGGGACCCTCACGTGGCTCATATTCAGTACCAGATACTGGATGATCCCAAGTGCCTCACAGATGTCTAGGATACGGAGCAAGGCTTATCCTGTTTTGTTTGTTTGTTTGTTTTGGGTTTTTTTTTTTGCGGTACGCGGGCCTCTCACTGCTGCGGCCTCTCCCGCTGCGGAACACAGGCTCCGGACGCGCAGGCTCAGCGGCCATGGCCCACGGGCCCAGCCGCTCCGCGGCATGTGGGATTTTCCCGGACCGGGGCACGAACCCGTGTCCCCTGCATCGGCAGGCGGACTCTCAACCACTGCACCACCAGGGAAGCCCTATCCTGGTTTTTTGTCTGTTTGTTTTGTACTGGAAGACACCTCCCACCAGGCACAATCACTGGCTTCCTCATGAATCTCCATCCTAAGTCTCCTCTCCTCTGTTCTTTCATTGTGGGCAGAAGCCCGCACGCTGGCAGACACACATGTTAACACAGGTACTGTAAATCCCATGTGGGGACGTATATGCCAATTCACACGACCCTCGCCCTGCTGCTCAGAATGGAGCACTGTGGTTTGGCCATTTTTCTGACAATGCTTCTGACCAGCTGCCTTTCGGCGGCCATCTCATAGATCAAGGTTGATTCTGAACTCTGACTGGTGGCTTTTCGTCTCTCCTCTTTGAGGTACTTTCCCCTTAGCCAGAGAGGTATCAGGAAATACAGTCCCTTGGTTTTTACACAGACCTTTCAAAGCCCGGCATTAGGTTCTAGATGCCACTCGGCAAAGTCCAATGTTACAGAGGGTTGCTCATCTTCACTTTCTTGACTTGTCTCTCCAGGTCTGGAACAGACGAAAGTTCTGTGATCAGTTCTTGGGGCAGGTCACTCTGGATGCTGACCCCAGTGACTGCCGTGATCTGAAGTCCCTGTACCTGCGTAAGAAGGGTGGCCCAACTGCCAAAGTTAAACAAGGCCACATCAGCTTCAAGGTTATTTCCAGTGATGATCTCACTGAGCTCTAAGTCTCCAGCCCCAGGGAATCCTGACAGAGCTCTCCCATCCTTTTATTTTCTGTCAGATGCTAGATCTTATCTAGGATTCATAATCTTTTGAAAGAAAGAAATTCACAGTAATTAACTTTGCCTTTCTTCTGATAAGTTCCCCATACCTCCCCATCCGTAGCGTAAGCAGCTACATAACCTATATACCTCCAGCAGCTGGACAGGGGGAGGTGACAGTCCTATCTGGAGATCAGACAGATGTTGGCCAAGGAAAGATCTCTGGGGCTTCCGGGGGTGAGATTCATGCAGGACAACGACAACAGCCTGGATACCCTACCGATGTCTTAGCTGTTTTCAGGTGCCCAAAATGTCTCCCCTGTAGGGCATGTTGAGGAAGGCGGAGGGGTGATCAAGGCCAAGCAGGTCTAGCCTGACATCCCAGCTCCTGACTGAACACTACAGGTGTCCCAGCAGCCTTTTACCCAGCAGCCACAGCCTGTTTATACATCCCCAGCCCTTACCGCCGGCACCGCCATCACCACCACCACCAACCACCACCTCTGGAAAGCGTAGTCCTGCCCTGACCCAAGTCACCCCCCACGGTAGGTTTTACCTTCATGTTGAGGAAGCTTCCTAGGTGCTTAATCAAGAGCTGGAGTTCCGTGAGGCTCAGACAGTGGGAAGGGCCCGAGCTCCAGCTCCATGGAAGCCAGCTGTGTGCCACAAGAGGGAAAAGTGGAAGAAGCTGCAGTGGGAGACAAAGCCTCCGTCCCCCACGCATCCACACACACCTACACTCACACACGCGCACGTGGGCGCGCACGAACTACCGTTCAGGCAGTCAGCGGGCAAGAGGAAGGATGAATGAGGACCACGCAGGATAAAAGGACGAGAGACTCCATCCAGGCAGAGTCTCGCCAGTTTGGGGCCCCTGACTGCAAATGTGAAACCTCCTGCTGCTGCTAGGTTTACAAACAAGCCCGTTGTCCTGTGCCTCCTAATATCATTGGTACTGAAGACCCCACCTGGGGGGCTTGAGACCCCTCAGGCTTTTCTCCCAGTTGGGAGCGTTCACTCCCTGGGGGTGTTTGTTTGCCCTCTTGTTTTTTCAGTCCTTCTATAGAATTTTCTCTAGAGTCAGCCATTCTGAAATGTTCTTCCCTCCATCTCCTCTATCAACATTCTACCCCTCCTTCAAGGCCCAGCATAAATGCCACCTCCTCCATGAAGCCTTTCCCCATCCCCCAAGCTCCACCTCCTAGAATATTTCAACGCTTCTGCAATGATGAATAAAATGACATAGTTGTAGTATACTTAGTCTAGTCCAGCACGCGATCATTTAAAAAATTTTGTAGTTTTCTTAGCTCGCTCCTTTTCCTACCATGTTTTTCAGTCTAACTTCTGCAGTGCCTTCACCACACTGCCTTACATAATCCAAACCACAATAAAGTTCACGTTTAATAAATTGACCAGTCTTGACTTGATTTGGTGGCACAGGAGAGATGGCAAGAGTGGCTGTCTGCAGAGACTCCTTTGCGAGCGGTTAGAGGTGGGGGTGGGAGGAGGGGTACTTCCTGCAACTGGAGCCCAGGCTTAAGTCTGATGGATGCAGAGCCCTTGGCTGTATTCATCCAGGTGGGGGAGGGGTTGGTAGAATGGAGAGGGGGCCCTTTTCTAGTCCATATTTAGGGGTATTTGTGTGATATCAGGGGTTACATGATTTTGAAACCCCTCTGAGATTGGACTCAAGGCCAGAGCTACAGTGGCCAGATCGTTCAAGGGCAGGCCTTCCAACAGGAGACGATATCATCCTCCCTCCCACCATATCCCTGAGAGCAGAACGGATGTGAAGACTTCCTTCACTTGTTTCCACACTTAATTTGTCATCTGCCCATTTTAGGGTTAGGCTAGGAGGGAAACTCCTCTCCTTTTTCCTTGAGCTCTTCCTCCTGACAGGACAGGATGCCCAGACAGGGGAGGCATCTCCAAGCTCAGCAGAACTGACCTCAAGCACAGTCCTCATTCCCTGTCCCTGCAATACTAAGCCAGAACACACTAGAGATGACATCTTAAAGACAGGCATTTAGATGTGGTAGAACTTTTTCAGAAATGAAGTCTCTGATGCAGATAATGTAATAGTTCTATATGGTCACCAGATGGCACTATGATATTATGATTAAGCTCAAACGCTCTGCCACTTTTTAAGGATGAGAAATTTTCTCCCCAAATAAGAATAAAGACACAGACGTAGAGAATGGACTTGAGGGCACGGGGAAGGGGAAGGGTAATCTGGGACGAAGTGAGAGAGTGGCATGGACATATATACTCTACCGAATGTAAAACCGATAGCTAGTGGGAAGCGGCCGCATAGCACAGGGAGATCAGCTCGGTGCTTTGTGACCACCTAGAGGGGTGGGATAGGGAGGGTGGGAGCGAGGCTCAAGAGGGAGGGGATATGGGGATATATGTTATGTATAGCTGATTCACTTTGTTATACAGCAGAAACTAACACACCATTGTGAAGCAATTATACTCCAATAAAGATGTAAAAAAAAAAGTAGAAAAGAAAAAGAACTAACACGTTTTTGATTGTCTGCTATGTGTCAGACTCCATGCTCAATGCTTTATATATGTAATCTCATTTTAATTCACATAACAACCATGTGAAGTGTTGTTATTATCTCTGTTTTTGAAAAATAAGGAAATGAAGGAACAGAGAGGATAAATAATATTTATCACACTTATAACAGAGCGGATAAATAACATTTATCACACATATCAGAGAGGATAAATAACAAATAAGTAACAACTCAAGGTTGTTAGTCAGTAATCGTATAATGATTATGAATCAGATAATAATGTCTATTCGACTCCTAAACCTTGAACTTTTCCATAAAAATATGCTGTCCCCCAGAAAGTGGTAACATCTTCCCTACATCTGTACCAGCTGTGTATCCATAATATTGTACCAAGAACTGTACAAATACCAAACGTTTCTCTCAGAATCTTTACCTCTGTAACTTACATACGCATGCGTATATGTACGTAGGCACACATATAAAGTGTCAGTAGACTTCGTCTTCCCAAAAGGAATCCAGTGCACTAATACGTATCAATATGTATTATCTGATAACAGCATAAATGACTCTCAAAATAATTATGCTGGCTGAAAGAAGGCAGAAAAAAAAGGGTGCATCCTGCCTGGTTCTGTTCACATAAAACCTCGAAAATGTGAACTACTCTGTAGTGACATAAAACTTCTCATTGGTTGCCTGGGGAGGTGGGGAGGGGAGAGAGGAAAGAAATACAAAGTGACCAGAGGAACATTTGGGGAGTAATGATTAGGTTCATAATTTTGGAACTATTGTGTATCTTAGTTGTCTCGTTGGTTACACGACTGTATGCATTTCTCAAAACTCAACTGAATTTTACTATAAATACATTTTTAAGAAGTGGAGCCTTATAACCACTTTACCATCCCCTTCTAATCTTTTACATTTTCATAGGTATTATATCTGAATAGATTAAAAATTCCTCCAGACAATGTTATAATTTTTTCTTTCAACAGTCTTACATATTTTAAAGAACTTAAGGGGAGGAAAATAGTATTTTATACTTACTATTTCTGTTTTGTGTCTTTATTTCTGAAGTTCCAAGATTCTCTTTGGTATCATTTATATTCACCCTGAAGAACTCCCATTAGCATTTCTTTTAGATCTGTTGATGAATTCTCTTAGTTTTTCTTCATCTGAGAATATCTTTATTTTGCTTTCATTCCTGAAGAATATTTTTGCTGGATATAGAATTCAGGTTTGGCAGTTCTTCCCTTTAAGCGATTTAAAGACATTATTCCTTTCTCTTCTGCCCTCTGTGGTTTCTGCTGAGAAATCCACAGTATTCAAATTCTTGTTTTATATATATTATGTTTCATTTTGCTCTATCTTCTTGCAAAATTTTTCTTTATCTTTAGTGTTCAGCAGTACTATTAACTGTCTAGGAGTGATTTTCTTTATGTTTATACAGTTTGGAGTTCACTGAGTTCTTGAATGTGTAAATATATGTCTTTGATCAAATTTGGGGAAGTTTTCAGTAATTATTTATTCAAAAATTACTTACTGCACCAATTTCTTTTTCTGTTCCCTCTGGACCTTTAGTGACATGACTATTAGACATTTTTATATTGCCCCAGAGATCTTGGAAGCTTTGTTCATAATTTAACTTTAATTAAAAAAATGTACATGGGGTGAATGATTTGATAGAAATAAGCACAGAGAACTGTTAGACACCAAGGAGGTACACCCAATCCCTGGGGTCAGGGAAAGCTTTCTGGAAGAGGTGATGTCTAAGCCGAAACCTGATGGATGAATACAATTGGCCAAATGAAGGAGGGAGGGACCAACAGTGACAGGCAATGAGAATGACGTGTGCAAGTGCAGGGACTTGCAAGGGAGCATGGAATGTTTGGAGAAAAACAATTCGTTGCGGTTGAAACATATGGTGCCAATGTGGGAGTGATGAAAGATGACGTTCAAGCAGTAAACGGAACGAATCATGAGAGGTCTTATATTTCAGGATAGGCATTTTTGACTTAACCAATCCTGAGGACAACTGGGAAACAGAAAAAATTTTTTTAATGTGAATGGAGTTTCTTTTTCTTCTTTTCTGAATTTTCTCGTGTTTTTATATTGGACATGTATCATTTTTTATCATAACAGCTTTAGTAAAAATATAATTCACATATCATACAACTCACCAATTTAAAGTGTACAATTCAATGGTTTTTGGTTTATTTATAGAGTTGAGCAACCGTTACCACAATCAATTTTAGAACAATTACATCACTTCCAAAAAAGAAACCCTGTACTCCCCACTTCCTCCTAATCCCCTTCTCCTCCGCTTTAGGAAACCACTAATCTACCTTCTGTGTCTATGGATTTGCCTATCCTGGACATTTCATGTAAATAGGGTTATACAAAGTGTCGCTTTTTGTGTTCGGAGCACAGGCTCCGGACACGCAGGCTCAGCGGCCATGGCTCACGGGCCCAGCCGCTCCGCGCCATGTGGGATCTTCTCGGACCGGGGCACGAACCCATGTCCCCTGCATCGGCAGGCAGACTCTCAACCACTGCACCACCAGGGAAGCCCCTGGCTTCTTTTATTTAGCACAATATTTTCAAGGTTCATCTGTACTGTAGCATGGATCAGTACTTCATTTCTTTTTATCTCCAGATAATATTCCATCGTATGGACATACCACATTTTATTTATTCATTCACCAGTTGATGGAAATTTGGGTTGCTTCCCCTTTTTGGCTATTGTGAATAATGCTGCTGTGAACATTTGTGTACACGTCTTTGTGGGGACATGTATTTTCAGTTCTCTTGGGTATGTAGCTACGAGTGGAATTGCTGGATCACACAGTAACTGTATGCTTAACTGTTTGAGTAACTGACAGATTGTGTTCTAAAGCAGCTGCACCATTTTGCATTCCCACCAGCAGTGTATAAAGTTTCCAGTTTCTCTACATCCTTGCCAATACTTGCTATTATCCGTCTTCTTAATTATTTCCATCCTAGTGGGTGTGAAGTTGATATCTCATTGTGGTTTTGATTTGCATTTCTCTAATGGCTAAGAATGTTGAGCATCTTTTTTTTTTTTTTGGTACGTGGGCCTCTCACTGCCGTGGCCTCTCCTGCTGTGGAGCACAGGCTCCAGAAGCACAGGCCCAGCAGCCATGGCTCATGGGCCCAGTCGCTCCGCAGCATGTGGGATCCTCCCGGACTGGGACACGAACCTGTGTCCCCTGCATCGGCAGGCTGACTCTCAACCACTGCGCCACCAGGGAAGCCTGCTGAGCATCTTTTTATGTGCTTATTGGCTATTTGTACATATTTTTTTGAAAAATGTCTATTCAAATCCTTTGTCCATTTTTAATTGGGTTGTCTTTTTATTATTGAGTTATAGTTTCTCTTTATATATTCTGGATCTAATTCATTTAATAGATATGTGATTTGCAAATAGTTCCTCCCATTCTGTGCGTTGTCTTTTCTATTTCTTGATGGTGTTCTTTGAAGCAAAAAAGTTTTTAATTTTGGTGATGTCCAATGTATCTATTTTTGTATCTTTTGTTGTTTATGGTTTTGGTGTGATATCTAAGGAACCACTGTCTAATCGAATGTCACAAGATTTATGCCTATGTCCTCGTCTAAGAGTTTTGTAGTGTCAGCTCTTTCACGTACATTTTTGACCCATTTTGAGTTAATTTTTGTATGTTGATGTATGGCAAGGGTCCAAATTCATCCTTTTGCGTATGGGTATCCAGTTGTCTTAGCACCATTTCTTGAAAAGACTATTCTTTCCACCATTGTATAGTTTTGGCACTCTTACTGAAAGCCAGTTGACCACAAATGTATGGGTTTATTTCTGAGCTCTCAATTCTATTCCATTGATCTATAAGTCTGTCTTTATGCCAATACTAGACTGTCTTGAATACTGTAGTTCTGTAGTAAGTTTTGAAATCAGGAATGGGAGACCTCCAATTTTGTACTTCCATTTCAAAATTGTCTTGGCTATTCTGGCTCTTTTGCACTTCCATATAAATTTTAGGGTAAGCTTGTAATTTCTGCAAAGAGCCAGCTGGTATTTTGTCAAGGATTGCTTTGAACGTGTAGATCAAATTGGGCAATATTGCCATCTAACAATGTTAAATAGCATTTAATTGAACAACATCAAAATGAACATGGGACATGCATTACTTTTTAGATTAAAGTAAAACTAATATTATTTGTCTACAAAATGGTGCACTAACCTCATTTAAGGTCCCCTCTCAGCAAGTGCCCCATCTCCCTCTTGTGGCGTTTCTTTTTTTTACTTTTTTTTTTTTTTTTGCGGTACGCGGGCCTCTCACTGTTGTGGCCTCTCCCGTTGCGGAGCACAGGCTCCGGACGCGCAGGCTCAGCGGCCATGGCCCACGGGCCCAGCCGTTCCGTGGCACGGGGGATCCTCCCGGACCAGGGCACGAACCCGTGTCCCCTGCATAGGCAGGCGAACTCTCAACCACTGCGCCACCAGGGAAGCCCCGTGTTGTTTCTAACTGGTTCTTTAGAAACAGAAACAAAGACCTTGCTATTAGAACTGGGGCATATCAAAAAGAGGCAGTTCTGACCCTGAGAATTCTTGGTTTTGTAGACTCTCTGTTGTACAGTCCCATGCTGTGCAAGGGTAGAGGAAAACTATCATTTATCAAGAGCATATTGTTTGCCAAGTCCAGTGCCCTGCATTTTCCCACAACATGGTCTCATTCGATCTTTACCATGACATTTTACATGGGTATAACAATTCCAGTTTTACAGATGATGAAGTGAAAGCCTTGGGAGGTTAAGAAATTGGATCAAACTCATAGGGCTATTAGGTGGCAGAGGTGGGATTTGAAACAAAGTTGTTCTAACTCCAGAGCCTCTGATAGTCCCAGTGCTCCCATGCCCTGAGACCACTGAGAGTATGAAAACATCTGTCCAAACCCCTTTTAAACCTGCTTCCCAGACCTAGCAGAGGGGTCTCACCTCCTTTCTCTGGACCTTCTTAGGCTGTTGAGTTGCTCCCACATTCTCCTTACAGATGTCAAGGGTCACAAGAGAAGTCTGCAGTCTGTGCCAGGGTTCCTATCCCAGCTAACCTGGACTCTGTCTGGCACAGTACAACTCTCCAGAAGAGCTCTGCCCAGAGATGGGCATTGCCTTTTGTCCCAGGGCTGGACTTATAGACAAACCAACAACACTCATACTTTTGGATTTTAGGGTAAACCTCTCACCTGGTAAAACCTTTGGGATAAAGGTCTCAGTGACAATTGTGTAAAGAACCCATTTTACTCCATAATGGAAAATTTCTGTGTGTCTATCTCTAGACCACTATAAGGCCATTTCCAAGGATTCTGAATATATTGAACCCATCCAGGTTATTGGCCAAGGACCATACCTTCTTTCTTAAAAAATTTTTTTATTTATTTTTTAATTGAAGTATAGCTGATTTACAATGTTGTGTTAATTTCTGCTGTATAGCGAAGTGATTCAGTTATACATATACACATTCTATTTTTAATATTCTTTTCCATTATGGTTTATTACAGGATATTGACTATAGTTCCCTGTGCTATACAGTAGGACCTTGTTGTTTATCCATTCTATATATAATAACTTACATCTGATAACCCTAACCTCCTACTCTATCCCTCCCCCCACCCCCACCCCCTTGGCAACCACAAGTCTGTTCTCCCTGAAGGACTATACCTTCTTGAGCATCAAGGAGAGAGGAGAATTAGCTTACTTTCCTGGATGGAGGCTGGCTTGCAGCAATTGGAAGGGCAAATCCAAACACTACAAAATAGGGAACACGGTGTGATTTCTTCTGAATGTTGCCCAGTACAAAGATGCCCTCCCCTCTTTATCAGTCTGTGCATTCTCAGCCTCAGAACTAATTATATCATTGGCCTCATATGCTTCTCCTATGGAATCATCATACAGGGAGAGTTTGCAATCACGAACTACAGTCAATGTTCTTCAGCATTTTTTTCCACTCCCTACTGGCATAGGGATCATTAATTTTGATTTATTGATGTGACTTTGTTATGTGGTTCCCATATCTCTCCATGGATCTATAAGCAGGGGTCATGGCTTCTGTTTAGAAAGTATTAGACAAGCTTTTGTACTTCATATGAGGATCCACATGAAGGGCATATAATGGAGAGAAAGGGGTCCATGCTGATGGTGCCAGAGAGTCTATGGAAAGGATTTAAGAAGGGTCATGACATGGTCAGGTTTACTTTTCTGAACAAACACTAGCACAGTGTGAATCAGAAGAGTGCCAAGAATGGAAACTAGGAGACTGGTTCCTTCAGGCCTTCCTTATTTATTTTGCTGCAACATTCCCCAAATATTGGGGATAAAGAGTAAGGGATAGTTTAAAAGATATTTAATAGGAGGAATCATAAGAACTTGGGAACTGAGGAGACAGTAGGGGTAAATAAAAATGAAGAGAAGCTCAAGGATTATGCCTAGATTTCTGACTTGGGTAATTATGGGAGACAGAACACAGGGAGAGGCTCTGATATGGTGAATATGAGCTAATGCATTCAGTTTGCAACAGTTTGAGTATCGAGTGACTTTGGGACACATTAGTGGAGATTTCAAGTAGGTAGATGTATTTACAATTAGGATCTGAAGCGTAGAGGAGACATATGGGCTGGAGATATTAATTTGGGAGTTATGATATAGGTGGGGATAGGAGACTTGGGTGTGAATAAAATAAACCATGAAAGAATCCTGGGAAAACACCTACATGTGAAGGATGGTTGGAAGTAGGACTCTGAAAAGGGAACTGGAGAAGTGGAAAACAGAGAAGTAAGAGAATGATCGGGAAAGAGTGGTCACAGAACCAAGACAAGGTAGGGTTTCAAGAAGAAAGGAACAGCCAACATTCACTGAGGCAACTAAGGTTTATAGAATGACTGCTGTGTGCCTGGGGATGCCTCAGGGAATTAAAAAACAGATATTTGCCCTGGTGGAGCTTACATTCAACTGGGAAGAGTCAGACAACAGATAGAAGAAATAGATGAAATGGTAGAGCATGAAAGAAGTTGATAGATATTATGAGGAAAAGGACCAGGGGAAGCATATCAGGAATTCTGGTGGGGGGAAAAGCAGTTGAAATGGGGTAATCAGGTAGACCTCGTTGAAAAAGAAATATTTGAGCAAAGACCTAAAGGAAGTGAGACATGAGATGTGTGGCTACCTGAGAGAAGTGTTTTCCAATAAGAAGGAACAGTCATCACAGAGGCTCTGAGGCAAACACATGGCTGAAATGTTTGGGAACTAGCAAGGAACCAGTGTTCCTGGAGCAGAACGTGTGAAGGGGAGAATAGAAGGGGATGAAAAGTGGGGGGGTACACACAGTGGAGGGCCTTGTAAGTCATTATAAGGACTTTGTCTTTACTTTGAGAGGAATATGAAACCATTGGCGAGTTCTGATTTATGTTGAATGTCCCGTTGAGACTATAGTTAGGCAAGCATAGAAGCAAGGAGACCAGTTAAGAGGCCACTGTAACAGTCCAAGCAAGAGATGAAGATGCCTTGGATCAGGTTGGTTGTGGTAAAGGTGGTCGGATTTTATATACATATATTCACAAATACACACACACACACACACACACTCTCACACTCAAAATCATATACAGATGGTACCTGACTTATGATGTTTCCACTTACAATTTTTCGACTTCACGATGGTACAAAAGCAATATGCATTCAGTAGAAATCATACTTCGAATTTTGAATTTTGATCTCTTCCCAGGCTAGTCTCTTGTGATGCTGGGTAGTGGCAGTGAGCCGCAGCTCCCAGTCAGCCATGCGATTGTGAAGGTAAACTATTGATACACTGACAACCATTCTTTACCCGGACAACCATTCTGTTTTTCACTTTTTTTTTTTTTGGGTGGAGCACGGGCTCCGGACGCGCAGGCTCAGCAGCCATGGCTCACGGGCCCAGCCGCTCCGTGGCATGTGGGATCCTCCCGGACCGGGGCACGAACCCGTGTCCCCTGCATCGGCAGGCGGACTCTCAACCACTGCGCCACCAGGGAAGCCCCCTGTTTTTCACTTTTAGTGCAGTATTCAATCAATTACATGAGACCTGGAACACTTTATTATCAAATAGACTTTGTGTTAGGTGGTTTTGCCCAACTGTAGGCTCATGTAAATGTTCTGAGCACGTTTAAGGTAGGTTAGGCTAAGCTATGATATTTGGTAGGTTAGGTGTATTAAATGCTCTTTCAGCTTACAGCTTAAAATGCTTTCAACTTACAATGGTTTATTGGGATGTAACCCCATCATAAGTCGAGGAAGATCTGTTGTTTCTTTTTTGTCAGTTTCATTGAAGTATAACTTAAATACAATGAGATTGCCCAATTTTAATTGCATGGTTCAGTTATGGGTCAGCAATGCATTATATGGATGCTGTAATGCCTCCGGCTAAAAATAAATCGAAATAGCTGGATTTTCCCCAAGAGTATTGTCTTATGGCTTTAAGAGTATTACGGAATGGATTTGGCAATATAGGAAGGGAAAAGATTTGGTAACTATTAAAGAACTGGTTATTTCAGCTAAAGATGGATAAGGACTTGAAATACAAATGTGAGGCACACAGCTGGATGCTATCCCCAGACGCAAGCCACCAGTGTTAGCAAAGATTTCTTGCTTTTGGATGGAGATGGGGAAAAAAATGGGGTGCCTACTCACACCGTCTACACACTTCACCAACCAGGGCCCTCCCAGTCTGGTCGTACATAGGACTAGAAGGTCTCTAACAATGGCTACTGCACTATGGAAGAAATACTTCTCCGCATTTGGACTGCCAGCTGAAATTCACTCAGGGCAGTGGCTACTCTTTTTTTTTTTTTTTAACTAATAGGGGAAAGTTTGGTGGGGAAACAGGTATTTATATAATCTCAAATTGTGTCCCCACAAAATATTTGTTAATTACTTTTTTTTAAACATCTTTATCGGAGTCTAATTGCTTTACAATGGTGTGTTAGTTTCTGCTGTACGACAAAGTGAATCAGCTATATGTACACATATATCCCCATATCCCCTCCCTCTTGCGTCTCCCTCCCACCCTCCCTATCCCACGCCTCTAGGTGGTCACAAAGCACCGAGTTGATCTCCCTGTGCTATGCGGCTGCTTCCCACTAGCTATCTATTTTACATTTGGTAGTGTATATATGTCCATGCCACTCTCTCACTTCGTCCCAGCTTACCCTTCCCCCTCCCTGTGTCCTCAAGTCCAGTCTTTACCTCTGCGTCTTTATTCCTGTCCTGCCCCTAGGTTCAGATAAAGAAGATAGGGCAGTGGTTACTCTTGAAGGTGCTCCAATTGGCCAGGATATTTTAAAAGGATAATAATAATAATAACTACCATTTATTGAGTACCTACTTTGTGACCAAATGAGCATTGTGATATGTCAACTTCTTCATTCTTCACAGCCCCATCATGTATATTTATCCTATTTTTATAATTGCCACTAACACTTAAATAAGAAAAGTGAAATGCAATTGTAGCCCTGAAATCTAAATTCATAATCCCATGTCAACCTCAGGGAGATCATAATTTATAAGATTCAAGTGAATTGACAGCACCTGGTCCAGTCTATTTGCGGCAAGAGCAAAAGACATGGTGGGGGCCAGGATGGAGCATTCTTGGTACTGGGGTGCTACCCTACTAGGAGTGATGATGTTACTCTCATTATTTTATTTTTGGTGGGAAAACCCACTACCCAGAGACTTCTATGAGGGAGGAAGTGGAAGGTATGGAAATTTAGGAAGCTGATATAATATATATCTAGACTAAAGTAGAAACTACTAGAAACACGCAGATCACCACCCCCCAAGGCATTTTGCAGCAACCTTGAATGGAAGAAGCACCAGAGCAATGTTGAAGTATGATGACAGGAGCTGCAGGAAAGGATGCCGAGTGATGTTGAAGAATCGGGGGCCTCCCTGGTGAGCCCCAAATGGTTGCCCTATCCATAGACAGGGAGAAAAATGGGGTGAACCTATCACAGTGGGTCACAGTGTGTACTCCAGCCAATAGGCAATTAAGGGAAAGCCACTGGGCCACCGTCCACATGCCGGCCGGAAAAGTAAGTGCCCCTCCAGGCAGGGTTCATTCCTTTACTTCTTAAACACTTCGAGTCTGAGGAGCAAAACTTGTACTCGGTCTGGAGGGGCCATGTCAGGTGTAGCCAGGCACCCATGACAATGACGAAGAACAACATGGTTGGGAATTATTCATTATAGTGTGTGTGTGTGTGTGTGTGTGTGTGTGTGTGTGTGTGTGTGTGTGATTGGGAATTATTCATTATAGTGTGTGTGTGTGTGTGTGTGATTGGGAATTATTCATTATAGTTGTGTGTGTCTGTGTGTGATTGGGAATTATTCATTATAGTGTGTGTGTGTGTGTGTGTGTGTGATTGGGAATTATTCTTTATAGTGTGTGTGTGTGTGTGTGTGTGTGTGTGTGTGTGTGTGAGATGGGAATTATTCATTATAGTGTGTGTGTGTGTGTGTGTGTGTGTGTGAGAGATTGGGAATTATTCATTATAGTGTGTGTGTGTGTGTGTGTGTGTGTGTGTGTGTGGTGGGGAGCCTCTGATTGTGAGGCCAAGATGGTGAAAGAAAAGATGGTGGAAAACCTGAAGGCCTGAGAAAGTGAGGCCAACTAAAGTGGGCACGTGGCATCTCATGGCTCATTAAGCCTGTGGCCATGTGTTGAGCCTCAGCTTTCCCATCTGAGGAACAGTGATTCCTAGAAGGTCATAGAGAGTGCAAAGGCCCAGCACAGCCAACAATGCGTCCTTTATAGTACAGATGTTAGTGCAGATGACATCAAGGTTTTGACTTCTTTAATAGCCTATAAAATGCTATGATCCATACACAGTTTGAAGGAGGGCTTAAGGTAGGTGTTAATAACCCTCAAAATGATACAGACAATGAGTTAGAAAAGGTCATAGGAGTGTACCGTGGAGCTAAACAAAAAGAGTTTCACTGATTCTGGAATTGATGTTTTTGATCCTCTTACAAGCATCATCTTATGAAAGGGAAATGTTTTAGATTCCAGATGTTTATCCTGGTACCATAGGCTACTCTGATATTAATACACACGCCTGTATCATCAATAAACACATCACTCTAAGAGTTACATCAGAGTTACAACATCCATGTAACTGTCACGGGAGAGGTATCTTCGATGGAATTTTAAAAATTCATGAATGTAGCTTCTTACATGAACCTCTTGAGATAGATTGTCTCCCAGTGTGGCAGGTAAAACCTTTATTGTTCGGGATTTGGTAACGTGGGTCTGCACACTGTGTGGTAGCCGCATCGTTTTGATGCTAGACGTGTTGGTGAGATTGATGATAACGTATGGAATCTAGACAGTATTTAGCCAAAGGATTTAGAAGGCTATATTGCAAACTGGGACAATATTGTCTTTTCCACAGTCAAGTCTTATGCTAGGAATACCCCGAAAGCAGATTAGGACATACGCACTTGTGCTTCAGGTGAAAAACACCTTCCCAAACACAATACACCCAAAATTAGAAGAACAATCATTGCTGAAGGTAGCAATGGACCGATATGACCAGAGATTAAGATCGTCTTGAAGGGGACTACTTTGGTAATCCCTTCTCTCTACTTGAATAGCTAGAGGAATAACTGTATCTCATTCAAGTGAGATTCAAATTTTTTAGGAATTATGTCACACAGCCATTTAAATATGAAGGAGATTTTAACCACCGAAAGTCTGTGGGAAACATAGCAGGGCTTCTCATTTGTGCCTACAGCAGGGTTTCAGGACACATCAAGAGGTTTATTCTGTCCTATAACACTGTTGGAACATAACATTCCCATCCTGTATTTTAAAGCACAGCAATTCAGTTTTACTTGTTGTAGAATTAAAAGTTTCTCATTATGAATTTTGTTCTCGTGGGACACCGTAGGCTGAAGAGCTGGTCAACCCATGCTCACAGGAAAGAACTCATAGGCAATTAGATTTGAGTTCCCTGCTTCCCCAGGGAGGCCTCGGAAGTGCCTGAAGAGAAAGTGGGAATTCTCACTACCTCAGATGGGCAGGACTAGGGACAGGTGGAATTAAGTTAGGGAGGAACTTCTTGATACCAGGGTAATTAGCAGCTGGTGGCGGAAATGGATTGGGACATGATATCCAGCCAGCATCCTAGCTCCTTGCCATGACCTTTGAAATGTCACGGGGGAGGTACCATGCAGTTTGTTGCTTTTCTTGTTGGAAACTTTGAGATAATTGCAGATCCACGTGGAGCTGTAAGAACTAAAACAGAGAGATTCCTATGCACGCTTTACCCATTTTCCCCCAATGGTAACAGAGCCTGTTGCTTCATACTTTGTGGGAATGTATATCCCTAGGAAACAGGACGAGGGTACTCTAGTGAAAACATTAATGTACACGTAGAATGGAACCAAACTGCCAATTTCCTTTTTATTCCAAGGAGGGCTGCTTGGAAGAAAATGGTGAATTTATAAAGGAATGTCTCCAGCAGACGCTGTGAATTAACTTCCATGGAAAGCGGTGGGCCTGAAAGGGGCCAGGCTATGCACAGGTTGACCTGACGAGCCCCAAGAAGGGAGGGGGGAAACGAAGGCCAGACTTGTTCCCTGGTTCAGTGAGGCGACAGAAATGGAAAAAGAACCACCCAAAGGGGTCCGAAGATGTAGCAGAATCAGCTGATTTCATGGGAAGGGCTTCTGCTGTCAGGTATAGAAAAGAAAACAAGTTATAAAATAGATAACCAATAAGGACCTACTGTATAGCACAGGGAACTATACTCAGTATCTTGTAATGACCTATATTGAAAGAGAATGTAAAAAAAAGAATATATGTATATATTATATATATATATATATCTGAATCACTTTGCTGTACACCTGAAACTAACACACTGTAAATCAACTTTATTTCAATAAAAATTAAAAAAAGAAACCCAGTAAAAAGCAACCTGCTATGAAACTGCAAGTAAGTCGATGAGTCGCCCCAGTGCCCTCCCCAGAGGCTCTTAGCACCAGGGACTGGTGTGGCTATTGAAGATATAGATCAGCAGAGTGGCAAGCACAGTAGCAATGGGAAAGTGGCATGGGTACAGGATTAGCAGAAGGCAGTGACAGCAGTGGTGCTTGACGCAGGTATGTGGAAAGCCACCAGATACCACCCAGGTGTCTGGAGGCCAGGGCTGCGTGGGATGTAGAGAACACCCACGATGTGGGAGGCTCTTCGGGTATTACCCCTCCCCCTTCACTAGGAGGTCAGGGACTTAGATGAGGCTAGAGTTCCAGCAACTGAGCTAGTAGGGCTGAGCTGCAGAGTAAGACATTTATCATTGTTTGGGACCCTGTTCCTCTAAGTTGTTGTGAAAACGGGAAATGCCTTTGAAATTTTCTCTTCTGATGGAAGATACTGCTAACCTGCTAACACGTAAAAAGTATTTCTACTTTAATAGGGATAGAAAAATGGAGGAAATCTGTCAATCCAAGTTGGAAGGCCATGAGGCTAATAGTGGGAGAGGCAACATAGGAATTCATGCGCATGGGCAGTAGAGAGCTTGGCTAAAGGCCAACGACTGGGATTCTCGCTTAGTTGCCCATTCACATGTACGGAAATGTCGCTTTTGCTTTCAACATGGACAGAGTCAGTGAGAGAAATAAAGCTTGCGTGTAAATCCAGTGAACTGAAAACAACCAAATAGCATTTGGTAAGATATATAAAACGTTCGAAGGAAATATAGTACCACTGGGTATCCACTTACACAAAGGTTATCAAATTATATACACAAGCTCCAGAAGGAACACTAGCCCCACTGTACAAGTACTACCAGGGTAACAAACCTCCAGGTTGCTAAACCCCTGGTGTTTTTAGCTTGTCGGGAGGACTCAGTTTCTGACAAACCTGACTCCAATATGTTCATTTAGCTGCTTTCAATGAACTTTACTGTCATTTAGTCACACTTGGAGGTTGTTTTTAAAAGAAAAGTTATCTTTCTCAGAAAAGTCCACAGGGCCTGACATACAGCAGGAGCTCAATAAATCCTTTTTGAATGAAAGAGTGAATGAATGAATGAATGTTCTCAGTAACATGGTTTTGGGACTTCTCCTGTGAACTGTGGCCCTTGATTTCTACATGTAAGATAAAAACTAAACATTATGGAGATGGCTTTACTTGTTCCGAATTTTCCAAGCAGAAAGATGAGCAAAAACAAATTATTTATTACATACGGTTTCTTTCGGCAGTTTCCCTTCATCTACCTTTTGCCCTGCATTGAGTTTACACATTTGTCTCTCTGAGCTATTCTGTGTAAAAACCAGATGGAGACTCTGGGCCTGAGTTATCTAGTGGTAGGATCTGCAGGACATTTCCCATATTGCTTACAAGGCTGGACGTTTCCCTGTCTTGACACCTGCGGGAGAATGCTACCCTCCAACCCGTGAAGCAGGTAAATGCCAATGCCAAGGGGGTGGGTGGAAAGGTGACAGAAGAGAGGAGCACCAGCTCAGTGATGTTTGTCATTTTTATTTGCAATACTTTAGGTCCAAGTTTCAAACTGCAATATTTTTACACTCAAGACACAGTCATGCACAATCCATATTTCAATTTTCTATTGCTTCAACCACAATTTAAAATAACAATATTGGAAACAAAAGTCCTTAAAAAGATCGGATGCTGAGGTCAGAAGGATGGAACCGTACCATCAGCAGGTTTACAAAAGAAATAACTTACTTAAAAATCAAACAAACAGAAAGACCATAAATACCTTTAATCCAAAGTTACATAAGAAGTTCACTACACATGGGTTTACAGATAACACATTTTAACAAAAGCACAGCCAAATGAGAAACAATTC
The DNA here is from genome assembly GCF_011762595.2 of Tursiops truncatus. NCBI lineage: Eukaryota > Metazoa > Chordata > Mammalia > Artiodactyla > Delphinidae > Tursiops > Tursiops truncatus. Next base: position 34,962,750 of record NC_047055.1, read on the forward strand.
TGATAAACAATGAAAATGCAGATCCTCCTTAACTTGTTTTGTCTGGATATTATGAGTATAATCCCAGTAGCCATCACTACCCTGTGATCTGTCTCTTCCTTGCTGATGTACTGAGATTTAAAACTCAACCCACTAATGGTTACAGAATTCTGTGACAGGTCTTATCATCACTAATGAATATAGTATATGCGGGTCCATAAAACACACCACACACAAGCACACACACCGAACTTGAATTTCACACTCAGGACTGGTTGGCACTGCTGTGGTCAGGGCATTGGGACTGTCCACTACCAGTTTATCCTCTTTCCGGTAGCATACTCATTCAACTGGCCAATCCCTGTGGGAGTTGTCACCAGAAATGCTATCTTTGGTTCCCAACAAGTGGATTTGCCAACACTGCTTAATGCTAATAGCATGTAATCACTTTTGCCTTTTTCTCTCTGCAACCTGCAAATGCTTAGGCCCACTCAGTAGTCCCAGCCATTAAAATGCATGGGTTCTGACATCTTGTGCCATTTATGAAGTAAACTCTATAAAGCCCAACACCACTTCGTAGGACAGAAGAGGCCCAAGTACAGTTCTATTCTAGCAAGTGTGACAGTGTATTTCTGTTCTAGTAGCAAATACTGGCCACAGCTTAATGAAAACCAGACTTTACATACAGAGTGTATGGAAGATGAAAACTGGGAATATGCAACAGAAAAGGAACATTAGAACAAAAACAAAACAACTGTGAAGGAATTGGAAGGCTGCCACAAGTTTTATCAACATTCCCTAGTATTATTCGCTTCATTTGTTCGAGGGTTTTTTCTTTCTTTTTTTTGGCATCATCTTACATAGTTCTATTGTTTAACTGCAACATAAGAGACCCAGGCTGAAGCATGTGGTATTTGCCATCACTTTAGCAGCATGAATTAGCAAGGCAATCTACAGTACCACAGAATGTTGTAGCTTTTGGAAAGCCTTGGAGATCTAGTCCAATACCCTTATTTTATAGATAAGGAAACAGCCATAACATGGTTAAGTGACTTGCCCAAGGTCACACAGTAAAGTTAGGAATAGAGCCTTTATTAGAATCCAGGTATCCTTACTTCTAGGCTAGTACTTCTTCCACTACATCTGACTAATTCTCTCTAATTGCTGTTGATTTCCTCGTAGGTCCTAAATCAGGTGAACACGGTACCTGCCTTCTACTGGTATTATGGGATAGCATTCACCTGATGGCAGCTTCCAAAGGAGACTCTGAGGGCACTAACCGGCTTCTGTAAGTTTATATTGCAAGTGTGACTGTATTATGTGGCAGTAAATGCTCCTCGCTATTATTGTCTACTTGAACACAGAAGTGTGCACATGGAAGTGATTATCTCAGTTCCCGCATTTGCAGAGTCAGTTAGATATTGTTTAATATTAAACAGACATCCCCGATGAATGAGGAGTCGGGTTATATTCATTTGGTTCCTAAAGGAGTGTGGGATCAGAAAAGGAGTGGAAAAAAATTAAAGCTGGCCAACAGAAAGATTCTATCAGAAACACATTTTTGATGAAAAAATTCTTTCTTAGGAAAAATAGTCCCATTATTTCCAAGGTCCCATTTATTTCCTTCCCAATCCACATGCAAATACATGTTCAGAATTGTGTGTTAAGTTCACTCAAAATCCCGGGTCTGTTAGACTGTCAATTTACAAATGCTGAATTTCAGTTCTCTTTCTCAGAGACTGGGAGTAGCTTGCATCACTGGCCATGCCTTTGTTTAACCGAATATTAACTGCAAGTAGCTAAGAAAAGGACCATGAGGTTAAATGGGGCAGGGCAGGGCAGGGTTAAGACTCTCATAAGTAGATTATATGTTGAGAATGGCCAAAGAAAAGCCTGTGGGTTCTCTAGGTATAAGGTCTGCACTTGGTGAAACTAACACCTGAGGCCACTACCGCATTATAAAAGTCCTCACCTATAATTTCTTTGGTGAGTTAGAAGGAAATTCCTCTCTTTGGGTAGATAGTCTCCCCTTTTCTGTTTAAAAATGACAGTAGTTACTGCATACAACCTGTAATCAGGCCGGACAGAAAGTACACAGAGGCTGCCATCTCAGGCCAAAGCTAAAAGGAGTATGACTGAATGCCAACAGGCAAGGGCAGCTCTAAATATTTGTCTTAATGTTTTCAGTCAGCTTTTAAGCGCAAGTCATAACTTCTACTGAAATCAATGGGACTTGCCTACTGTTCATTAAAAGAAAATCCTACCTGAATGATAGTGTATCCTGTTGGAAAAGGAAATGGTGGGAGCTGGGGATTTTATCCTTCTGTCCTTCCAAGATTCAACCTGAAAATCTGCTAAAGTGATCCAGAAAGGCGATACTTGAAACAGATGACTTGAAACAGATGTTATCAAGGGGGCTGATCAAAGGTCACCCCTCCAATCTAAAGTAACAAAAACAGAAACCTCAAGACCATACTAAAGTGGAGGGGGGCACCCAGTCTGAAAGCAGAAGGACGCGTTTGGAGTACTAATAGTGACAGCTCCCTAGCTTTAACTTGTAGATAATAGTCCCCTAAGAAAGCACGTGCCGTACCCAAGCGTGTGCCAACCTCAGCACCCAGGCAAGTATAAAGCCTATGGAATAACTGTAACTAGCAAATATCTGTGCCCTGCATGCTCTGGGCTCTGGCCAGAAGGCATCTGCTTCTGGCGTCTTTTCTATGTTTCTATAGTTCCCTTTCTGATGTTTATTATAAAGCAACATTAGAACGATATCAAAGAAAATTTTAAAAAGAAAAAAAAGTTCCACATAATCCCGCCACCCTAACACAACTGATTTCAATTGTCTGTGTTCCCAGCCTTTGCCCATATGCACACTTATTTTTACATGGTTGTTCTCCCTGTTTATGTTATTTAAAGGTGATTTTATCGATTCTCTCTGAGAACTGGCAGCCTCATTAGAAATAAACAACCCACTGAGCAAAGGAATATAATTATTTACACGATCTTTGAGCTGAGAAATATCCTTTATAGACAAACATCTCAAACTATCAAAACAGTTATACAGATGACATGAAGCAATTTCATATTTCTTTTTCTTTTTGCAATGGAATGTGCTTCACAGGGGAGGGAAAGATGTGGGGATCAGGTGGTTAAACTCAAACATTGGGGTGCAATTCACAAGCCTGAAAGAAATCTGAATAACACAATTAAAGAATAAATACTTGAGTTAAATCTTCTTACATGACTTGGCCATCCAGTAGCCAAAATGGAACACAGACACACAAATATTTACAATGACACACAGACGAGATCAGCAAGAACGAAGTCATTACCCAACATGGTGACTGATTTGAGGGGATTATGACAACGTACCGGATCCTTGCTACAACATTAATGTTCTTTTCTTTCTTAAATAAATAATCTCTACTGTGCTTCTCACCCTTCCCTGACTTTCCCACTGCCCTATCCCTATCTCAGGACATTTTGGAATCGACATTCGACGATGTGCCCTTATTATCTCAGGGCACACGAGCGACTTCAAAGATCTGGATAGACTCACCTGTGTCAAGATGAGCTAAAAACAAAAATGCAGGGAGAGGGAATAAACTATTAACCACCTGGAGTCCTTCAGCATCATTTTGGCAGGAGAGGCAGCTTCTTCCTAATACTTATTAGAAATATACATAACTCTCCAACGCGGGGAAGGGTCTTTAGAAGCTGTTCTCATTTTAAAATTTACATAGATATAAGTTTGTAAGAGTAAAGCCTACTGGGATTATATTACCATAAAATCTTGGTATAACGGGCTGTGGTGAAGTAGTACCAGGCTTCTTGTTGTTGATATGCTGAATTGAAAGCATAAAAGAGCAGCCATTTCTCCGCCTACAGTAACCTGAAGGGTCACTGGTCCAGGTCTCCCCCCACCAAAAAAAGGCCTTCATGACATGTAAGGGATGCTAACAGATAACTAGGGCTTCCCAACCAGGTTTGGGGCTCTCTCCCCTGGCAGGGTATAGTTATCAATATACTGAATTCTATTTGCATCCCAGGTATTATTTCACTGAATTCCCTGGCACTATGAATGGAAAATTAAAAAAATACTTAATTTTAAATGAAATCAAAATTAAGGCTTCTCTCTCTCTCTCTTTCTCTCTCTCTCTCTCTCATTAAAACAGTGTGGCATTAAAATTTTCAGGCCCAGCCACGTTTTTGTGAAGTATAACATAGTACGCTTCAAATTAATATTACCATTTGATCTTTTCATGTTTGTTGTTTTATCCCACTGTGGACATTTTCGGGGCCGGGGGGTCAAGCCCCTCCCAAATTTCATAGTCAAAGAAGACAATAGGAAATCCACCAGTGGTGTCATCTCCTAAACATAAACACGTGCACTATATGGTTAGCAGAAACTCTCTAAAGAAAGTGCTTTCATTTTAAGGAATGGATAGATGATTATATTGACGGATGTGCCTAGGCAGAGAAGGAGAGAGGCCCACGGCATTGATCTCTTTCCCTCTCTTGCTGGATGTGGATAGGTTCTATTCAGATTCTTGACATACTACAAATCAAGAAGCCTTCTACTGCACAAACTGCTAGCTTTTCAAAGGCTTAGAGAAACAACTATGCAGAATTTATAAAATTGACAATACACTCGAAAGAGAAGCATATCCTTTTCTACGCAGACACCCTCCAGATATTTTTCTACGCTCAGAAGATTCAGGAAGTGGCAACTGTTGAATTTCTAATAAATTGATCCACGGTGAAATACTAGTCAAATTTTCATATTTTCCCCAAAGCCACAAAAGGAATTCAGTTGGACTGATATTTCTTGGGGTATATGATTGCAAGCCCAAATGCTTTTCACTGGAGAACTTCAAGATCTTTACAGACATGTTTTTAAAATTCAAAAGCCCAAAGGGCTAAGTATGAACACACCATATCCAGAAACAGAAACTGGTGAACATAGGGAAAATGGCAACAAGTACTTAGAGCCTAATGTTGACTGGGATGTAGTTTTCACTGACCTCCCATTTCTTACAGAGTTGACTGCTTACAATATTTCTGTTCTCCAGATCTTTAAAAACAAATTTAACGTTATAAATTGTCAAGATAAATAATTTTTACCAGCAGCAAATGTTGGCTAATGGGTCTGTTTCCTCCTGTTGTGCCTATTTTACAGTTACCTACATTCCACAAGGACAAGACAGGATTAGATTAGGTATTGTTTTCTTTGTTTACTGTCCAACAAGGATTTCAATATTGCATGCTTATATTATCTCCCTTTGGGCTCTTGGAGAAAGTCCCGTCTTTGTTTAAGTATGGTTTCTCCTATCAGGATTTCCTAGGTTTCAGACCTGGACTCACCCAACGGGAGTGCCATAGTTTTGGTGTGTCTTTTTTCAGGTATCATGAAGATGAACGAGCTGGTTTATACAAATGATAAATCAACTACCTCTTAAGCATCATCATGAAAATGTGATAAGATTTCACCATTTGAACTTTTAGACATAGAGTTTTTAAAAGCCCTTCCTGAACACATATATTCCTCTCTGCTTTTGGAAAATGTCATAAAAGAAACCTTTTCCAATACAAATGCAGAAAAACAGGTACACAAACCGAGCCACCACTATAGAAGAAGAATAAAAAAATTTCAACTCTATTAGGGCATGGACTTCCACATGTTCACACAGTACTTGCTCTGGGTTATTTTTTTTGTTTTTTTTTTTGTTTTTGTTTTTTTTTGTTTGTTTGTTTTTGTTTTTTACTTTCTTTTTTTTAAAAAAAACGTTTTGACATCTTTTTTTTTTTTTCTGGACATCTAATGACAATGCAAGTGAAAAACATCACATTGGGTAAGGAGTTTTGAAGGAGGTTCGAATGCAAGAGGGACTACTCTCTAACTTAAAAACAAACACAACACTATGAAGAGGGACTGTGCATCTTTGAGAAATCTTTTTTCTTCAAAGTGAATGCACAAAATGAGGGGATTCACTACTGGCTCTTTCGCTTCACGGTAGAAGTGACCACTTGATGGCCACTTCGACATTGCTGCCCTGTTTGGGCTGCGATTCAGGCTTACAAATAAATTACATAATCTGAGGGAGTAGGAAAAAGGCTTATAAGAAGTTTCTATTCATTTGAAAGTTAAAGAATCCCCACCCCATTCAACTGTCTTTTCTTCCATCTTTCCTGCAGTGGAGTTTTATTTCAGTCTTACTCATGAAGGAGATGGTGTGGGGTAAGGCTTGCAGTCCTAGCGGCTGCTGTTCTTAATCGCTTCCTTTGCAGCGATAATCAGAGGAGTCAGGCTGGAGAGAGGCTTGGCTAATTTTAAAAATGGATGCTGCAAAAGGAAAAAAAAAAAGAGGAATTACTAGAATTCTTTCCTCCAACAAGTATATTACTTTACACTTTCAAGGAGTCTTTTTTTTTCATTAAGATGTATTTTGTGGATCCAATTAAACATCATTTAAAAAATAGTGCCAGCTTTTGTCCTTCAGATGTTTTTGGTCTTCGGTGTCATGAAATCTTCTAGAAGCTGACTGGCAGAGCTAGAAATTCAGAGTAGGGGTCTTGTAAAATCTCGCTGTGTTTGCAAGTCTAACTTTCTGATTTTCTTAAATCGATGAATTTATGTGGAGCAGCCCTCATCCTTAAAAAAGTGTATTCCGTTGACCACTCAAGACCTTGACCCTGAAATCAATGGCCCGCTAACTGCTAAACCCAATAGTGTGTCTCCACCGTTTCTTTTTTGGCCCCTCTGCAGTGCTTCAAACAAGTGAACATCCCTTTCTTCTTTGAGATGTTCTCTTTGGGGGCCTGTGACATTCTACTGTCTCGATTCTCTTCCACACACATGCTCACTGACTACTCCCTCCCTTTCTATCTTCCTCCCTGATTTCACTTCCTCTTCCCACCTCCCAGAACTTGACTCTCATCATCTTCTTTTTCTAATTTAGTTCCTTGGAGAGCTCATTCCTTTTCATGGTTCCAACCTCTCATCAAGCTTTATGGACATGACTCCCAAATGTCCACTGTGTCACCTGATGTCTTTCCCGAATTCTGGTCCTATTTCTCCAATTGCCTGCTGGTTATTTCCTTTTGAATGTCCTTCTGCCACCTTGAACTCAACATTTAAAAATGTATGTTCAAATCTACCAAACGGTACTCTTGTGTGATGTAAGTTACAGGGGCTTTGGAGTCAGAGCACCTAGGTTCAATCCTCTCCTTTGCTTATCACAGTGGTTAAATGAGGTAAGTGACAGTTCCTCGTAAGCTACATTGAAGCCAATCAGTGTTAGCCACTGTAGTATTATCCTCTATCACTTCTGCTTTTGCTGAACTCTACCACTGGTTTGATATTCTGAGGTAGCTCACTTTTGTGTTCCTCTCCCTTATGTTCTACATGCAATCAGTTACCAAGTGCTTCCTTTTCAATGCCTTTTACAATTATCTCTTGCTTTCCCTAGGCCTAATCAACTTAATCCTAAATTATAACAATAACCCCCCTATCTTCCTGCCTCCATTTTTTCTATTGCTAATTCTTCTTGCATACCACAAGATTCATCTTCCTGAACAAACCTTTCATCAGGTGTGTCCCTCAGATATCTTCAGTGTTTCCCCACTGCCTACAGCCCCTACCCTTTAGCCTGGTGTTCAAGGCTCTCTACGTCCTGTCTCCTGCGGCTTTCCTTACTGGAACTCTTTACTTCAGCTACACCGTCTAGTTTCTGTTCCCTTGAACCCTGCCTACATGCCTTTGGTCATGCGATAATCCTTCCATCTGAAATTCCTTCCCCCTTTCCCCTCAAACTATCTAAAACTGATCTGTCTTTCAAGGCCCAGCCAAACTCTTTCCTTTTTGCAGACATTTTCTGAATGCCATAGCCCATAGAAGTACGTCTCTAATCAACCGTGACATTTACTGTTTAAACGGCCTCGGGTTGACTGAGTCGCTAAACAATCTTGCATTTTTTTCATGTTCCTAAGGAGACTGTGAACTTCTGAAGAGTAGGAATCATGCCTTTAACAGATTTGTATCACCCACTGCACTTAAGCCCTGCAAATAGGGAGTTGCTCCATAAAAATCCACTTACTTCTGTCTTCTCTCAAGCCTTCCAGTGGTGTGAATGCCATGTATCTCTCTCCTTTCTAACCTCTAAAATGGGCTAGAGTCAGAGAATGGAGTTATATGGACTTAAGGTGATATACAGATTACAGCCTATATGTGTAAAACGAGAAGATGCAACAAACAAAGTCTTCAGTTTTCTCAAAATATCATTTTGTATCAGAAATCTGACTGCTTCAGATAAAAGTATTGTTGGGGAAGGAATTAACTAGATAATTGATTCAATTACCTACATAACTGTATAGCTACCTTCAGAGAACCTGTATCTTCACTCATCCTTGGAAGAAGACATGATAGGAGTTGTGTACCAGGATGTGTATGTCGGGTGGTGGGAGGGGCGAAAAGATGTGGAAAAGAAGCATTCAAAAGTTCCAGTTTTTCATCTATAATTTGAGGCTGTATTAATGGGAGGATTAATAAAGGGCTATTTCAGATCTGACATTTTCGGGCCCCATGACAGCCTGTGAAACGCTCACAGGTAGCAGAGAAGACAAGGGGTAGCTTCCCCAATTCCTCCAAATTGGTGTATCCCAGATATGATTTGGGTTGGGATGGGATATTTTCGCGTGGGTGTGGCTGTCTCTGGAGGGAGTTCAGAAGCAACAGGAACTGTTTGTTGTTTGGCCTAAAACAGACTGACTCTATGGTTAATAACACTCTGCATGACCAAGAGTTATGCCTTTTGTTTAACTGGATTATGTGTTCAAAGTCAGGGAGAACAAGCAATCACTTTTCTTGGCAATTACAGATCTTTATCTTGTTCCCCAAGGAACAGTCAGTCCCCAGCAGTGAAGCTATATGTGTAATCCTGGGCATGCATTGCTTTAGCAATATAAATGCATTTTTTCCCTCTAAATTGGTTTGTGTGGAAGAAAGTCAGACAATTCAGGGCTCAAATCCACGTTCTGCCACTCAATAGCTGTGTGAGTTCTAATTTCTACAATTGCAACGGGGATAATAACACCTATCCTAGAGAGTTGTAAGAATTAAGTGAGATAACGTTTGTAAAGAATTTGGTATAAGGTAGGTACTAATTACCATCATGTATACTAATCCCTGAGAGCCATGAAAAGGACAAATGGTTACAGAGGCACTCACCACTGGATGGTACTCACCCAGGCAAGCAGGTGCCTGCCATTTGGCATCACAAGCAAAGGGGCTTTGACCAGTAAAGCATTAGAGTAGCAGATGCCATGGAAATAATTGCATAGTTATGTAGACAATTACCTCCGGCCAAGAGCACCTGCGTACAACATCCAGGGGCACAAGCAAAGTTTAGAACAAAACAGCAACACCAGAGGTTCACATTGTTATTTCCCTTGCAAAATAAGACTCCAGGAAGAATAAAAGAGAGTTACAGATTGAACTCCCAAGTTCTCAGAAGAAAGGCAACGTGCCAATCAATCACGTAACAGATGCATGCCTATACTTATGTGCCTGTGGTCTCAAATCAAATGGTTAGAGCCTAACTCGAGCTAGACCTCTTTTGATAGCGCTCTCTTACTGTCACACATTGACATGGAAAAGCTCAATATAATGACTCTCTCTTTGTAACTGTCCTGTTTCACTGTCACCTGTAAGAGCTCCTTGGCAGATCCTCGCCTATCCACATCCATCTCAAGACAGCGATTTAAAAAGTCACGGAATACAGCAGACAGTCTCTCAGGATTCTGGAGCTCTGGGGTTCCATTAGTGGCTATCAGATATAATGCCTATGGAAAAAAAACATTAGAAAAATCTATTCAGCGCATACATGTTAGGATCACGAGCTGGCATACAAGACACAAATCCAGTTTCTTCTGGTTTATATCCTGGGTCTTAAAAATTCCATTTTAGAGAATGACACTGACATATACTGCGAAGTTTCTGTAACATTTAGAGATGGTTACTCTTGGCAGTAACGGACGTGACAGTGAGGTGCCCCACCCCCAAAAGCTTGGAAATAAGGTTATAAGGCTGTCCTATGAGACTTAAGCCAGAAAAAAATCAATATATAATGAACGTGTGATTAACCACCTAGGAAATGAAACCAAGGAATCTGTGACTAAAGAGTTGAGGAAACACACACACATCCAATCCTGTCGACCTAAGTATAACCTCCGGAAGGCACAGTTGCCAAAGTGATTGTAATTTACTGACTGTTTATCTTGATTGGAGAATATTTGTGAGCCGACCAGGGATGAACAGACTACATTATGCAATCAGAGAAGTACAGAGAATCAGAAGATGGCAGTGCCTGGATGAGAAGTAACCCTTGGGGCCCGAGGACTCAGGTACTTTTATCCTGTGGCAGATGTGTCCCTATAGATTTTAATTAAGTTCCCCATGAAAGTCTACCTATAATAAGAGAAAATATAAGAAAAGTTGACATTAATAATCCTGTATCCTACTGTAAAATAATAAGTTGCTAATATATCTCTGAGATCTTTGCTGTGGAAGGCCACCACTGAGAGAGATCAACTCATGGTGTGCTGACAGAATCAAGGGCCCTGGCCTTCCAGGCTGACAGCTGGACCCAGAACCATGGTTAATTCACAAAAGTAAACCCGTATTTCAAAGGCTCCGCAGCCATAAAAAGCTAGCCATTCCTCATGCCTCCTCTAAGCAAACTATTCTAGAGCACTGAGTATGTATCAGGTATTAAACACTGGAGATCCAAAGATGAATAACAGAATGCCCTACTTTCAAAGATGACACAATTTAGTGAAACAGAGAGACTTATAGATAGCTACCATATAGTGAGACAAGAGCTAATAGAGAAACACAGAAAGTGCTAAGTCAATGTAAGGATGAAACAATTTACACCAGAGGTCAGAGAAAGCTTCACAGAGGAGCTTGGCATTTGAACAGGGTCTTGATGGCTAAATAGGAGTTTTCCTGCAGGTATTACCACCAGGGTTATGTTTGCCTATGTGACCAGACTCCTAACTATCATGAAGACATGCCCCCTCTTGAAACTGCTTGAACTTCGCAGCAAATTATCAGCCCCCTTTTCCACCGTGGTTCCTAATATTATTATCAAAAATATTTCTATCAGGGCTTCCCTGGTGGCACAGTGGTTGAGAGTCTGCCTGCTGATGCAGGGGACACGGGTTCATGCCCCGGTCCGGGAAGATCCCACATGCCGCGGAGCGGCTGGGCCGGTGAGCCATGGCCACTGAGCCTGCGCATCCGGAGCCTGTGCTCTGCAACGGGAGAGGCCACAGCAGTGAGAGGCCCACGTACCGCAAAAAAAAAAAAAAAAATTAAAATAAATAAATAAACAAATATTTCTATCAAACTCCTTTCTCAGGCCAGTTTTCATCAGCTGGTGAGGACATCTCTCCTCCTTTCCAGAAACCTCCAGAGATGTACTTTAGAAAGGGTTAGAAAGGACCGTTTAATCCAGTGGCTGTCAACTTATAGCAGGCACCAGAATCACCTAGAGGGCTTGTTAAAACACAGATTTCCTGGGTCACCCCCCAGGGTTTCTGATTCAGTAAATCTGCAGAGGGGCCTGAGAATTTGCATTCTAACAAGTTCCCAGGTGATACTGTAGCTGCTGGTTTCAGGACCACACTTTGAGAACTGGTTTACTCCACCCAATTAAGCAATGGGCTTAATGATTAATGCCTGAGGCACCTGTCCTCACAAACCATCTTTGTTCCTGCATCAAAAGAAAATTGGTTACTGCAAATTACATTTGCTAACTCCTCCTAAAACTCTCTTATTTCAGCTGGCCACAATTCTGCCAAACTCTGCTCCTTTGCTGGCTTTTTTCTGCCCTGGAGCCAAACCCAGTCCTAAACAAACACATCTCTTTTTTCCCTTTCCACTCTCCCTAAGTCTGCGCACATGCCATACTGTTTCATTTTCTCTCTTTTTCTTTTCACCATTCTTAGCTCAATACATTCTACTCCATATAATCTCGCCCCTCACAAGTACATACACATCTCTACCCAAGTCCTTCTCACCTCTCTTCAATCCACGTACTAAGAAAAAGGTTGACAGGAAACACCCCAACATGTTAACAGTGGTTCTCTCTGGGAGGTAGGATTATTAGTGACAATTTTTTAAAACATATTTTTCAATTTTCCAAATTTTCTACAATCAACGCGACTGCTTTTATTATTCTTAAAAACCCTCCAAAATTCTTTACAAAATAAAATCTAAAGAGCTGTACCATCCAATTTACACAACAATCTTCATCTATTTCTCTTTGTCCTCCTAGGATTAAACCTGCTTTTCATCAAGTACTACCCCTTAAGGGAAACAAAAACCCAGACGATTTCTTTTCCAACTATTGTTTTCGTTTTAATTGCAACAGTATTATTTCCAACTAATTTCTATTGCAAAGATCCACACTTTTAGTTATATTATGGCTAAATTGGCCTTTGTGGACTGGCCTGGGAACGTACTCACTATGCATAATGCCGTTTCTATGGGAAAATGCACTCTGAGTTCCAAATAGTTAACTTAAAAATGAACTTGTGTGTAAGCTGGGTCCTATCTTTGCAAAAAAGAAAATTGCTACTGACTGCCCTGCTAATGAGAGACAAAAACAGTTGTAGGCAACACAACAATCACAGCAAAAAGCATTTTCCTAGCAAAGTCAAGTCTTAGCTGAAGAAAGATCAAGGAAAATCAGTCTAGGCACGAGTTTATCACATTGTGGTTTTATCTGAGTTAGTGAAAACTCAAAGAAAATGGGCTGGCTGAGAAATTAGACTAGACTTATTTCACTTAGCATAATACCCAGCAAATCAGAAAAAGACAGATACCATACGATATCACTTACATGTGGGATCTCAAAAATAAAACAAATGAATGTATATAACAAAACAGAAACAGACTCACAGACACAGAGAACATACTAGTGGCTACCAGTAAGGAGAGGGAAGGGGAAGGGGCAAGATAGGGGTAGGGAGTTAAGAGGTACAAACTACTATGTATAAAGTAAATAAGCAACAAGGCTATATTGTACAGCACGGGGACTATAGCCAACCCTTTATAATAACTATAAATGGAGTACAAACGTTAAAAACCGTGAATCACTATGTTGTACAACTGAAACTTATATAATATCGTACATCAACTATACCTCAATAAAAAAAGAAATTAGACTAGAGATTTCCTTTACAGTTGGTTGCTCCTTGAGTAAGAAACCCAGATTCATACCTGACTTCTCCTCCTTCCTCAACTGGAAACCTTCCCCTCCCCCAGCCTTCACTCTAGTCAGTCTAGTAGCTTCTGTTCATGCAATCTTTAGAAATGTCATTCATACCTATGCACTTTCCTCTACTCCCACTGTCTCTGCTAAAGGTTGGGCTTCCCTCAGACTGTTACGATAGCCTCCCAATAGGTTTTTTCTTACTCAAGCCTTTTTATTCTTCAGTCCATCTTCCTTAACAACCTATCTCATCTTTAATCTCATCGTGGCATCCATTTTTCTGCTCTAACACAATTTCTGGTGGCTCCCTATGGTCCACAGATGTGGTTTTCAAACTGGACTCTCCAAAATTCCCCTCAAGAGCAGCTAAGTGGGAAAAGAGGTGGGAGAGGGAGATGGATGTAGGGATTCTAGGACCCTGCACCCACCCATATGTGTTTCCATCAGAGAAATACTTCTTTTTTCTTTATTTATGCATGCTTCCAGCAAGGTTTAATTTGAACCAAGGGATCAGTATAGTTGTTTGAAAACACAGGACGTAGTAAAGATTCCTTTGCATGGCATACGTAGTAAAGATTCCTTTGCATGGCATAGAAGGTCCTCCATGATTTGGTCCCGCCTCCCTTTCTAGTCCTCATCTGTTCTCTTCTCACCCTAAACCCCTGCTTCCCCCAACTCCCCATACGTACACACATTGGCCAAAGCTCACATACTATTCATGCCAATTAGTTCATCATTCCCATAGTAAGAAATGCTCTTTTATATCTGCCTGAAATGCTGCTCCCTTAACTGCCTAGTAAACTTCTACTTGCCTTAAAATTTCTATTTCAAATGGCATCTCCTTTTTAAAGTCTTCTCCATTGCTCCCAGATGGATATGGTGAATAACCACCTCGATTTTCTGGGGACTGTCCTGGGTTTTACTACTGAAGGTCCTATGTCCCTCAATGCCAAGCAAACTGGGATGGTGGTCACCGTGCAGATAGAGTTAGTCCTTCCCTCCTTTAAGCTACTACAGCCCTTTGTTTATATGTCTGTTTTCACACTGTAGGGTGAATACTTGTTACTTGTTCACTGGTCTGTCTTCCTAGACTGTAAAGGTAGGAATTGTATCACAATCATCTCTGGATTTTATGGCAACTGGCTCAAAATAGGTGCTCAATAAATGTTTTTGTTGCTAAATGAAATGAGAGCCAAAATGTATAAATAAATCGAATTGAGCTGGGAATATGACAGACTTTACAAAGTATTAAAGCTGAGAACCTAAAGTGAACTAGTAAACATAGAAGAAGATATACAGAGAATGACAAAAACACCCTTTCTGAGTTGAACAGGCTTGGAATGTGGGAACTGCTGACTACCCAGCTCCTCAGTGTGGGAGAAGGAAGAAAGCTACATGAGCAATGTAGGTAAGGGGATGACATCAAAGAGAGGGAAAGCTGGAGAAAGAGGTCCACAACATGGTGAACTGCTGTGGGCAAACCCACAGAGGAAGCGGAGACAATACGTCCTCTCTGGAACTTGAAACATAGCAACTTAGTCTTCTCTGACTGATCGTGAACAGAGCAGGAGCTCTTGATTTTTCTTCAGCTACATCATTAAACGAGGTCTGTTTAATTCTTAAGGTGAGGCAACATAGGCCCTGTGACCTTATTTATAATGTTAGACAGACAACCTTTGGCCAGAAAATGGTGTCTTTCTTCTTTGTGATACACACATTACCTAGAAGTTTCTGGTGTTCCGGAATTTTTAATAACTCTGTATCACTTGGCAATAACACACAAACTTTGCAGTTTTCTGCGGCCCCTGATGTGCGACTAAATTTACCTTAGTACTCAGAGAAAACGACTTTACCCAGTTGGAGGAATAATTCAATTTACCTTATTGTCAATTTCCTCGGTTAAAAAAGATCAGAGTGGTCATCTTCGAAGTTACCACATTTCTCCAAAGAAGTCCCAAAACAATCCATATGTACCCAATAAATTTTCATTAAGGCGGTTTTGCAACTGGACTAACCATTTAATTAAAAAACTTCAGTTTATTTTAACAGTTTATAAAGTTTAGGTTAAGACATTAGAAGACAAACCAGGAGACTTAAACGGAAATGTGTTAGTAACCCTGAGAGGTCCCAGCACTGTTATAAAGACTCCCTTTACAAAGAGGAGAGGGTGTGGTGTGAACATTTCTTTCTAAGTTGAATATTTGGGACTCAAAACACATTTTCCCATGGAAATCGTGTTATACATGGTGAACAGGCTCTCAGCCTGGCCCACAAAAATCTATTTAACAAACAATGTTGGGGCTTCCCTGGTGGCGCAGTGGTTAAGCATCCGCCTGCCAATGCAGGGTACACGGGTTTGAGCCCTGGTCTGGGAAGATCCCACATGCCGCAGATAAGGCCGTGCACCACGGCTACTGAGTCTGCGCTCTAGAGCCCGCAAGCCACAACTACTGAGCCCACATGCCACAACTACTGAAGCCCACGCGCCTAGAGCCCGTGCTCCGCAACAAGAGAAGCCACGACAGTGAGAAGGCCGCGCACCACAACGAAGAGTAGCCCCCGCTCACTGCAACTAGAGAAAGCC
This sequence comes from Tursiops truncatus, assembly GCF_011762595.2. Taxonomy (NCBI): domain Eukaryota; kingdom Metazoa; phylum Chordata; class Mammalia; order Artiodactyla; family Delphinidae; genus Tursiops; species Tursiops truncatus. The sequence continues at coordinate 34,978,593 of NC_047055.1, forward strand.
TGCGTGCAGCCAAAAATAAAAATAAATAAAATAAATAAATTAAAAAACAAACAATGTAACTATAAGACAAAGGGCTATTCATCTATATCTTAATACCTGTATAAATACGGTTTTCATGGGAAATATTATTAGCTAGCATTTATTGAATGATTACTATTAGCTCACTTGATTCATACAACGACCCCCTGAGTTATACTTGATTATGATCCCCAATTGACAAATGAAGAAACTGAGGGAGGTAGGGTTAATATAATAATTTGCCCAACATCACACAACTAGCAATGAGGGAGTCAATATCTGAATCCAAGGACTGTGAGCCCAGAGTCCACACTCCTGACCACTGCACGGCATCACCTCACAGTGCTCCCAGCCTCTGAGGTAGGAATTCTCGTAAGCAGAGGCAGACAAGGTCTCTTCAAGAGATGAGGCACACTGAGCATGCACAACTCTACCTCTACCTCTACCAGAGGAAATGGACCCCCTGGATGTCAACTGTTTTCCCACTTACTTCGAAATGGGGAACAAAAGGCAGGTGCCCAGTTAGGCTTCATATTGTATTCACCAGTGTCTGTATATACGTTGGGAGTTCATAAGCAGTGTGTCCTCTGGTTGTTGCCTGTAACCTACTGCTGTCCTGGTTCCTTTCTTATTTGGGAATTTTCAACTACCTTCGAGTGTTTTACGGGAGAGATTTGGCAATGAGTGACTTGACACCTTAAGACTTAGTTTACTCATGACCTGGGATTTCAGAGGTTAAAGGCCAGAGTGTATTACTGCCTCTGATGTGTTTATGGATTTCATGAAAAGCCCTGACATTTCTTTCTAAGAAGAGAGTAAATGGGGCCAAATCTACAAAAAAGGAAATTGCTATATTATAGCTACGATTGTAGTCCCTATTTTGACTTATTCAACCCAACGGTTCAGTGTGATAACTGAATAAGCACTGTGGTCTAACTTAGTTCCCTACTTGTCTTGCATAGTAGCTCTCAACTGTCACCAAATTCTTCACAGGGGTAGGGGGCTCCGCTGCTGTTGCTGAGCCTATTACAGATCTATTCCCTTATAGCTTGATGGTAAAGGTAATTAGGTACCTCTGACTGATTAGGTCTTGGCTTAGCTTTAGACTGCTCCTTTCAAGCATAAGAAACTGGCCACTGTGCTTCCCTGGTGGTGCAGTGGTTAAGAATCTGCCTGCCAATGCAGGGGACATGGGTTCGAGCCCTGGCCCGGGAAGATCCCACATGCCGCGGAGCAACTAAGCCCGTGTGCCACAATTACTGAGCCTGTGCTCTAGAGCCTGCGAGCCACAACTACTGAGCCTGTGCTCTAGAGCCCGCGAGACACAACTACTGAAGCCCGCGAGCCACAACTACTGAGCCCACGTGCTACAACTACTGAAGCTCATGCGCCTAGAGCCCGTGTTCTGCAACAAGAGAAGCCACAAAAATGAGAAGCCCGCGCACCACAACGAAGAGCAGCCCCTGCTGGCTGCAACTAGAGAAAGCCCGCGCACAGCAAAGCAGACCCAACACGGCCAAAAAATAAATAAATTTATTTTTAAAATAACAAAAAAAAACTGGCCACTGCCAGAAAATAAAGACCAGATGAGTCTGATAATGTACATGCTCATTCTAATCTCTCGGGATTAATAGTGCTTGTCAGGAAACGTGGAGCAGGCTACGTGTGCTCAGGAAGCCACCCTGGGCAGCCCAAGCAAAAGGTTGAGAACCACAGTGGGTTTGGAAGTGGGGGAGGGGTGGGCAGAGAGATGGAAAAGCAGGAAAGCAAAATGGAGCAGGAGGTAGAGGGGAAAAAAAGCTGTAAGAAGCAGAGGGAGCAGGAGAATACAGGACAAGGACTGGGGCCAAAGTACCATGGGGAGAGAAGGTGGTCAGTGGAGTGAAGAGGAAGAGAAATGAAGATAAAGGCTCAACAAATCAGGAAGGTCAAGGGGACCCGATCCTAGGATCCATTCTGCTACTGCCCCATTTCTCTGGTCCTTCTCACATAAAAACTTCTCAAAACATCATCTATATTTGGTATGTTGACCTCCTCACCTCCCATTTTCTCTTCAACCCACACCTAGTTTCTAGTTCCAAGATACCGTTTACCGTAATACGTTTGTTCCTATCCCATTTCAGAATATTGGAGCAGGAAGGGGCTAAGTCCCTGATTCTCTGGAGCTTTTCCAAATTACCATATTAGGATCAAAATCCAGCTGGACTGTGATATGATCTGTGAAACATACATTACTGCTCACATCCATTGGTTTCAACTTCTGTTTTATATGCAGTTCATCAGCTGAACAGCTCTGTATACCATAACATGCTATTCTTCCCGATATACCACAGAGTGTGGATCATGGGTCCCCGTGACAGCTTTATCACTCTTTTGCTCTTCCCTGGCTTCTCCCCAAGATTCCTGTCAGAGTGGGCTTGCCCAGTCCCACATGCAGCGTGCTTTGCATCATGATCAAGTGTCTTTCTTGGTAGGGAAAGGGGGATTTTTCCACTCTATGGAATACAGACTTAGTCACGAGATGATGACAGAGATGTATCCGAGCAGCTTTCCGAAGGTCACAACTCTGGAAGCACTCCTACAGACGACGCGTACTCAAACCCTGGCCCTTCTGGCACTCAGGGAAGGCTGTAGCCTATCTACAGCCTAAGAATACAGAATCAGAGTAAGAGACCCAGGAGTTTCCCCTTTTATTTAATTAAATTTCATGTGGAAGCTCGATACAGAAAACAAGTTAAAGAGGAACTATTCTGGTGGACTCAAGAGACACATGACCTCCCCCCTGGGCCGCAAGGATCTCCATGGAATTCTAGGAGCCCATGGAATTCGTAGAGTCCATCGGTAACCAATAATCTTGTCGAATTCCACTTGTTTGAAATGATAAGGAAATGGAGGCCCAGCAAGAAGTAATCTATACAAGGTCAGGGGGCTCCTGACTGGCAGACCTGGGAATAGAATTCACTCTTTGACTCACATGATGCGTACCGTTGGCTGAGGCACTAGATAGTTCCTTGTCTGGTCCCGTCACATTCACTGGCCACACAGAGATGAAAAGTGCTGATGGATTTTGCCATCTAAGTAGTGGGGCAATGCTTTAAAAAAGAAGGAAGGGGACTTCCCTGGTGGCGCAGTGGTTAAGAATCCGCCTGTCAATGCAGAGGACACGGGTTCAAGTCCTGGTCCAGGAAGATCCCGCATGCCATGGAGCAACTAAGCCCGTGTGCCACAACTACTGAGCCTGTGCTCTAGAGCCCGCGAGCCACAACTACTGAGCCCGTGTGCTGCAACTACTGAAGCCCACAGGTCTAGAGTCCGTGCTCTGCAACAAGAGAAGCCACCGCTTCTCTTCTCTGTGAGAAGCCCACACACCGCAATGAAGAGTAGCCTGTGGAACATGTCATTTTAAATATATTGTAAAGACTCAGTTTTAATAAAAAGTTTAATATGAAAAAAAAAGAGTAGCCCCCGCTTGCTGCAACTAGAGAAAGCTTGCACTCAGCAATGAAGACCCGACGCAGCAAAAAAATAAATAATGAAAGAAATCTATAAAAAAAGAGAAAACAAAAAAGAAGGAAGGAGGAAGGAGGAAAGCAAAGAAAAGAAAAGAAAAAGAAAGGAAGGAAGGAAGAAAGAGGGAGGAAGAGAGGTTGAGAGGGACGAAGGAAGGAAGGGAGGAAGGGAGGTGGGGAAGGAGGGAGAGAGGAAGAAAGTTACAGCAAAAAGGTCCGCCTGTTTTTGGTGATACTGTTAGAATGTTGGCTCTTGCAGCTACAGAGCTAAGACTGCCTTCATCAAGTTAACTTTCTCTGCCGAGAGGCTTATACAAGACACCTCAGAGTATCCTTTTATCAGAATGCAAAGGGTCTTCTAAAGTGATGTTGCAACCAGGTTGGAAAAGGTATATTTCAAAATGATGACAAAGGTCAGAAATTATCTTAATTATCGAGCTAACCCTAATTTTCTTGGTGAAGTCATTTTTCACTGGCAAAAACACAGATTTAAAAAGCCATAGGATAAACGTGTGAGTGGGCATTTGAGTGGGCATTTGAGGGGCCAAATGTCCATCATCACACTCTGTGATCTGTCCATTTAGAATGAACTTTGATTTCAACGGACTTAACTACTTAGTTATAGGTCTGGTACCTATTAGGGCAACGGGCATATGCACCCTTGGCTTATTCCCAAGCCGTGCTTTAAGGACACTGAGGAGTGATAAGATAATAAACAGTAGGATAAGGGAATATCAGTCATGGCCAACAGCAGGTCCCTGGTCACCACATTTGTCATCTTTCTTTGCCTCCTCTTTGCCTGGTCAGAGTCTCAGATTTTCGTTTGCTGTGGAATCAATTCCTCCTTTGGCTGTCTTCTGGGTCATAACTCACCAGTTTGAACTGTCTGCTTCTGAAGTACAATCTAAATGAGACTTGCAGCTTTCCTATGGCTAGGTCCCATTTTCCTACGCTAAATTCCTGACAACCAATGATTCTTAAGAGCTGTCTATCTTTTGACAGGCAATATTTTTTTCTGATTAAAAAGAAACCCTGTTACTGTTCTATAATTATTTTAGTTGCAGTTATCCCAACTCACCCCTCCTTTCAGGCATAGGTTTGCCCTCAAAGTAGAAGTGTCAACAAACCATCAATAAACCTTGCTGCTCCATAGTGGCTTACGGAAAAAGAAGGGAATGCTCCCAGCTCTTCCTGAAATACATTCAAAACAATATTGACTGAGTGCTAGCGAAGTATGCTTGCTTCTCTGGCGCTCAGGAAGTTTATGTCTGACTTTAATTCCAAATGAGCACCCGCCATCAAACCCAGACATTCCGATCCACAACACAGGTTCCAGCACTTTGGCCCTTAGCTGCTGCTTTTCAGTTGCTAGAGATTCTCTTCTTCTGCTTAACTCTCTTCTCTAGACATACAAGCTAACCAGAATTTCCCAGGTTCTATAATAAAAAAGAAGAAACTAACGTGTGTAGTGCTTCAAGTGTGGGGATAGGGGGAGTAGGGAGCCTCTTAACGTAGACAACAGGTCTGAATTTACACTTCTGCCCTCCCTTCTCTCCGGCCATACAGTTTAGGCACTCCTAATCATGAGTAGCCAGACTGAAGGCTTTCTTATCACCAATATATGTTATGTACACAACAGCTAGCACATTGTCATGATGGACTCCGTTTGCAGGAGAAGCGAAATTGAAAAAGAAAATGGGCATATTATAGAGGTATATACCGAACTAATGTCATTTTATTTTTGACAGCGTTGCTGGAATGGTAAATCAAAGAATGCCAGGGTGTGTCAGGATTTCAACAAAGTGACCCATGTACTTTTTTTAGATGGAAAGGAGAAATGTAGGCAGAATGATAGCATGCTCTTTTCTGGTTGAGCAAGCATGCTCAGAGAGGGCTGATGAAGAACTGTTTTTCAATATAGACGGGGTTCTACAAAGGGCTTGCCACAGAGCTTTGTATCTGCTCTAGGCCTTTGTGTGGGAACTTGACGTCATTTGTTCTTGAAGCTCCACAGATGATTCCAACGTGTAACCAAGGAGGAGAACCGCTAGTACAGGATAGGCGGTTCACATACTATCCTAAATACTATTTTAAGCCTTCAGATAATCTTCCTGATACCGATAACTGTCTTCCAAAGATCCCGTGTTTGATACGGTTTCACAGATGCTTAAAGCAAGGGTAGAAAGAGAACACTTAAAGTTCATCTCAACTAGGATAAAGGTCTGGAAAATTACACAGAAAAAGGGCTTCATCCACAGGGTCCAGGAGGGACCTCAACTGGATGTCACTGAGACGTTTCACAAACACCAGAATCCCTCAAAAGCCATTGACAAGAACAGCCCCATTATGTGGAATGCGAAGTTAAAAAGAGGCACTCTCTCAGTGCTGAGGAATAAAAACAACAACAAACCAAAGATTTGTTTTATGGAAATGATTGTGCCTCCTTATTTAGAATCAGGTCATTATAATCACAGGTTTATAAAAAGATAACTTCAAATTAACACAAAAGTTGGGGAGATGAGCAGTGTACCAACGTTTGATTTGCATATCCACAGGGAAAGTTCGATTTTAACTCCAGTCACTTTGGCAAACAAAAAGAACAAGGCACTTTATTATTGGAGGCTTCACTAAAAATGTCCGTGGGTCACAGAACGAGGCATCCAAGGCCAATTACGTTGAGTGCTAAGACTTCAGGTAGTGAGGAACTTGTCTCTTCTCTGTCTCTGGAAGGGTATCAACCTCATAACATCGGCACAGTTAATAACTCTCTGACCTTTAAAAGGCATTTTATGAGCAAATTAGGTCAATTAGTACAGAGCAATTTACATTAAAAAAAATCCCAACCGCTTTATAACTGGGGGGGGGGGGAGTCGCTAATTCCTTGCATCAGTGGTATGTTAACAGGCAATATTTCAAGAGGGTTTGCTCAGTTCCAATGGACGCAACAAAGACACAAAAAAAGCCACAGTGAAATGCAAACAGCCTTCGAATGTACAGCCCCAGATTTTACCTTTAACCTCTGCTGCTCAGTGTTACCTGTTCATGGTCATTTATACTAAACTGTGGAGGACTCTCCACTGCTCGAAGGGATGTGAGCATAGTCAGTGTGGAAGGGAAGTTCTTGGGGGAAGTGGGGAATCCGATCTCCCTTCATGAATGGGTAAAAAGTATTCGAAGGATCCTTTCTCACTTTTCTATTGATATATAAATCCCCTCCCCCATTCTCCTTACAATGAGCTACACACTGTGCTAGGTGTTTACATGCATTATTTCATTTAATTTTCACACTAACTCTGCAGGAGAGATATTGTCCCCATTTTACACACAGGAAACAGGCTTATAAAGGTTTTGAATGACTTGCTGAAGGTCACAGAGATGGCAGGTTGTGGAGCCGAGACCCACCCAGTTTTGCCTGACTCTGTGGGCCAAATGCTTTTCATATCAACATGCTAGCCTTCACTCTACCACTCTGTCTCCCTTCCACTTCCTTCCTTTTTTTCCTCCTCAAAGCCCAAAGAGGTGGATGAGTGGTGGTCTTGGAAGGATTTTAAAGAAAGAAGGGCTAAGCCAGTTCTCTTTTATACCTCTCCCAAAGTTCTGCGATTTTCAATTTCCCCACACATGGCCTGGTCACCAGCATCCAAGAAAACACAGGCTTCCAACAGGGTCATGGTATATCTCTTTCTGTCCAATCTCTCCAGGGTTTCAGTGACTACATTTTTCAAATTCCAAATCAGGGCATATAGCCGGGAACACTGGCTTTTATTTAAGAGAACGTGAGGACAACATATCTAAAATCAAAACTTAAAAGGTCCTTGTGGCGCCTGGCAGACAGATAGAGGGCCGGCACCATACGGACTTGGTGACTGAGTCATTGGAGGTGGATCACACATGGAGAGGAAATCTTTGTCAGTGGAATTCAACCGGGTGGTCTTTCTGACGAATCTTTGTGTTACAGCCTTAATGTAGGCTTCCTGAACCTGGTGGCTTGTTAATCTACAAGTACTTATTTAGATACAAGGCTGTGGATCCTAAGAGACAAGCTGTTAATTATTAGCTCTAATCCTAGGCTAGAAGATGCCCATAAAGATTAAAACTTGTTTCCTTTTTTCTAACGATCAACAGCCTAGCTGAAGAGCGATCAACTGTAATTGGGGAACGAAGAAGGTAATAAATGCATTACTGAGACCACTTGCTTTACAGAGCCATTGATTTAATCCTTAAATTTTGCAGGTTGTAAATTACTCATTAGAAGGCAGAAAGCAAAATAGCCATAATCCGTTTAGTGCCTCCAAACTCCAAAGACTTAGAGGAGGAAATCCATGGAAACAAGAGACCTGATGTGTTCTTTCACTGCTACTTCTTAATGGGCAAAGGTGGTTAAACAATAAGGACAAGCCCATGTAATTACCCTGATGCGCTGGTCCATAGGTCAGGGGTGGGCTTGATTCAATTCACGGAGGGCTGACCCACAAATGGTGGGAAAATGCCCCTTCTTTTTCCACTCAGCCGCATCGTACCTCCAGATTGTTTCATGAGACCAGAGCAATAGCCCATAGCATTCATTAGGGCATTCACTCCTATCTGTTATTTTCTAATCAGTGCCGGGACTAGGACAAGAGGCCAAGTACCAGAGAGAAATTAGAAGGGGGCGAAGAGGAGGCTGTCCCCGTCTCCATACATGGGGAATGCAGCTCCCAGTTACAAAATGTTCAACTGCAAAATAACTAGATAATTAGTCTGTAGGTTTCTTTACATGTACAGAAAGCCACATATATTTCGCTTGAATATGGACCTTATAAGCTTAACGTGTAAACACTTAACCATTTACTAATGGTTTTTGTATATACTAAGGGTAAAATTCAATTTTGGACGCTTAGTGGTAATGAAGCAAACAGTATGCAGGATGCCTTCGGCACTGGCGCTCTGCACGGGTTTTGAGATCAGAATTTGAATCAGTGCATATTTCCTTTTCTCAATAGTGTGATGCCCTTTATATATTGGGTATATAACATAGCTTCTGGCTCACCTTTAGGCTTTATTCAACAAAACAGCTACTGGCTCCCTTCTGTACTGAGCAACCTCTGATTCTGCAGTAGCAAACTGAGTTACCCAACACAAACGATTTCCATTCATTTTCTACTTGACAGTCTAATAAAGTTTGTGATGTCACCAGGCTGTGTCTATCTTGTGTTCCATTCACTACCCACCACGCTGCTGTTGCTCAATAAATCATTACTGATAATGAAACAAAATCTAATTTAAAACATTATAGCTGGTCTGGAAATGTGTTTATTTACTTTGTTAAAGTAATTATAAAGTAAGTGTTTCCTAGATAGATCATTTAACCATGGCGTGTGATAAAAATACTGTTTTCTTCCCACATCTTGCTTTAAAAAAAAAAAGCTACATTTTTTTTTTAACAGCAGAAAGCTATACTAAAGAATTTTAAAGACCCCTGGCATTAGAAATAGCGATATCGAAGCATTTGAAATAACTGTTGAGACATCTTAAGAGAAACAGGAAATAACTCCTAGTAATTTTGAAAATTATAACTTGAAGCTTCTAGGTCCCTTGTCCCATGAAAGACCCCATTCTGGCCACTTTTAGTGGAGACAAGAAATGACATTTGGCTTTTTCCCTTTCCTGGGGATGAAGTACTTGAGTTTTCTTTCGACTTACCCTGAGTGGATTTTCATTAAGGTAAGGGGGTTCACCTTCTACCATTTCAATCGCCATAATCCCCAGAGACCAGATATCAACTTTGGGACCATACGCTTTTCGAGTCACCACCTCAGGTGCCATCCAATAGGGAGTTCCCACCATAGTACTTCGTTTACTCTGCTCAGGGGTGATCTGGGCACAGAACCCAAAATCAGCTGCAGAGAAGAAAAGTCAGTTAAAATCAGCTCAAATTATTTTTCTTTTACAAGAGGTCACTTTCAGATATGGCCATACTTTCCTTTAGTTAGACTCTGAGCTCCTACAACTGCCTGGCTCATATCCTTCTGTTACCTGACCTCTCAGCTGGTCCAGATTTCAAGCGGGTCTGAAATAACCGACTGATGTGATGTCATTTTTACTAGACCTCAATCTGGTTCCCTCCCCACACTGTTCCCTCTAACTTACGGAATCTTTTCGTTTTCTAATTAGGTATTTGTCATCCAGCAGATGGAAGCCATTAGAAATTCTGAACTATCGAATCCCCTAAATCTGGTCACGATCTACAGGAACACAACATTAGAAAAATTCTTTACCTCAAACTGGGCTCTAAATGCCTTCAAACCCCGTCACTTTTAATAGCCCTTTTCTTCTCAAGATAGACAGTAAAAGAGTAGAAATCCCCTGACACTCTCTCAAATGCCGTCTGAACCATAATACCTACTCAATTTAACAGAGCCATCCATCCCAAGGAGAATATTGTCACTCTTTATGTCTCTGTGGATCACTTGGTTTGAGTGCAAGAAATCCAAAGCTTGGAGGCACTATTGAATCAGGAAAAAAAAGTTCTAATTATATCACAAAAATTTGCTTAGATGTGCTTCATTTCTAGATAAATTTTGAGCAAGGGCATAATTTTATGTTGTTGGGTGAAATAAATTACTAAAGGTTTTCAATGCCATTTTGAAATCATGTTACCATTTACATCAGTGATGCAACTTAGCGTTATACATGTGAAAGCTCCCGACTCAGACTTGGACATGAAGAGTGATGGTGTGATAAGTAGCACTAAATCATTAATACAGCCACATGAACCAATGACTATAATCATACTTTGACTTACTTATCTGGAGGATGTGGATTCAGCTCGGTCGTTTACAGATACAGTAAGCATCTGCATCTGTGGTGTGATTTCATGTAGTAGGTCTGGAGTGGAACCCTGGAATCTGCATTTAAAACAAGTGCCCCAAGCTATTTCTGATGGACCAACCGCCAGGTTTGGGAACCACTTCTAGGCTCTGAAGTAACTATATAGGTACTCGTTTGGAAATGGCTTTGCATTGTAATACTAGAAGACGGAAACCACAGGCTAAAGGTTGAAGAATCCCCTGAATATTTTAAGTTTGATTAATCGCATGAATAGGAAATATATGTGTTTGCTGGATATGTGTGCATACTGGGAAGGAGGAAATTTAAGTGAACAATTTAAAATAAAAAAACAACAAAAGACCCGCTGGAAGTATTTGGTTTTGTTTTACTATCATTGATTTTCAAGTTTCAGTGGGTCAGAGTTCCTCCCTGTGTCTATAGAAAACCTCAACGAATGGGGTAGAGGGTAACACCCAAGATGAGACTCCAATGAGGAGTGTTTTTTTTTTAATATTGAAAAAATGAATATAATAAAATATCCTTGGTTTAGCTTGAAACTAGGGATATGCCACTGTGATTGGAAAAGAGGCAGACGCTCAGACTCACTGGAGGGCTCCACAGGAGGTGAAGATTGTACTGTGAAAGCAACTACTTTCTGGACTGAGGGAGGACCTTGTTTAAACTGCCTTCTAGAAAAGGATTGGATTATAATGTGGTCTATGTTATACATGGATTACATTGCACGTGCAAGGCAAAATAACTGTCATGTAAAAATTCCCCCCAGTCAGAAAGAAGTTCCATGCCAACGTTACTGTTTTCCATATTCACCGAGACTCCAGCATGCAGGCTTAGATATGGTACCTCGTGAATGGCATAATAGAACTCAAAAAGATCCACAGCAAAGCAACTAAAATAAACAAAGGGGCTGGGGAGGGAGGGTTAGGATTTAAATTGGAGTTAAGCTCTTCAATTGTTTTTTAGTACAAAAGATGTACTATTGCTACTTTGATGTTACAAACATTCTGAATAATCAAGGATAAAAAACTGTCAATCTTGGTGTTCTCATCAACCAGGGAAATGTTCTATTTTCTTACCTCTCTGCAGACGGCTGCTATCTGTCCTTCATCCATACAGGTCTCTGTGACCACATCAGTCAAAGAGCCACCAGCCAAGTATTCCATGACTACCCATAGTTCATCACCCACTAAGTAGCTACAACGAGAGAAGAAAAAGACGTTGACTCAGGCCTAAGGAAGTGGAGACCCTTCTATATTTCCATTAAGAAGGGAACGTGCAGTTAGTCTCTGCTTTCGGGCACATTACATAACAAGAGGAAAATATCAATAACGCGTATGAGACACTTCCTTAACATTAGAAGAGAATATGCATGGAAATCAAAGGATCATCAGATAAAAGTGCACCATGGAAGGAAGGAAAAGAGCAAGGAGGCCTCTGGTGACTGACTACTGTCAATCCTTCCATTGTAAAAAGCTAGTTTCAATGAACAGGATCAGTGAATAGCCCTTTTGGATAACTCAAGCCACAGTGTTGATTTCTTGGACTGAACTGACCCATGGCATACAGTTTTACAGGATAATTTATTCAGATCTCAGCATTATTTTTGATTCTACTCAATTAATTACAGAAATCTTTTCAGGTAGTGGCTGAATCAAAGAGAATCAAAGAGACTCATGTTGGCAATGGATTTACTGGGCTGAGGTCTCTGTTCTGATAGAAGTCAGTTATGACATGCCCGTTATCTTTAAGTAGTTATTGAGGGACACAGCCCAAGTGATCAAATATGGAGAGGCAGGTCACCAGAGCAACGTGGGCAAATTCAAACCCCTGGGATCATCTGAAGGCACTTTAGCAGTACGATCAGGTCTCTCTCTTCCCCTGCTCAGCAAGAGAGAGAAATTACAGTGAATGGAATGACCCCGACAATTCTACCCTGCCCCCAGCTTAACGTCAGTATGAAGCAAGCCTTTCTGTTCAGTGGTGCTCAAACTGCAGTGCCCGTAAGATTCACCTGGGAAGTTTGTTCAAAAGGAAATTTCTCATTAAAATTCTCATTTCATAAAAATGAAATATCTCATTAGTGATGGAGAACAGCCTAGAAATCTGCATTTTTTAGAAATGCAGTTTTTACAAAATTACAAAAGTAGAGTGAAGTCACTCTGCTGCAGATGGTCCCTAAATGACACTTTAAGAAACCCTGATTTCGACTATAAAACCTGACCCTCCTTTGTTTTGCCCCCCTTTTGCCTCCTTCTGTACCACTCACTGGTCTACTTGGCACAAAACACAGAAAGCAAGATCTTAAACTCACTGAGGTTGTAGACCTGGTCTTGTTTCCTTTGTATCCCCTCAGAGTACACAGCACAGTGGCACTAAACAAACACTTATTGAAACTGAATGAGACAGATGTTAAACCACAACTGAAGAGTTAGTGCTGTCTTTAAATGCCTATTAATAACCCACTGCTAATGCCGCTGATGAAAGAGACATTAATTACCCGGTCTAGGAAAAAGGTTTGAGATTAAAGTCTCAATTCCCTAGACCTCACTGTCAATTCATCACAAAACACCCATGAAAGCAGGGCCATTGTAGTCTGCCTCCTTTACTTAGATAGCCAGAGGCTGCACTGACTCCAAACAAACACTTGATGAAACGTTTCAAACACCACAGCTCTCTCCTATATGCAATAGCCTACTTCCTGGCAATAGGGGGTCACAATCCTCAAAAGGAAATTACACAAACTGCTCATGTTTAGAAGCAAGACCATAAAGTGTGTCTTCAAATGTTTAATGCGTGGACACAGATAACTGGGTGCAAGTTTAGCAATAGATCTGATACTCAATATTCTGTAGCATTTGAGAACTATTTGTAGAATGGATGCTAAATGAATAGATCCTAAATAAAAATAATTGGCCAAGAAAATGATATCCCATAAAGAAAACAAGTACATGACGAGAGAAAACACTTACCTATCTAAATAATTAACAATATTGGGGTTCTTATTTTCCCTCATGACCAGAATTTCATTAATAATTAATTCCTTTTTGGGTTGCTGTTGAAGGTTCATCTGCTTTATGGCCACCTGAATAATGATTAAAATGCAAGAATGAATTACCATCATCTGACTAAACACAAACAGCCATATCTTTTGGAATCAGTGTCAGGCATACAGATTCTTTATTTTGCTAAGCTCTTCCTCGATGCCACAAACCCACGCTCCTTTTCTTTGGTCAATCATGAATTCGTCATTCACTTCAGATACTCTGGACGCCAGTGAAGTCAACATATGTCAACTCAGTGCTACCCGTTTTTTCAGGCACAGATGCCGTCGAAGAGGAATTCTGATCAATATGAATAAAGGAAAGTAGAAGTCAGAATTGAATGTTAACACTTACCTCTTGTCCTGTGGCGATGTCTAGCGCTGTATAAACAGTACCTGATGCCCTGTGAAAGTGAAAAGGATCAAATGAACAAGCAATCAAAGTGTTATCAATATATTTGATTTGGAATTACATGTAATCATTTCCAGGAGAGGGAAATCAGAAAACTCAAGATGAAGGATGAAGTACAAAAGGAACAACCACTTTGTATAGTAATTGCTCCCCAAACTATCATGATGTATCTCTTTTGGTGGGCCAGGAGCTCCAATCAGATTTCCTGTGCGCCACGGAACTAGGCAGTCATAAATTGAGCAAAATGGCCTTGTTCCTTTCAGGAAACTCCTGGAATATTTTGAACACTCCTTGGACGTTGCACAACCAACCCTGCAGTCCTTGATTAAATACCTTAGGAAAGATTATATCATCTTTTGCTTCGGCAACTGTAAATTAATCTTTGTTTTTAACATATGGACAGAGTGGCTTTTTTCATATATTTCTAATTCTTAAGAATATCTTTGTCTAACAAATGAATCACTCCCAGTACAGGTACTTACTGCACTTACCTGCACTGTAGCTATACAAAGCAATAACAATGTGGCTTTATTGTTGAGCCATTTTGTTCTTTTTGTTAAATTTCGCAACAGCTTCTATGCTTAGGTTTCACTCCAGCCCACTATTGTCTTAAAATCTATCATTCCTTAAGTCTTAGTAGTACTCATGCTTCTATTCTAACTTCAATTACGGGGTTCCCTTGCTTTGAAAATAGAAATTGTCTAGTAAAGCTGAATTCACAGTAACTTCCTGTGAAACACACATGCATTCTGAACCACCTCCCTACCCCATCCCCATGAAAAAGGAAAAGCCTAGTCAATTGCATTGAAACATTTGTGGTGAATAAAGGAATTAGGATAGAGATCAGTTCTATGATTCAGCAGGCATTGTAATGCTGCTACAGTTAAGATCTAAACTTTCTGGTAATTGCTGTTTCTCCTTTGCTTTCTATTTATCTCCCTTGCTGTTTTGTTTTCTGAGTCCAGGAGGTCTTTCCTTATGTCACCCATTTCCTTGTTATTCTTCTCCCTTCTCCCTGGATTGGCCAAACTACTTCTCACAGGCCTAGGAAGTTTACATTACCTGCTCCTAGGGAATAAAATGGGTGGCGTAGTAGAAGGAATATTTGACGGCTAACGGAGATCTGAGTTCTAATGTTTGCCCTAATATCAACAAGCTATATGATCTTGAGGTAGTCACTTCCCCTTTCTGGGTTTCAGTCCCCTCACTTGGAATATAGTGATCACAGTAACAGTAAACGTGTGTTGAGCGTGTTGTGCGTGTCAGGTACTACACTAAGAACTTAATCTTATGCAATCCTTACCATGTTTCTGTAAGGCAAATGCTTTTACCCCCATGTTACACATGAGGAACCTGAGGCTCAAAGAGGTTAAGTAATCTGCCCAAGGTTATATAGTTTAAAATCCAAGTCCAGCTGACTCTCTGACCTATAAAATACAGGAAAGGGGCTACTTCATTTGTAAGGTTCTTTTATTCCACGGTCTGGAATCTAAGAACTCTACTGTCCTCCTCACTCGGTGTGGGTATTTAAATATCTATTGGAACGAGAGTGAAAAATCACACTTAATTAACAGATGCTACCTAAATTTGGTAATTTCAGACATTCCTTAGGATTGAGGCTTATATTAAACAAATCAGTCTCAATTTTATGTTTGAGATTCTGGGTTCAGAGCACATACTAGGTGCTCAAGAAGTATTTGTTCAATGAACAAACTAATAAAAGTCTTTGCAAGCAAACATGTAATTGAAATAAAACCGTTCCTTTCTGTGAAGGAAACATTTCTTCTACTTAAATCTACAGATAAGCTATCAGACATTCCTGATTTCAGAGGCCAGTTTGTGATTTGTCCTTCTGAATTCAGAATTGCCTGGGTTCAGAGGAATAGATCACCTCAACCTGGTGTGTATTTCAGCTGCATAAGCCCTGAGCAACTACTTAAATCTATTTGCAGAATGATTCAAAAATGCCTTTAGTTGGTTTATTCCTATATCTGTAGCCAACTTGCACAATTCCTTCAGAGGCAAAAAAATTGATGGCATCTGCAAAATGAGCACCTATCTCATTGGGCTACAGAGAATCGAAGGGCATAATCTATATAAGCATTTAGCCTTGTGCCCAGATCAGAGCTGATACTTAATAGGGTAACTGCTATTTAAAATTTTTTTAAATTTTATGTTGAAGTACAGTTGACTTACAATGTTCTGTGAGTTTCAGGCGTACAGCAAAGTGATTCAGTTATACATATACATGTATCTATTCTTTTTCAGATTCTTTTCCCATATAGGTTATTCCAGGATATTGAGTAGAGTTCCCTGTGCTCTACAGTAGGTCCTTGTTGATTATCTATTTTATATACAGTAGTGTGTATATTATCATTTGTCGCTGCCACTGCTGTTATTGGTTTCACAGTAAAGGATGACATTTACTGAGTCGTTAGCTGGCCCTTCCCAACCTCCCAGCCAAAACATCCTTGCTAGTGTCTGCCCCTATTTTCAAAAAGGACAAAGGCCAAAGCTGACCTATTTGAACACTTTTTGGAGCTCCTCCGTCCTTTTTCCCCCCGTTAGAAAAGTGGTTTGCCTTTTTCTTTAAGTATGGAATGTCTTTATCAAATGAAGCCGCACGCAGACACCCTCGATATAAAATGGGAGCTGTTCAAGTTAAAGCTAGGGAGGGAAGCTCTAAATTCCTGCCCAAGTGGCCTTCCCCTTATTCAAGCCCTCTGCCCCCCACCCCAAGTCCATTTCCACTGGCCTAGGAGCTAAAATTGCGATTGACTTAGAGTACAAGGGGGATTAGTCTTTAGCATCTCCAGAGCTTTACCTTTCAAATCCTTGGTTTTTTACTCCCCACCTCCCTCAGCATCTCATTGTCTTAAAATTGTTAGAGTACTAACCCTGGAATCCCAATAGCCAGGGTCTTATGGCATTCTGTGGTATAGAATTGCCACAAATCCCCACTCCACAGGAGTTTAAAGACCCTGAAACTCTAGAACGTAGGTTATTAACTCAAAAACGAGCTTTTCTCCTCACTTCCCCTTCCTCCACCTTATTGCATATATGCCCTTGTTGGGTGGGAACCATTTCCCCCTTCCCCCCAACTCTTGTTCCCAGTCTTATAATGGTGATATCCTCCCCTAGCCCACTTCGCACCGCCTATCCCCACACCAAACATGTTGTTAGGCATTTGGAATTCACTGCTCTGACCAATAAGTTATTGATTGGCCCAACTTCCAGCCTACGTAGAATCCTCAACACAAATGCACAAACTCAGGTACGAATCCGCAGAGTAGAACTTAGTGTCAGCACTCCTAGCACTTCTCTGCACCCCAGTTCTGATGCCTGTCCATAGTTCAGCAATTTAAGATTCAACTGGTATAAATGTGAATCTCTCTCATTCTCTTATTCACCTACTAAAGCACTTTTTGGCCGCTGAGGGCTTAAGGAAGTAGGCTTCAGCCCCATCTACTCAAACCTCCCTGGGTTCAAATCCTCCACCCAATTCCTAGTTGTGTGATCCTGGGTAAATAATTTAACCTCTCTGTGGCTCAGGATTAAAGGAGGATTAAATGTGTACAGTGTTTAAAACCAGTTCTGGCATATAGTAATTGCCTAACAAATAATAACAATAATAATACTTATCATTATTATTAGGTTAATTGCTACCTAATATATTCATTAAGTTCCCAAATTGCAATCTGTGGATCACTATAAATCTTTTTAAGTATCTGGCAGTTTCCAAGATATCTTGGTGTTTCAAATTCATAACAGAAATTTGATATTTACCTGAGATGAAGCTAATTAAAATATCACATAGATTTCCTTTTAGCTAGAATTATATCAACTTGTGATTACAATATATATCTCATGCTGCTCAAATTCTTTAAGTAGCAGTTATATGGTTTTTGTTTTTTTGCTTAATAAAGTATGGGAAGTAAACTATAATAAAATACAGTTTAATAGTTATTATTATTCACAATGTGGAGTTCACAAAGACAAATAATTGAAGGAATCCTTGGTGGGGAAGTTGGGAAGTACTCTCCTTATAATAGGTGATGCACAGTAGTGTGTACTCCCAAAGAAACAGTCTTTGAGCCAACAAGATGCCACAGTAATTCCCAAAAGACAAGTTTTGCTACAGCTGGGGTATGTTGAAGTATCTCAATGGGTATCTTTATAAAATCTGTCAGTCACTTTAATAGAAAAAAGTCAGTATCATGCAGCACTTCAGGCAGTAAGGATGGCAGAAATCAAACAAAGATGGCAGTTAAAACGAATTCTCTGGTGTATTGGGGATGGTGTGCTAAAATGGTCAAGATTGTCAATTTGATTTTTATGCCATTTAATTACATTGATCCCTTTTATCCTTCACCGCGGGCTGCTCATTGCGGTGGCTTCTCTCATTGCGGAGCATGGGCTCTAGGCGCTCGGGCTTCAGCAGTTGTGGCACGTGGGCTCAGTAGTTGTGGTGCACGGGCCTAGTTGCTCTGCGGCATGTGGGATCTTCCTGGACCAGGGCTCGAACCCGTGTCCCCTGCATTGGCAGGTGGATGCTTAACCACTGCGCCACCAGGGAAGTCCTTCATTGTAGTTATGCTGAAGCCAAATTACTATAGGGAGAACATTTGTTTATGATGGGGATTTTGTTTATTCCAAACCTCAGTCCTTCAGATGGTATAAAGAAATCATGCCTCATCAGGACTCAAGGGAATATAGAGATCATCCAGTTTAATCTCCTCACTACAGATGGAAAATCTGAAGCACAGAGAGCTGGGGGGTACGCCCAAGAGGACACAGCTAGTAAGTAACAAAAACCTCCTAACTTTGAGCAAGAGATCTTTTGGTGAACCTAGGAATTCAAGTATTCAATTCAATTCAACCGTAGTTCAGTGAACTATGATTCAAGAATGTTAAACCAACAGATTGCTCAACCGTTGGGCCTCATCAGCAATTACAGTGTGATGTATACTGCTGGCATCACATTACATGCTTTATCAACAGTTTCTCCCCGACCTGGCCAAGCACTTACTATTCAAATGGAAACACTGGCTTCTAGCCGAAAGGGTCCAGAAAGAAACAAAACAATTCACTATTTCTCCCTTTTCCTCCCAAGACAAGTCAGTTTAATTATCAGTAATCTTCATCAGGTTTTGATGTTTCCTGCTCAGAGCCAATGTCAAGACGTGATCATGAGTAGTTGCCAAAGCAGCAACATGGTAGGACTTATAATTTAGATAAATCACTCTGATTTCAGCATAGAAATATTGATAGATTAGAGGAGGGAAAGAAGGGCAGGCCAGTGGGGCTAGGAAGAAGCTCATGGTCTGGGAGAAAAAGGAAAGGGCAACAGGACTAGAGGGCTCAACGGGGTCCGAGGAGAGCCTCATGGGAATAAGAGTGAGAGAGCCAGAAGGATAGGGCATTATTCAAGTATAAGGTTTCCTAAGTATAAATCTGGTGCTAATGAGATCACAGTCAGGGATTTAATCCACATTTAGGTTGGTTATTTTTTACATCTACTTTGACTTCTACTGCTGCTGCTGCTAGAAAAGTTTGTATCATTTATTGAGGCTCACTTTCTGCCTTCTCTATGTAAATGCCATGAGCTCACTTAATGCTCACCCTATACAACCCTGTGAGGTCAATTCTATTATCTTCCTTTTACAGATGGGGAAAGTGGAACTGGGAAATGGTAAGTAGCTTGCCCAAGCTTACACAGTTAGAGTCAGCAGCTGAGCTCAAAAATCCATTGGTTTAATGTAAAATAGATAGCTAGTGGGAAGCAGCTGCATAGCACAGGGGGATCAGCTCAGTGCTTTGTGACCACCTAGAGGGGTGGGATAGGGAGGGTGGGAGGGAGACGCAGAGGGAGGGGATATGGGGATATATGTATACATACAGCTGATTCACTTTGTTATACAGCAGAAACTAACACACCACTGTAAAGCAATTATACTCCAATAAAGATGTTAAAAAAATATACTAGTACAATTAGAAAATACAGGAGAACTTTTAAGTAATAAAATTAACAAATTTAAAAAAACCCAATATACTGTAAAAAAAAAAAAGCATTGGTTCGACTCCACAGCCCATGCTCTTTTTATTTTCGTCTGCAACTTTCATTGTTTTATTTATTTTTGTATTTAAAAAATTTTTTTAATTAAAAAAGTTTTTTAAACATCTTTATTGGAGTATAATTGTTTTACAATGGTGTGTTAGTTTCTGCTTTATAACAAAGTAAATCAGTTATACATATACATATGTTCCCATATCTCTTCCCTCTTGCGTCTCCCTCCCTCCCACCCTCCCTATCCCTCTAGCTGGTCACAAACCACGGAGCTGATCTCCCTGTGCTATGCGGCTGCTTCCCACTAGCTATCTATTTTATGTTTGGTAGTGTATATATGTCCATGTCTCTCTCTCAATTTGTCACAGCTTACCCTTCCCCCTCCCCATATCCTGAAGTCCATTCTCTAGTAGGTCTGTGTCTTTATTCCCATCTTGCCCCTAGGTTCTTCATGACATTTTTTCCCCCTTAGATTCTATATAAATGTGTTAGCATATGGTATTTGTTTTTCTCTTTCTGACTTACTTCACTCTGTGTGACAGACTCTAGGTCCATCCACCTCACTACAAATAACTCAATTTCGTTTCTTTTTATGGCTGAGTAATATTCCATTGTATATATGTGCCACATCTTCTTTATCCACTCATCTGTCGATGGACACTTAGGTTGCTTCCATGTCCTGGCTATTGTAAATAGAGCTGCAATGAACATTTTGGTACATGACTCTTTTTGAATTATGGTTTGCTCAGAGTATATGCCCAGTAGTGGGATTGCTGGGTCATATGGTAGTTCTATTTGTAGTTTTTTAAGGAACCTCCATACTGTTCTCCATAGTGGCTGTATCAATTTACATTCCCACCAGCAGTACAAGAGTGTTCCCTTTTCTCCACACCTTCTCCAGCATTTATTGTTTCTAGATTTTTTGATGGTGGCCATTCTGACTGGTGTGAGATGATATCTCATTGTAGTTTTGATTTGCATTTCTCTAATGATTAATGACGTTGAGCATTCTTTCATGTGTTTGTTGGCAACCTGTATATCTTCTTCGGAGAAGTGTCTATTTATGTCTTCTGCCCATTTTTGGATTGGGTTGTTTGTTTTCTTGTTATTGAGCTGCATGAGCTGCTTGTAAATTTTGGAGATTAATCCTTTGTCAGCTGCTTCATTTGCAAATATTTTCTCCCATTCTGAGGGTTGTCTTTTGGTCTTGTTTATGGTTTCCTTTGCTGTGCAAAAGCTTTGAGGTTTCATTAGGTCCCATTTGTTTATTTTTGTTTTTATTTCCATTTCTCTAGGAGGTGGGTCAAAAAGGATCTTGCTGTGATTTATGTCATAGAGTGTTCTACCTATGTTTTCCTCTAAGAGTTTGATAGTTTCTGGCCTTACATTTAGGTCTTTAATCCATTTTGAGCTTATTTTTGTGTATGGTGTTAGGGAGTATTCTAATCTCATACTTTTACATGTAGCTGTCCAGTTTTCCCAGCACCACTTATTGAAGAGGCTATCTTTTCTCCACTGTATATTTTTGAGCCCATGCTCTTAACCACCATTTCATGTTCTGTTATAGATCTTTAGCATTTTTACAGCAATGCTAAGTGCTAAGTGCAACTGTGGTACTTCCCAAAGCCCACGTTTGTATCTACTATGCTAAGCCACCTCCCTAAAATACTTCTCTTGCCTCTAATTTTCTATTCGCTTAGTCCATGTGCCCCCTTGTGAACCATTTAGTTTGTCCCTGAGCACAATAAGTCTGATTCCTTTGGCATAACCATACAAGATGGTTCTTCCGTTTTCTGAATCAGTTAAGATTGGTCACGTGGCCAAGAGTGAAGTGGACCCAGAATTAGTGCTTAGGACTGGACTTTATCTTCTGCCGAGTATTTAAGATACAATTACTCCTTGTAGGCCCCTATGTAGAAACTGTCTCACTGTATTAATTCACTAGATATAAAAATATACAGATATATTTTTCAATGCTACCATACATTTCCTTGTTTTGTTGAGACATATGTCCTTTAGGGCTCCGGAATGGTGAGGAGCAGCGTTAGTACGGCTTGCAATAACTCTGCCAGAAAGGGAAAGATTCAGAGTGTTTTCTATAATTTGCCACTCAATTAAAAACTATCGGGCTTCCCTGGTGGCGCAGTGGTTGACGGTCCGCCTGCCGATGCAGGGGACACGGGTTCGTGCCCCGGTCCGGGAGGATCCCACATGCCGCGGAGCGGCTGGGCCCGTGAGCCATGGCCGCTGAGCCTGCGCGTCCGGAGCCTGTGCTCCGCAACGGGAGAGGCCACAACAGTGAGAGGTCCGTGTAACGCAAAAAACAAAACAAAACAAACAAACAAACAAAAAACCTATCACTAAATTAAAAACAATAAAATTGCCCAAAAAATCATGTTATCTAAGTCCCTTTCTAAGTACACAGAATGTAGCGAGGGCCAGGGGGTACAGTTTTTAATTACTAGGATTATAAATAGTAACGGAATTTTTTGTTCTTTAGCTAGGGCATGACCTTTCCCAGAGTATTCATGATCATCTAATTTTAAATAGAGCTGTAACACATTATGGGTGTGGTGCCAGGGAGCTCAGTAGATTATAGTCCAGTGATAATGAGGCCACATTTACAGGCCTTAATCCCTGGAAAGGCCAGCTAACTCTCAACTACTCACTCCAACATTAAGTCTAAGCAGCTGTTTCCCTGTGTGTGCCACTGGTTTCAAGAGGGCCTAGACAGGAAAGGGGGGCGGGTGGCTTAATACAAGCTCATTACTATGGCTGGAAAAAACAACTTGAAGTGCAAACTCTGCTAATGGTGGTTGACTGAGTGGCATCATCTTTCTTTACAAGGGACAGCACACAACACAGGGCATTTAAGAGCATTAAGTAGAACAAAGAGCATCTTCCATTGCTCCATAAACATTGTTCTTCACAAATGCTAATGTATTTCCAATCCCCTTCATCACAAAGCCTATTATGAAGCTCAGACCACATCTATTTAGTGCCTCATAGCTGTGTTCTACCTTGTATGGCCCAAAATAGATCTGATGAGGAAGCAAATACTTTTGGGGTGGGTGGTCTCACCCAAAGAATCGCTTCTGTAAGCACTCTAGACACCACTTCTGCTCTTGCCCACAGTTTCTTGAGCAAAGAAAAACAAGTCAGAGCACTTTATTCTCAGCACTTATCCCTGAGTTCTGTGCTGTACACTACTTTGTCAGATTTGCAAAACAAGCTGTTATTCATCAAGTCCTTTAAGAAACGAGTTTCAAAAATATTCATCTTCCATATGGGAACGTCATGTTAGAGTTAAGAAAAAGAGGGCTCCTCACTGAGTAGCAGAGATAAGTCTGAAAAATACCTAACATGATATATTTACTTTCTCAAGCATTGAAACTAAAATTAATTTAGAGGGATGGGGATTGGAGGCTTCCAAAAAATGTTTGTTTGCCATTACTGATGAGTTGGTCATATCATCATTCTACATAATGATACGATTGGCAAAGACCCAGATGTTAGATAAAAATTCCTTTGGTCGGATACATATCTTTATGCATAGGAGGAAAATGATTTCAAGAAATGCTCCCACTGTCAGCTGCTGACAAATTTAGCTGCTTGGCTGATCTAATCTATACGAAGAGATACTACATGCAACAAAAGATACTTTGGCGTAATACAAACATGGGCTATATCGACGAATGGATTCTTCAGGATAGCCTTTTGTTTCGACACATAATTTCTTGTTAGAATTCCTTTCTTAAACACTTTCCCCTTTGAAGATCGGTGTGGAGACAATTTTTATTATAGTACTAAAATCCCACATATTTGAACACGGTTGTGTTGGCGGGAGTGTGGACAAACAGGCACCCTCAAACACTGCTGGTGGGAGTGTTAAATGGAACAACCTCTATGGAGGGCAACTCGGAAATGCAAAATGCACATATCCTTTAATGTAACAATTCCACTTTTAGGAATTTATCCTAATGATAAATCCGCATATGTATGCAGTGGCTTGTCAGGATCTTCACTGAAGCCTTGTTTATAGCAGCAAAATATTGGAAACAAACTAAATGTCTACCAATGGGGGCCTAATTAAATAAAGTATGGTACATCCAAACAACAAAACACTGTGCCTCTGTTAAAAAGAATGAGGTATGAACATGGAACCATCTCTAAGACATAGGCACATAATAGAAAAGGAGATATATAACGTTTTAACATTTGTGTTAAAAATACATGCATCGTGCACGCGCGCGTGCGCACACACACACACACACACACACACAAGGAGAAATGTACCACGTATACCCAAATACAAGGTAAGGGGCTCTCCCCCAATTTTTTCCTCAGGAGAAAAAGGGAATTGCCTTGTATTCAAATCCTTATAAAATCGCTCATGTAATGTAGTAATTCTCCATATCCATTTATTTTTATCCATAAAGTACAGTTTAGGAGAGATACATTAGGTTGAAATAGTCTCAATCAATGCTAGTTTGGGACTCTCATAAAGAGTATCTGTCAGAATTGGAAAGAAATGATGTAAATAAATTATTTCTAAAGGTATGATCTCATAACTGCAGGTGTTAGATATCATAAACAAGCTTTTTAAAGGTCACTTTCAAATTAATGCACTGAAAAGGGCTCCCAGTAGCCAAAGATGGGACAGTTTGACCATCAAAAACAATAATAAATGAGATTAATTGAAACAAATTGAAAACATAAAAATCCCATGAGTTTATAAAGATATTTTTTTAAATAAAAGAGAATGCCTTCTTCTCCCACTTAAAAAAAATCAAAACACCTTTCATTGGACACTTTTGGAAGTGGCGTGGGTACCAACATCTTACACTGAAAACGGGCAATTTAAAAATTAAGCATTTATCTTGATTTCCCTGTATGAACTATATTTCAGGGTAATCAAAGACTCCCTAAAATACAAAAGTATTTTCACTGATAAGTGTAGAAGGAATGACAGAATTAGAAAATTGCCATTCTGTTAACCCCTCATGAAATAATTGATCTGGGCAATAATCATCAATAGATGAAATCATTAGATGAAAGGCTGATGACAACTTTGCAGGGGAGGGGACAATCACCCACTGAATCTTCTGATCAATCTACTCATCACTAAAATATGGGACAATTAGACACTGTACCTCCTGATACAATATAATATGACACTGTACCTCCTGATACAATATAATATGAAACATATAGCACCACCACCTATGAAGAAACCTTGCCAAAAATTGAACCTCAGCCCAATTAAGCTTCTAGATCTAACTGCCATTTATAGGAAATACAGGAAATATGGGAGCAAGATAAATGGCATCAAATGAAACTAATAGACAAATCCAGAAAGTGTATATTCTACAAGGTGCTGATGAGTTTCTTCAGTAAGTCAGTGGTAGTGGTAAAAGAAGGCGGATGCTTTAGAGTACAGAGACTTAAGAGACACAACCAAATGTGATATGTGAATCTTTTTTGGATGCTGATTTGAACAAATCAACTATACAAACTGCATTTTTTTAGACAACTGGACAACTCTGATTATCGACTGGGTGTTAGAGGTTAAATTTTTATATATATGCGTTATATTTTATTTATTTATTTACTTTTACATCTTTATTGGAGTATAATTGCTTTACAATGGTGTGTTAGTTTCTGCTTTATAACCAAGTGAATCAGTTATACATATACATATGTTCCCATATCTCTTCCCTCTTGCGTTATAACGGCATCGTGATTATATTAAAAACATTGATAAATGTTGAATTTGGGTCATAAGAATATGGGAGGTCCTATACTATTTTCTGTACTCTTGTGTAAGTCTGAACATTTGTAACAGAAACTTTAAAAAGTGATATAGTAGAAAGTTACGTTGTGAAGATTTAAATATACACCTACAGGACAGATTTGGAAAACAGTCATCTGAATGTTGTACAAATGGGTAATTGTAACTAGGAATAAAATATCCAGGCACAGAATCATACGTAGGTTAAAAAATATTTTATCTCAAAGATCTTAGAGGGAAGTCAGATGATGTACTTAGCTAACTGCTGGGGGACTCAAAAAGGGGCTCTGGGATTACAAAAACAATACAGATGCACAGGCAGATTTTGAATTATACCGCTCGTGAAATGTGAGAGTAGAAAAATCTCTCCTAATTTATACAATGTGTGGTTTTAAATATGTAAATAAGGGGGAATTAACAAGTTAAACATCACAAGTGGACATTCACCATTTATTCATATATCTGATAGTTTGTGTATTTAGGTGAATTAAAACACCTAATATTTGAGCATACATGGTGTGTGTGAGCACACTTGCACACGTGTGTGTGTGTGTGTGTGTGTGTTTGTAGGTCCGCGTATGTGCGCAGAGATTCTATGAAAATATTACATACGAAACCAGAAACAACATCTTTTTGGAAGTTTCCTTTGTGCAGGGTAACTGGGAGGCTGAGGGAAAAGGGTTGGAGGGACACTTACTTTTCACTGTCTACTCCTCTGTACCTTCTGAATGTTATACCATGTCCAAGTATTATCTACTTAAAAGAATTAAACTCAAACAAACAAACAAATAAAACACCCCACAGTATTGCTTGTATCTCTCAATTTGTTCCATAACACAGCCCCAACTGATCTTTCTAGCATTATTTCCTGTTAATTCCCCTGCCAAACTGTACCTTTGACTGTCTATAGAATTGGAATTCTTGATTTAATTCTTCTGGTCTTTTTGATACTCATTCATCCAATGCTTGCTGAGTATTTACTCTATGCCAGACATCGTTGCACGCCCTAGGGATATCAAAATGAATGAAACCTACAGTCTGAAGTGAGTTTTCATTTGGTTTTCTTCAACGGAAACTTCCCATAATCCCAATTTGCTAAATCCCACATCTTCTCAAGTCACTATTCAAACGCACCCTCCTTGAAGAGTTCTTCATCATATCTCCTCCATGGCTATAAATGATCTGTCCCCATAGCTCTTTTTTTTTTTTTTGCGGTACACGGGGCCTCTCACCGCTGCGGCTTCTCCCGTCGCGGAGCACAGGCTCCGGACGCGCAGGCTCAGCGGCCATGGCTCACGGGCCCAGCCGCTCCGCGGCATGTAGGATCTTCCCGGACCGGGGCACGAACCCGCGTCCCCTGCATTGGCAGGCGGACTCTCAACCACTGCGCCACCAGAGAAGCCACCCCATAGCTCTTTATAATTACATTACATTACTTACTGTATTTTGCTCTATATAATAATAGTAACTGTGGGTGTGACTTTTACCCCTAAAAATAACTTATCGTTTATGGAGTCCTTCACTATGTGCCATGTACTGTGCAAAGCACTTTAAATACCTTCTCTCATTCATTTCTCACAACCTTATGAGGTATGTGAATTCTGCTTACAATGACAGAAAACTGGTGCTTAAAGAAACTAAATAACTTGCCCACAGCCTTCTGATTTCAGAATCTGGACTCTGTCTTTCTCTTCAAATTTCCCCCAAATTCTCCCTTTATTCCATCAGGGTTTTCAAAGTTTCAAGCAATTTTACATGTCTAGACAAGCTAAGATATAAGTGGTGTAGACATGCCTGTATGGATCAAAGCTGTAGGACTCAGGACATACACAGAAAAGATGAGTTAGGGCTGGGGTAGCCAGAGAGAGAGATTCATGGGGGAGATGACAGTGAAGATAGTGTGTGGATAAAGTATGGGGGAAAGGTACACGCATTTGGGAGTAGGGCGGACCTGCTTACTTCTTGATACAACTTTCCGTTTCTCCCCGTCAAATGTTCAGAACCTGGTTCTTAACTACTACTCTGCACTACACATAGTAGGCCCTCAACAAAATTTCGCTGAAGGAAACACGTTATTTGTTAAACTGGATCCAAACCATTTCCTCTGAGCTGCTTCCTCAAAAATATTTGTTTTATTATAATGTTGAAGAGAAAACAAATGGAAACCTCAAAGAGAAAAAGAGTCTGTTGTTCAGTGCATTCTCATTTAAGGAAAGACCTTAAAATGAATTCAAATATATTAATGAGAAATATGTTTGGACAGCTGCCAATGTTCGTGAATTCAGCCCTCTGTTACGTAGCTACTGCTTACTCAGGAATTACACAGGTTTGCCAATGATAGCTGTTGACTGAAAATAAATATTTAATTTTGCTGTCTCACCCTACCTCATTTATTAAACAAGTTCTTTTATATAACTATCCTAAAGAGTGAAGATTCTTTAAGTCTCCACCAGATGTATTTCTGACAAACTCATATTGTCAAGTTAATGATATTTTGGGGGGTACCAGTCCCTTTTTCTTTCTTTCTGTTTTTTTTAAAACTTTACATACATCTGCTCAAAATATTTAGATTTGGTGGCCACGTACAGAACACTTTTCACAGCAAACCTGATGAAATAATGTCATTTTTAGCTTTCCACTCACAGCTATGGCCTCAAATGATTAGACATGCAATTCTGAATTTGATTTATGGAAAATGGAGCCCAATTCTCTGGCCCCAGGCCTGAATGCTGGGATGGCAGAAACCCATGCTGGAAAAATTTTGTTTTCCAAGTAGATGAGGGTGATTAATGGAGAGGTTCCTCTCAAATCCAGCTCCCAAGAGTAAGCTGCTGTGCTCCAGGGAGCTAAAAATGGAATACTGGGGCTGATTATTCCTAGCTCCAAATGATTACGGACATAGGTTTGAATGTCACCATCAATGAAAAGAAAAAAAAACTCTATAAATTGAGAGTAGAGACGAGTTTATCTAACTTGGTCAATAATTCATGGGAAAATCCATTGAGAGCAATTTAAATAAAAGAAAAATTAATGTAAGTGGGTTCTTTTCTGGTCTAGAAAGAAATAAAACAATATTTTGCTCATCCCTTTAAAAATTAAGAACAGAGAACAAAAATCTACCAAAAATGAAAAAAAAATAATTCGTTAATTAAATAAATGATAGAGTTACAGTAAATAAATAGATTTAAGTTACTAGCTTATATCTTAAAAAGCTAAATAATTACATCTTGATTTTATGACCATTTTGGTTGGGTGTGTGTGTGAAAATGGGCAGAAGGTGAAGCCAACATGGATGAAAAAGACAGACATGCAGCACACACAAATACCCAAAGGAGAACAAAATCAGATGTGGTGAGGCTGATCTAGTGATTATGAGAAACAGTTAAAGACACACTGCAAAAAACAGAGACAGAAAGAGCAAGATACACATGTATATACTCATGAAAAGACAGAGGACAGAGGAAAAGGAGAGCTAGAAAGACAAACATTTTCATTAGTTCAACAAATATTTATTGAGGCAAAAACAGATCCAGAGAGATGGGGGAAGCAGACAGGGGAAGCTCTGTAAATCCCTGAGCTTGGCCAAATGAACTCTGACTGTTGATCGAAACTGTACAAAATTGTTTTGGGGGGATCCACCAAGTACAACAGCACTATGCTAGACAGTAAAGGCGACAAAAGGATAAATCAAAAAGACTCCCCACCCTCTAAGGGTTTATTTAAAAGTTGAAGGGGGTCTATGAGTGAACTCTCTGCTGGTTTCATCATTCTTGAAAATGATGAACTTGCTGGGAATATAAAAGAGAACTTTCCGCAGCGGCAAGCAGGATTTCTCCTTTGATTTTTCATTGTAGATTATAAAGGCTTTACAAAGGTATGCAGAAATACAGAACTTTCCTCTTGCACCTTCAGAGGTCAGAAGCA